>NC_069662.1:155838087-156141322 GCF_027244095.1 Hemicordylus capensis
TGTGTGCGTGTGAGTGACAATGACAGTGATATGGTGTTTTTTGTCTGAAGACCCCAAAGTACTTTACAACTATAATAATATAAAAGGTGTTGTGGTTTTTCTAGCTGTTGCTCTTCCTCAGATATTCTGTGGTGACGGTAGGGGAGAAATCCCCACCCCACCCCGAAGTGTGCTACCTAGCAAATAGTGCTAGGTAGCACTGGATGCTTGTTGTCATCACTGGCTATATATAAATAAAAATAATGTGCATATGTGGTTCCTGATCCTTAATTGCATATTGAGGGCAGTGTGTTTGCAACAGCTGAGTGTGTGGAGCTCTTGAGGGCTCTCTAGACTGCAAATAACCAAGCAGAAACCATTAATTTGGAAGACCTGTATTTTAAGCGGAGTGGTGTATTGTACCTAGCGTAAACTAATGTTGGCTGGGCTATTTGCCATAATTGTCTTTCCAGTCTCTTAATTGGAATCGTAGATAAAATTTGCCACTACACTTCCTCAGCTGAAATAATTAATAAATGTAATTTATCTTTTTAAAATGCCCCTGTGAAAATCATAAGATGTAAACAATTGTTAATGAATAAAATGTATTGGAACTGTGATACTAGTTAAGTGATTTTAAACCATGTTCTGTGGCTTTATTGGAAAAAGGCTAGTCTCAAAAGCCATTTAAGAAGAAAATATCTTGTAAGATATATCATGCAGCTAGTATACTTTAACAAAAATTGCAAATTGTTTTTATAGGGAATCAGAGCACGCATTCTGGAAACCCTTGTTATGCTCATTCTTCTCGCACTGCTTATCCTCGGAATAGTTTGGGTGGCATCAGCTCTCATAGACAACGATGCTGCGAGTATGGAGTCCTTATATGGTATGTATGTCTTATAACATACTCTGGTATGTTAAAGCATGGATGTTGTTAATGGGCAGCATTTAAAGGTGGTCACCTACTTTAGCAAGCAGAAGGCAGGTGGTTGTAATATTTATTTGTTCAGCAGTTTTTACTGAGATTAAAGTATACCTGCATTCTTTAGAAACATTTTTTAGCCTACTTTCCTTAATGAAAGTAAGCTTATGAGATCACTCGGCATTGTGTGTGTGTTTGTCCGTGTATGTCCCAATCAGCTTTGCAATGCCTGGACCAATATAAACCAAATTGGATACAGTTGTAGGGACACCTCAGTGGCGTAGTTTGTGATGATGTCATCCACCCCGATTCAAGATGGTGGACACATGGACATATGAGGTGCAAGTGGGAACTTATTTAGATCAAATTTGGTACAGTTGTAGGAATACCTCAAAGGCATAGTTTGTGATGATGTCATCCACCCCAATTCAAAATGGTAGATGCATGAACGTTTGAGGTGCAAGTGGGCTAATATGTGAACTGCCTAACCGATTTGGACCAAATGTAGCAGGGATATGAAAGGAAAGTAGGCAGATTAGTTCTTATCAGAACTACTTGTTTAGTGTTTCACTTCTTAACCAATGTCACTTCAAGCAGCTCATTTTTATCTTCAGTCAGTTATGTTTGCTGTTGAAATGCTCAAGTATTAGTGTTCCACAAATCGATAAGGGCAATGTTCAGCAGTGGCGTAGCCACCATTGGGTGACTGGGTTCAAATAACCCGGGCCACCACCCTTCAGGGGCTGTGCCTCGCAACCCTGACACGTCCCCCATGTCTGATGTGGGGGGAGGTGCTGGCTTAGCTCCTGAGCGTGGCCGCATGGCCCCGTTCAGGAGTTAAATGGCCAGTACTGCGTTTGCAGCATGGCCAGGAGACGCTCTCTCTGCCTTTAAGGCAGGGAAGAGCCGCTCCTGGCCGCGTTGCGAATGCAGTGCTGGCCTGAATCGTAACACCCGAACAGGGCCACACGGCCCTGGCTGGGAGCCAGACCATGCACCTGCATCTCATGTCAGACACGGGGGGTTGGCTAAAAACCAAACAGGGCGGGGCGAGCAGGGCAGCGGCGGCTGGACATGGGCCACTGCTGGTCTGGCCCCGCTACTGATGTTCAGCATAAGTTTTAATTAAATACAGTATTAGAATAATTGTGTACTTGAGTCCAGTACTTCATTTTATCTTCAATATGTTAATGGGTATACTCTTTTTGTTTTGGAATGTTACTGTCTAGAGCAAGGGAAGGCAACTTTGGCTCTCCAGCTGTTGCTGAACCGGTAGTGGCTGATGCAGGCGCTGCCGGGTGTGGGGCGGGGGCAGTGAGATAGGCACCCTTTAGCATAAATTAGTAGGTGCTTACTTCCGTTCCAGCTTCATCTGCAAACTGCTCAGAGCAGCAGCGCGCTGCTCAGCACTGCCTGTGGCGGGCGATCGACTCCTCCACTCACCTGGCTTCCACGGAGCTGATCCCCCGCCGGCAGCCAGGTGAGTGGCGGAGCCAATCTCCTACCACAGGGAGTGCTGGGTGGCGCACTGCTGCTTGGAACAGCTTGTAGGTGCAGCTGGAGCAGAGGTAAGCACCTACTAATTTCTGCTTCAAAGTGCCTCTCACTGCCCGCTTCCCCCTCCCCTGCCCCGGCGCTTGGACCAGCTGCTATTATGCTGAACTACAATTCCCATCACCCCCAAGGTGTAATTTTTTTTAGCTGGAGATGACGGGATATGTAGTTAAGCAACAGTTGGAGTGCTGAGCCTGCCTATCCCTGGTATATGGAATAGTGCACAAACTAAATCTGTATTTTTTTTTCCAGATCTTTGGGAATTCTACCTCCCCTATTTATATTCTTGTATATCACTGATGGGATGTTTATTACTTTTACGTAAGTCTTGCAGTACATACAAGAAGACGGAATAGTGCACGCTGTTTTTGACGGACTTTGACTCTCTTAGTACAGCCATCTTTGTCTTTTTCATTCCTTGATTGTTTGTTTTTTTGAATAATAATGATGCTCACATTTCAAAGATACATATAAATATACTCACTAGTTGTGAAAGCCTCTGTGCTGAAATTAACCACATACTGGTATTGACAATAGCATCTTTAATATGTACAAAATATATTTTGCAAAGGTTTGTTAATCCTCATTTACTCAGTATTGTTTGAGATGTACCAAGAAACAATTATCTTCATACTATTAGAATAAGTGTTTGTGGTCTGCTAATAGGGTTGCCATATTCTGGCTTTGAAGAACCAGGAGCCTAATTTGTATATTATGTAAATTGGCTTGCAAATAATTTGTATATGCAAATTAGCAGCTGCACTTTCCAGTTGACTTGTATTTGCTTTGGATATCTACCAACAATAGTTGGAGAAGGTATCTTTCACTGACCATTTTCCTTGATGCATTAACAGCAGCAATAGAACAAAAAATATGCAGCTTTTTAATTTTAGGCTGCAACTCTGCACATACTTATTTGAGATAAGAACTGATTGAAACCAACGGCGCTTACTTCTAAGTAGGCGTGCATTGAATGTAAAGCAAAGCAAGTCCTTAAACATCACGAAACACAGTCTGGTGAGCAGGTAGTGATTCACATCAAAAGCAAGCTATCTAAATCCCCTGCTGATAAAGAAGGCAACATTCCTCAGCAGATTACTGTACTTGTGAAAGTGAAAAACTCCCAGCTAGTCTCCTGTGTCCTTCCTCTCTTAATCCAAATCTAGTGGTTGAACAGAATTGTGACTGCACATTTTGCTCTATAACTCCGCTTCTACAAGGGCTAGAGATTAGGTTTTTTGTGGGGTTTTTTGCTTTTAAAAAAAATGAAAGCTGAAATCCAGGCAAATCCAGGAGGGCTAAGCAATCTGGGTGATACCCAGAATTCTGGGGGGCATGGCAACCCTATCTGCTAAAAACTAGATCCTGTTCGTAAGGTTACATTTATTTATCTCATTTATAATTCAAAGTATTGATGGATCCATTTTCATATTTGGGTAGAAATATCTAGTTTTATTCTCTTTGGTGAATGCTTTCACTTTCTGTATCCTGGAAACTGCAACTCTGAATTCAGGTTGGCTGACATGTGTCTTCCTCCACAGTATGCACACCTGTGGGACTTTCACGAATGTTTACAGTGATGGGTCAGTTGCTTGTGAAGCCAACGGTAGGTTCTAAATTGCTTTTAAAGTCTTAGCAAATCCAACACCAGAAGATGCTCTAACTAAACAGCCTCTCTTGACATATTTTATTTGCTAAATTATTAAGCTCTCCTAGAAAACCTATTCCGGTTTATTGAACTACTAGATTCACAAGTCTTTGTTCATGGATTCTTATAGGAAGATGGCTTCATTATGTAAGCACCATCCTATGAAAAATTATTCATATTTTTAACACTTTATATAAAAGTAAATTGGTGCACTTTTATTTACATAATAATGGTCTTTATCCAGGCCCAATCATAATTTCTTTGGGCCCAGTACAAACTTGTGCAGTGCCCGCCCCCCCAAACACACAGAGGGTCAGAACAATCATGTTATGCCACGACACTTCACAGGCTCTGATCAGTAGCAGCTAGGTTCCCAGCTTCAAGTGACCTACATCATGTGATACCATGTGAAGTCATGTTACCTGAAGGACCCAACTGGAGTCACCATGGCATGGCTAGGCAGACATACCAGACTGACATGCTTTCCTCCTCCAAGCACCCAACTGGTGGCTACTATCGCCACCCAAGCCCAGGTGCTCCCTATTGCCCATCAGCCACCACCATGTGGACACTTAACAGTCAGGTCTACCAGCAATCCCTTATTATATGGTACTTTGTCCCTCCCCTCTCCAAATGCCAAGGGACTCTGGGACTTTTAGTTCTTGAGGGAGCATGTAAATTAGGGAAGCATAAATCCATCTCTCTCTCAAACTGCAAGTCCTAGAATTAACTGCACAAACGCATTCTCTCTATAGAAGGGTCCTGGGCTGGCCAGCCACTCACAGTTCAGAATGTTGCTTGTTCTATTTCTGACTGGCTCCAGCAAATCTCTCAGTAGATACCCCTATAGCTAGGACATAATTTTCCATAAATATCCTCAAGCATAACCTAGAATTTAGTCTTATCCCCCCCCCATAAGGCTGAGCCCCCCTGGCTTTCTGGGTCCCAGTTAAGTTCCTCCCCTGCCTATGTTTGGCCCCTGCATTTGACTTTCAAATGTCCCCATGTTTAGAGAATATGAAGAATACTGCTCATCTGCATAGGTTCATTTCTATTTATACATACCTAAAATTGTTCATTAAGTAGTTTGGAAACTGAGATGAAAACCTCGCAGAAGACCAAAAAACAAATGAGATCACCTGAATATTTATATATATCTATATATGGGGCATTGAACATGCCACAATCATTGAAAGTCAGCTTGGTTAACTTTATTATGTGCAAATTAGTTGTGTGAATATAACCACCTGCTTTGTTTTTGCTGTTGCTTTGAAGCAGAAGTTGGCTGGCAACCAGACAGTGGATATGTTGTGTTTTGAACCTGCTGCTAAGAAAGTTGTTTTCATACATGTGTAGGTGCCTACATAACGTGATATTAACTGTTTGTGCTCTGCATCTTCCTTTTGTTAGCAAAGTGCAGGATTGAAGTATTGTATAAAAGTGTAGCTTTATACACTTAGGTCCAGACAACTGAGGGCCAGGTCAGAAGTGTAGATGATCATCATGCATAGGCCTCGGTTCTTGATACAGGTTGTATGTATGATGAACCATGTATGAACCCGGTCTCTTTGCATATTTTCAAGTAAATTCTGAGTATGTGTTTCTAGATCCTTGAAGACCTGGATGAACAGATATACATCATCACCCTAGAAGAAGAAGCTATCATGAGGAGACTCAGTGGTACGTAGGTTAGGGTAGTTATCTTCTCTGTATCTGCTTTTATATTTAGGCAAGATGTTGTCACGTTTGTGGAAATGATTGACTTTTACAGCAACTGCATTGAGTATAAACAGAGATGCCTGCTTTTGCTAGGGCAAACTGGCATCTCTTATCTTATTTAAAAAATGAAAATGTGTGTTGATTTTCTGGTTACAGTCTGGAAGCTGTATGGAGGAATGCTCCAAAACAAATCCAGCATCTGTATCAATTTACTGAATCTCCTTTTGCAGAAAGGTTTCTAACAGTAAGAATCTGTAGTGACAGTAGAAAAACATGAAGGCGCCTTATTGAAACTGCGTGTCCTTATTGGTAAAGGTGTACTGGTGTTGTAGAGAATTTCTATGTCAATACTGCCACTTTCACCCCTGCACTGCGATGGCAGAGATGCTGCAGTAAGTCATGAGATCATCATCATATGCAGGCTAATTCCAGCAGTCTCTGAATAAAGTTCATAATGTGCACATTGGCCTCTGTTGGGCATCTAGAGGAGTACAGGGTTAAGTGAACTGATATCACCAATTGTTAAAGTTGTTCGTGAGCTCCAGGGACATAATTCTGGCAGTGAAAAGGGTTTTGCAGGAAGGAGAGAGAAGCAAAAATCAATTCCCCCTTCGTGTGGCCAAGGTTGTGTGGCAAGCCTTCAGTGCAGCTAGTGTCCTGCCTTCTTGTGAGAGCAGAGCTCTTGCTCTGCCCTCGTAATGATGTGGAGAAGGTAGGCCACTGTCTTTAGTGCTTAGTCAGCTTTTAAACTGAAACTCAACAGACCTTAAAGTTGAAAGCAGTGCAAATTGTATTTATTTGAAATGTTTGTATTTTTACTTTTCCATCCATATGAGTGTCTAAGACAGCTCTCAAGAAATAATTTTAAAATATATATGAACAAGTTAGGGAGAGGTGTTTGGGTTAGGGAGAGGTGTCTTCTGAGAGGTGTCTTAAGACTGTGGATATGGAACAATTGCCTCAGGCTGTAGACCTTCATATTTTTCGCTAAACTTTTCAAGAAAAGCTCCATGCAGTTTTACAAATCTTTTGCATGCTGCTGAGAATGAACCACCACCAGTAAATGTCTAGAATCTTAAAATATGTTTGCAAGAAAATTAGATACTGCCATAATGAAGGGCCATGAAACCTCCCTCAAATCATGAAAAGCAGGAGAATCTCTGAGATCATCAATCCACATGTTTTCTAGGTAGCAGATTTGAATTGACAATATTTTTTACTTCTAGAAAGCAAACTGTGAAGAACTAAGTTGCTATTATCACATGCTTTTTGAAAAGCCTATACTACTTTAGATAGTATAAGGCATTCAGAACATTTATCCTTCTAACATGTACATTTTATTGAACTTTATTTGCACAGGAAGCTGTTGGGGCGGTGGAGGGAGGGAATCACCCGTACAATTGTTAGTCTGCTCTAAATGTTTTGTTGTGGAAGAGACACGGATGGGGAAAGTGTTTCTAGCATATTGTATTTCAGTAGCCACATCGTTCCTACACCAAAAGAATAAAGCTAGGACCTTCTTTATATTAAAAGGGAAAAGTAGCCTCTAGCTATTAGTTTTCCTGAATCCAAGGAGACGGGTGGGGCAGGATCAAAAATACTTATTTGATCAAAGTTATTGGCTCTGAAGGTATTCTAACCTATGTAAGAAAGATGAAAGGTGTTGTTTTTATTGCGCACTAGTAACAGTGTAATTTTGAACTAATTGGTGTTGAACTGCCAATCACCTACAGGGAATGCAAATAGATACTCCTACAATTTCCTTTGAGGTACTGAAATATTATGTTGGGGCTGGAAGAAAAACAAAATAATACTGTTAAATTGACCTTAAATGAGCTGCTTTGTGGTTTTCTTGGAGAATCCCTTCTAATTTTTCATGGCTAGTCTGAACTAGTTCTGTCTACCAGTTTGATTTATTGGCTAGACAATGCCGACATTAAACTTTTGTGCTTGTTTGAAATAAAATTAAGAGGCTGTAGTGCTTTGAGTAGTTTGTGCCGTCTTTCAGAGATCTGATCTTGAAATGTTGCCTTGCTCATCGGGATTAGCATTACCTTATTATTTTGGAGGAAGTTGTAAGAACTGTCATTCTTCTGTCAACATGAATGTTAAAGATTTGATATATTTCCTGTCAATACTGATTTGAAAATTTCTGCAGATTCAGTGAAAGTGATGAACATCCAAACACCCAGATTAAGGACACATAAAGCAATCTTATACTGTTAGTCCATTTGTCAAAGGGCCAAGGCAGAGATCTTTCCCAGTCCTGCTGCCTGTGATGCCAGTAATTGCTAGGTTCAATCATTGGAGATGCCAGTGATTGAACCTAGGTTCCTCTATACACAAAGGTTGTGTTCAGTGTTTCCTCTAACAGGGATTTCTAGATGTTGACTACAACTCCCAGAACCCCCAGTTGTAATGACTTTGGCTTGGGGGTTATGGAAGCTGTAGTCAGCAACATTTGGGTATTCCTGTTAGAGGGAACACTGGTTGTGCTACACCTGCAGAACTGTGATTTGTCTTGAGACACAGTCAACCACCACTATTCAACATTTCCCTGCAAATTCAGAATCTGACATATATTAGAACTAAAAGTTGAATAGAGATGGCCCTCATTATCCGTGGTTTTGGCACTTTCAATTTCATGTATCTGCAGTCGGGCAATATATACCCAACCTCGTCCATGGTAAGCGGTTTCATTAACCTGCGTTTTTGACACTCATGGTACTGCACTTATATGGTCATGCTCTTGCACATGCTCATGGGTTGTGAGAGTAGTTTGGAGGAGGACGATGGAGTGCTTTGGTTTGCATTTTTAATTTTTTTAAATTTTCTTCTAAAAGCCATTTTGGGTAGCATTTGGCAGCCTTGGGTATCTTTTGGCATCCTTAGGGAGCCATTGGGAGCCTTTAGGAGACATTGCTCTGGAGCTTTTGGAGGGTTTTTGGAGAAATTCCTGTGGAGATTTTTGGAGGTGGAGGAACTCATCCAAACCCATCAAGAGGAGTGACAGAAGGAATTATTTCTGCATTCGCCCTGTCTTTTCAGAGGTTTTTTTTTTGGTCATTTTCTTGGTGCTCTGAAACCTAACCCCCAATTCCCATTGACCTAAGGTTTCGTTATCCATGGTTATAGGTCAGAATGGAATCCCTGCAAATAAGACAGGCCACCTGTAGTTGTTCTCAGGAAAAATACATTCTGCATTTTTTTCACAAGATGAAGATATCCAGCACCATGCCAGGATTTTACTGAGGCAATTATATTGAATTGAAGAATTGTAAAACAGCCCTGAGCCACTCTAGATAGGGTGGTATATAAATCAAACAAAAATGAACAAGAGGTCTCAAATACCTGCACTGGAGACATGCATCACTCCCAAATCAGCCCTAGCAGATTAGTCCACATAGCTCCCTCAGAGGATCGGCTGCAACTCAGTGGTAAAGCACATATTTTGCATACTCCGTTTCAGTCCCTGGTGTTTCTGGGTAGGATTGGGAAAGACCCTTTTCTTAAATCCTGAAGAGTTCCTGCCAGTCAATGTACTTGGGTGGCCCAATAGTCTGTTGCACTATAAAGCAGCTTCATATGTCCAAACCTCATTGGTTGAGCCCATACCTGTCCTGGAGTTTTAATTGGGTTATTTTGGGTTCTCGGGTTATGTGGTTCAAATCCAAGCTATTGCTTTTCCCTAGCCAGCCTCCTATACAACCCTTTTCTTGTTGCATAACAGACTCAGTTCAGCCCACGAACCTAGTTACTCGGGGTACTATCATGAGTAATAAGGCATTATTGCTATGGGAAATAATGGATGGATATAGTCAGGTTCAATCTATATTTGACTATGGGAAATGGGGAGTTAGGTTTCAAAGTGCATTGGAAGTGTGAAAAAACGGCAAAATAATGTGAAATAACTTAGTGTGGCATGCTTCGTGGGGTCTGTATGTGCCCAGGAATCCCGCCCCCATATGCCCAGGAATGCCCCCAAATCGTGGGAAAATGTCCGGTTTTTAAAAAGGATCCACAAAATGGCTCCTGAAGACAAAATGGTGGGTAGAAATTACCTCCACCATGACTTCCAACACTCTAGGAACTGCAGATACGTGGGTTTTCACCTTTTTGTATCTGTGTATTCTGAAAATGGGTGTCATTGGAACACCCTGTGGATACACGGAACTGCGAATAGCGAGGTTCTCCTGTGTATTGATTCAACACCACTGTGAACAATGTTTACCAAGTGAATTATCCACAAAGGCCTTGTTTCCACCAAGCTCTCTTATTAATGTAAGTAAGAGATGAAGTAAGTTAAGGGATGGTAACATGCAGTTGTAAAAGTTATTTGCATGGAGATATCCATCTCAGGCAAGGGTTTGCTAGCCAGTGTGCCATACATAGCACACCAAGGACCGTGGCCCTGTGCCATACTGACTTTGAGTCGGCTCCAAAAAAGGAGAGTTTACATTCCTGACTCATCCCATAATGCAGTGAGAAGGATGTGCCCTTCCCAGTTCATTATGGGGTGAGAGGGCTCCAAAATTCAGGTGTTGAAATGCCCCGCTTTTGGTGTTTGCTTGAGATAAATTAAATGCTCGTTGAGGGGGGCAGTGTGCCTTGCCTCGTTTTTATTTTTTACTTTTTAATATAGAAGTGTGACTGAGGATGGAAACACTGCTCTATTGTGCAGGATGAGTCTATTGCATTGTTGTCCTGTTTTCCCCAGTACCATTTCATTTCTCCAGTATCATTTTAATACTTCATATCAGATGCCTGAAGAAGCAAGAGGGAATCTTACTGGACTTTTCAGTGATATCACTGGTATGAAGTAGTTAGAAAATATTTTCCAGTCAAATTTGTCTAATGTTTGTGGTGGTCGCAATCATTTGCTGCTTCCATTTGCTGCTTCCATAACAGTTGCACATCATGGTTGAGGGGAAACAGTTTTGGCAGTAGCAATCAAATAATCATCTCTTTGTTCTTGAACAGGTGTTTCTTACCCAGTGGAATACAATATAAAGCAGCTGGAACAGGAACTTAGTAACGTGAAGAACATGAAGACAAAATTGGGTAATTATATTAGTCCTTTTGTCCATACATATTGGTTCCGCTCCATATATATTAGTTCACTGTGAAACTTTTTCTAGGTGGTGTTAGAAACATGTATGTTTAGATATTATCAGAAGTTCTTATCAGTTTAAACAGCAGGGAAAATCTGCAGTACGTTAAGTATAGTTACAGGCTCTTTATAGTTTCTCTGATAATGGATGGATATAGTCAGGTTCAGTCTGTATTTGCACTGTATAGTTTAAAGTTTATGGCTTGTTTGTTCATGGAGCTTGCTTTTGGAAAGCACTGTTTTAAAAAGAAAAAAATTGCAAACCTATCCCACAGTTCTGGGATATTAGTGTATGGGAGGGGAAATGTTATCTCTCTCTCTCTTTAATGCTGGGGGTCATTTCTCACACATACTAGTGCTAGTGCAAATATGATAAGAAGAAACTAAAACAGCTGAGCAGAAGCCCCATGTGGTGTATCTGTTGCTAGACTATACCATTCACAGATAGTAGGTGGAGATCCAAATACTTTAATATTTCTTCATATGGAATTCACATCAGCATGTTAGACAATATTCCAGTCACCTTTAGGGAGTGAGTTTACTTTTTTTCTTAAAAGAACGCCGGAAAAAGGCTTCTGCATGGGAGAGGAATCTTGTTTATCCAGCTGTAATGATACTACTGCTAATTGAAACGGTAAGTTCCAACTTCCTTCCATTGCTTGAGACTAGGGTCAGTGTTGGGGGTTGGCACTGGTCAAGGGCGGCCATTGGAGAGCCCACAGCTGATCTCTGGGGCCCTGGTGGGAAAAGGTGGCAGCCAGGCAGCATTTTGAACTTCAGTCACTGCCACTGCTGCCAAGTTAAGCCGTATTCAAACCCTTCTGGGGGGCTTCTGGTAGCAGTGGCCCAGAGTGCTTGTTGGCACCTCTGCTAGTGGCATTTGCCATCTTTGTTTACCAATATTGCAATGCGCTTGTCTCCATTAACACGCATGTGTGCACCTATGCTGTTTGGGGTCATCTTGAGTTTCTCAAGAAGAGAGGGGCTGGGAGGACTGTAAAGATGCGGCACTGGGGACAGACACATTGCATTACTGATGAAGAAAGATGGTGTCTGCTAGAGCAGCTGTGCCTCTAAGAGGGGGTCCCTCATAGGTATTGCTGGAAACCAATTTGTCCTTTCAAGTTTAGTGATATATTTTCATGCACATAATTTCTATCAGAAATTATAAGGAATTATTGTCTGTCCCTCATCAACACTAGATTTTCTTCTTCCAAACAGAGGGAGTGGTGCTGTTAGAAATGCTAATCTGTGTGAAATAGAGCAAACATTTTTTAAACCTTCAACAGTAGACTTTGTGCTTCTTTTGTAGGCAATCTCAGTCCTCTTAGTTGCTTGCAATATTCTTTACCTGCTGGTTGATGAAACTGCAATGCCAAAGGGGTCAAGGGTAAAGTATTATTCTTTTGTGATGTTAACTAAAGTGAAAACACTATTGAGGCCTTTCTTTAAAAGAATGAATTCTGCCCTGATTTTGATTTTGATAAAATAAGTTGTGCATAAGATCTAAACACAGGAGTCGGAATCCAGACTTATTCATGATTAAGTTCTATTGAAACGGTTACAGGCAAAAAATCAGTGCCCATGATCTGAAGAAACAGCATGTGGATGAACTATGGACACAGTTAGATCTTCATTAGGTGTCGCCCTAAGAGTTCCAACTGCTGAAAGGACAAGTTTGCTTTAAAAATGGCTTGTCTCTTCAGCATTGAGAAGATTAAAGCTTCAGATTGTCTGTGCTGTTTACCCTTTTACGCATATTGTTTGTTTAGATTGTGGCTGTGATTTGATTTGTTTCACTACTTTGTAGAGATGTGCAAATTGATTTGAGCTTTAATCAGGGAGATTTGAACTGGAATCGAATTGCCCCTAGAATAAAGGGCCCGATTCAAGTTCAAGCTCAAATAGAGTTGAGTGATAGAGTTGAGAGCCCCTGGTGGCGCAGTGGTAAAACTACCGCCCTGTAACCAGAAGGTTACAAGTTCGATCCTGACCAGGGGCTCAAGGTTGACTCAGCCTTCCATCCTTCCGAGGTCGGTAAAATGAGTACCCAGAATGTTGGGGGCAATATGCTAAAAATCATTGTAAACTGCTTAGAGAGCTCCGGCTATAGAGCGGTATATAAAAAGTAAGTGCTATTTGAGTGCCATTTTGAGTCCTGTTTAGTATTTTTGCTGATTGTTTTTCTGGCACTGGCTTCCAATTGGTTTGAGCTCCTTGCTTCTTGGTTGGCTTGTTATCATTCAAATCAAATGTTTTTTGGGGTAATTGTGCCCCCATTGGCTGCGGGGGCAGGAAGCGGGGGCAAAGGAAGGATCTTCAAAATGTATTTAAGGGGCTGCTGGGAGGCAGAGAGACGGAGCCATTTGTGCCTCAGGAGAGAAGTATCAGAGAGAGATGGATCTCAGATCAGTATTAGAGCAGCACTGAGAGCAGAGACTGGTGGTGGTGGTCTGGGCCTGCCTGGCCCAGTGAGTGGAGAGAGATAGAGAATGCCTGCTGGGCTTATCTGTCTACTGCTTCCCCTCCTTTTAATTTGCAGTGCCAACAACTGCTTTTCTTATTTTTATTGTTGTCGTTATTAAAAGTTGTACCAGCCCCAATGGGTTCAACTGGGTGATGCTTAGAATTTTATTTTCTTCTGTGCATGTTGTTGTCTTCTTGTTTGTAGCCCCCAGTAATAACTGGGGTGCTGTGCTCTGCTCCCCTTTTTTAGCCCCCAGCTGCAGTCTGTGTGCGTGGTGGATTCATTTTTTGTAGACTAGTGTGTTCTGCCTGGTGCCCAGCCCACCAGGTGCTCTCTCTTTTCAATTTTTCCCTGGTCCTGCTGGCAGTAATAGGCTTGGTGTGTCATCGAGTAGCGGCAAGGTACCTGCTATTGCTCCCAAATGGGAAGTTGCCCGTGCAGTGGGTGCAGTCAGTTGGCAAGCGGTCTGATAACCCAGGCCATTGGGGAGATGATTGCTTTGGATGACCAGCCATTCCAGGTAGTGGACTACACCAGCTTCTGCCAGCTCCTCTGACTGCTTGCCCCGACTACAACGTCCCCTCATGCACCACCTTCAGCTGGCGGGCGGTGCCCTTGCTGTACTGGGTGAGCAGGGAATCCATGTTGGGGTTGCTGCATGCAGCAGTGCCTGACACCAGTGTCTATTTCATTGTCAATCTATGGAATTGTCCGAGTGGGAGGCACATTGCTTTCCTGTCCATCCCCCTGCACTGGTGAGGATAGGAGAGTGAGGGGATATCTGCTGCTGGTGGTGTGGCCAGTCTCTCCCATGCAGCAAAGCACAGGTGAGCTGTGCTACATGTGGAGTTGCTGGACACTGACCACATGGCAGATGAACTGACAGCAGCTATGGACTGCCAGGTGTGGGGGATGGCTGTCCAGGCAGCCGAATCTTTGCTGAGGGTTCATGGTCACCAACAATGCTGCCAACATAACAGAAGCAGCTGAGTAGGGTCAATTTGTGTCTATCCATTGTGTGGCACACACTCTGAACCTGGTCATACGGGATGCTCTTGGCTCTTCTGGGGCTGCAGCCAGGGGATTTATCCACGCTGCAGGCGCTGGGTATCCTTGTGCTGCCATGGCTGCTCTTGAGGAGAAGTACCGCAAAATAGCTTTCTTCCACCGGAGAAAAACAGGTAGGCGTATGCTCAGGGAGAGTTGGAGCTACTTGATCCCCAGTGAATACTTGATCCCCAGTGAAACTCCACCTTTCTCTTGCTCCAGCGCCTGCAGCCGCAAGAGACAGCCATCCACGTTCTGGCAAGGGGTTGTGGCTTGTAAGTGTGTGACCTGTCCAGCCAGGAATGGGTGCTACTTTCTGGGGTTGTCTTGGCACTTGAGCCATTCTTAGTTTCCACGAACAGCTTGTGTGCAAAGATGGCAATGCTGAGCCAGGCTTTGCCTGCCACTCTTCTCCTCAAAAAGACGACGGGTGAGCTCCAAAGCATGCTGACTGCTGGGGAAGCAATCACCTTGGCAGGTTGGCTGAGGACGGAGTGTTGGATCAGCTCAGCAAAGTAGGGATGTGCAGGAACCAGTGTTTGGGCTGGTTTGGCAATGGTGGGGGGAGCAGGGAGGGTGACCTTATCTTCCCTCCCCCCTGCCCAGCCACATTTCCCCCACTGGCACTGTCACAAAAATTGCTGGTGCGGGGCAGCAGTGTACCTCCTTTCTGCCCTGGTCAGCATTGTACCGGAAGTGGCCGGTGCATGTGCGTGACATGCGCATGTGCAACAGCCACTTCTGGTATGACACTGACCGGGGCAGCAAGGAGGCATGCTGCCGCCCCACACAAGTGAGGGAAACGCAATGGTGGGTGGTGGTGGTTAAAGGCATCCTCCCTGCGCCTTAAATGTAACCCCCCACTGCCGAATTGGCCTGAACGCTGTACCTCCGAATCAGTTTGGTGGTCCGTGTACATCTCTAAATCACAGCACACCCTTGGATGCATTGGCAGTGCATGTTTTGTCCTGCCTATGTGACCCAAGGATGCAGACAAAGTGGTCACCCTTGACCAACTGCCCAGGTGGAGGGACCTTCTGGTTGCAGAGGTTAGGCAAGCAGGGAGGATGAGGCTGACGTGCTTACTGCTAGTGCACAGTCCATCCCTAGCAGCAGCATCACTACTGCTTCTGGTCCAGTAGTGTGATCCAGTAGTTTGGTGTCCCTGGCAGGGCCAAGTGAGCCAGTAGTTCCACCTCTGTGTTCCACCCAGTGATTTACGACGAGGTTCCTTGGTGCCTTGCCAGGAGGGGCCAACCAAGCCTGCAGATGAGCAGTGTGTGATGCAGTACTTGCAGGAGCCGGTGGCAGGCCAGGAGATGGGGCTGATCCAATTTGGGGCAACACATCAAGAAGTCTGGTTGTACTTGACGGCGGTTGCCAGATGGTTCCTCTCATGCACACCAACCAGTGCCCAGAGCAAGAGGATGTTCTCCATGGCTGGGTGTGTGGTGACACCCCATCGTGCACACATGGATGTTGACATGGTGCAGTGGTTGGTCTTCCTGAAGGCCAACCCTCCCACTGCTGGGCTATCCTGAGTTGGCCATGGAGGGTGAGTGATTCATGGTCACCCCCACCCACTGCAACACCACTGGCAGCTCGCTCCACCCTGGCCAACTCCAAACCCAGGTGTGTCACAGTTTGCCCGTTAGTGCTGCTGACACACACAGACATGTGTGCAGACCGCCATGGCTGATGAGGTTCCTTGGGATCATAAGATCCTATGGGGGTTTGGGGGAAAGGTTAGTTAAAAAAAAAAAAATCACCCGCTTGCCCATTGCTTTTGTGGGTTGGGTGGGAGGTAGCACATATCACGCTATACCATGCAATCCACTTTGGTGTCCCTAGGATTCGAGTTCCCCATTGTTCCCTATGGCCGAATCATTCGAATTGATTTGAGCTGATTGTTGAAACAGCTGGCAATGGCCACTCTTTTGAGTATTCATACTCAAAATACTTGATTTGAGTATTTTATGATCCGATTTGAGTTCAAATCAAATCGCAAAATATAATTTGTAAATATCTCTACTACTTAGTTTTGTACTCTGATTGGAAAGGAGTGCATCCATTACAGTGACTCCAATAGTTAGTAAGACATGTTGCTTTTAAAATACCCCATGCATTCTTATAGCTTATTTTGATTGCATCCAAGGTATTTATTCTATAATAAATCTGTGTGAATTCCGTGTTATTTATGTGAAGATCATATAGGTAAAATATGAGTTGTATTCTGCTTTTTCATCAAATGTCATATTTGTAACCTTGGTGTGCAAGATTAATAGTTAGAAATTAGTTTAGCATAAAAATGAAAAAAAAAATCATGTTTGTTTTACATTCAAGGCATTTGGTAGGTGGAAAAAAGTAACTCTTTGTGTAAATAATTAGATATATGCTTTTTAATTATTGCAGGGGCCTGGAATAGGGAATGCCTCTCTGTCAACATTTGGTTTTGTGGGAGCAGCACTTGAGATCATTTTGATTTTGTATCCTTTCTTTTATGTGGGCATTCTTGTCTGTTATCAAGTATTCTGTCTAATTTTCTTGGATGTTGCTGGTTTACTGAGACACTCACCTAGAAGACAGAAGATGACAAGTCAGCCATTCCTAAACACTCAACAGCAGTTGTCCTTTCTGCTTTTCTGACTCTTTTGTAGTAATTACGTTTTCTGGGAGTCCAAAGCGTGAATTTTTGGGGGGTGCTTTTTTCCTTGATTCTCACAGCTATCTTATGGTCTCCTCTGTCGTAGGCTTCTATAGCTTACGTTTTTTTGGTGATTTCACTCCCAGGAAGGATGACACAACCATGACAAAGGTAAGGTAAGAAGTCTGAGGTGGTAAAATCTTTCTGCTGCTACTCATTCACTTTTGTCACTGAAGACAATCTAAGTCTCTTAGATTGCAATTGCTATGAATAGCTCATTTGCAGTGATTAGTATTTGTAAGCTGCATAAACAAACTGGCACATTTCAAATGGCTGAAGGGGAAGGGAAGGGAAGAGAAAAGAAAGAATGTATCCTGTTTAGTTTGGATGGCATCTATTCACTTGTAAAAAGCCTGGAATGACAGAACTTGTTAAGTAGCCATAGAAAAGATGGTGAAGGGTCCCCCCCCCCCCCATGAGTAACTTTGTGCCAACTGTACTTCAGGGGCTTGTTTGAAATGTGAGGAATTTGGTTGCTACAAGTAATGCAGGCAACTTCCATTTGAATAACCAAAGAGTTGGTTCTGTTCAGCAACACTTTTTGTTCTGAAGCTAATGTGACTTTCCAGAACTATATGTTGGCTTTAGGAGAAGTAGTGTGAGACACAAATAGACACTACAAAGACATTTTCCTAAACAGAAGCAAATTTATTAAATAGCCATTAGTGGGGATTTGATTTAACTTCCAAATTTTTGAGATTTTGTGCTCTACCTTTAAAAAAAGAAAGCAAGCCCTTTTTGTATTCAAAGAAAGGGAGAAAAAGGGATTTGCTTTCATCTTGGTAGGAATTCTTGGAAGTAGGAAAGTAAACAGTGAAGAAGATCTTTGATTAGAACTGTTGAGTAGCCCCATTATGTTTGCTCAGCCTTTTCATGTACGGCAATTTGGAAATAGTTGGAAGGAAGGAGTGGGGAAAGGAGTGGGGAAAGGAAAGAAATAAAGAATTAAAATTTTGATACATGCTAACCTACTTGCTTGACACCACACATTTAAATGGTCCATGCTTTGTGTATAAAACTGGAGCATGTAAGTGTGTGCTTTCTAGGCTTGTGCCCAAAACGTTTCGGAGGCCATTATGAAGGCCTCCGAAACGTTTCGGCGCTGGGGACAGTTTCGGCACTGAAACGCCGACGGGGGTAGCACTTTAAGGGCGGGGGAGGGTGTCCTCACCCCTCCCGCCGCATTTCCCCCGCTGGCGCGCTGTTGTTTGTAAGCCCCACGGGGCGGCAGCATTCCTCCCCGTGTGCACGCACGATAGGTGCACGCACTCTCGCGTCTTCCGGCCGATGGGGGAAACAGGGCGGCAGGGAGGAACGCTGCTGCCCCGAGGGGCTTACAAACAACAGTGTGCCGGTGGGGGAAATGCGGCGGGAGGGGTGAGGACACCCTCCCCTGCCCTTAAAGTGCTACCCCCGTCGGCACCGAAGATTTTCGTGCCCATCCCTAGTGATTTCAGAAGTGGGCCTTGAACACTATAAAACATACAGTGATCTATATATTGTGCTTTGTGTGCCTTCCCTACTGTAACCCTTGAGAAGGTGGTACCATTACTATTTTTTGACATCCATATTTTGCACTAGTTGGTTGTTCTTCTGATTCTCTTGGGATCAAACAAGTTGTTCTGGTTAAAAAGTAATTAGCATCTTCACAAGTTAGCCCACTTCAACCTTAAACGTTCACATGCCTGCCATCTTGAATTGGGGTAGATGACATCATCACAAACTACACTGTTGAGGTGCTCTTGTGTGCCACTCACTGCAACTGAACCAAATTTGGTCGAAAACACTTAGGCAGTCCACACGTTAGCCCATTTGTGTCTCAAGCATTCACGTGTCCACCATCTTGAATCAGGGTGGATGACATCATTATGAACTATACCCTTGAGCTGTTCATATGTATCCCTACATCTGTAGCAAATTGGTTAAGTTAAGTTAGGTTAGGCGGTTCACAAGTTAGCCCATTTGTGCCTCAAGCATTCACGCACCCATCATTGTGAATTGGGGTGGGTGACGACATCACAAACAGCCATTAAGGTGTGCCTATGTGTCAAAATTTGGCCCAAATCGGTTAGATGATCCACAAGTTAGCCCACTTGTGCCTCCAACATTTATGTGTCTGCCATCCTGAATCGGGTTGGATGACATAATTTCAAACGACACCCTTGAGCCATCCCTATGTATCCCAACGGTTGTACCTAATTCAGTTCAAATTGGTTAGGCGGTTCATAAGTTAGCCCATTTATGCCTCTACTGTTCATGCGTCTGCCATCTTGAATGGGGTAGACGACATCATCATGAACTATGCCATTGAGGTGTCCCAGTGTGTCCCTACAACTTTATCCAGTTTGGTACATATTGGTCCAGGCATTGAGAAGTTGGTGGTGGTGGGGGCACACAGAATGCTGGGTGATCTCCTTAAGGTGATCTCCTTAAGCTGATCCTTAAGGAAAGTAGGCTAAAAAAGTGGTGACAAGATCAATCTGCTGCTCATTTCCCCACAAATCAAATGCCGCCATGATTGGGTGGGAGATGGTACTAACAGTACTAGAGGTCTGATGACTGTACAAAACAAAGTAGTTGGATTAACTGCACCGTCAATACAATGTTGTATATAAAAGCATCAACGATAAAACTGATGCAAAGCAGTCTAGATCGCTCTCTGTCTGTGTAATACAGTGTGTGCCAGCTTTTAAAAGTTGGCCCTGTGACCTTTTGAGAATGTTTAGAGGAGATTGGCTTATCTGGAAATACTTTTACAGTGCCATTGGAGGGATGCAGCAGAAGCAAAAGGGGCCCTGAGCCTTTGGAGCAGGCAGAGTATAAAACCAATCAAATCAGAAAACTGTATTGGGGTGTTCTTTTGTTTTTTTGTTTTAAATGTTCCACTTACCAAACTTAGGAGCTGCTATCCAGAGTTTATGAGTTACATGCTTTTAATTGAATTAGATCTTGATGAGGAATTTTTTTGTTCTACAGATAATTGGGAACTGTGTTTCTATCTTAGTCCTCAGTTCAGCTTTACCGGTTATGTCAAGGACATTGGGTAAGTTTTTAGGTCACTCTTTTTCTTTGTGTAAACCATGTTTATTGAAGCTTTCTCCATTTTGATATCACTGCTACAGAATAGTGGCTGACATCCAGATGAATGCACAGAAGAAAGTTTTGCATTTGCAACTAGGGAGAAGCAATCTTAGATAATGCCCCCTTCCCTTGGTGGCAGCCTGTACCTCCAGAAAATGTGTCCTTGAGGGTAGTGGGACCCTCAGGGATATATTTTCAAGAACATAGCTTTTGAGGGAAGGGGGATCTGCAAAATTCCTCTCTTCTCCCCCCTTGTGTACATGAAACCTTCTAGGCATGTGTCTTTAGTTTGAATGTCAGCCTTTGTTTTTTGTTTTCTTCAGAAAAGAGAGTCTAGGTAATGTGAGCATTTTGTGAAATAACTTAATCCTGAACTTTGTGTACATATGATAGCATTGGACCTCAACCAGTGGAGACCCAGATTATTCTTCCCATGTCAGTCTGTGTCACTACTGGCGTTACACAAAGATCCTGGGGTTCCTGCTTTTAGCCTGTCACTCCCAAGGTGCTGGGGAGGGCCTTGGAAAACCCAGCAGATATCAGGACTTGCTTGCCTTCCCCTGCTTTCCATAGTGTGTTTTTCTCTTGCAGAGAAGAAATCCAGGCAAATCCCTGGAGTTTGCCAGTACAGGATCATGCCAGTGATCCTGTACTGATCATCCTGACGATCAGGCATGATCATCCTGATCATGCCAGTGATCCTTCACTGGCAAACTCCAGTCATTGGGTCTTGATAACAGTTTTGTCATGTAATTTGAATCCTTTGTGCCACGGTGGATAGTGGTGTTATATATGAAACAGTTGCCGCCATAGAGATCAGTATCAGTTCAGTTGACATTTAATGATGGTGGATGTTGTACTGATATACCAATTTTTTTGTTTTTGTTAGAAAAGTGCAGGAAATAAGGGCAAATAGAAGAAAAGTAATATCCAGGATCCAGGAGGGGGAGGAAAAAAAAAACTGCTTTAGGCTTTATCTAGTTGAACCTTTTTTTGTTTTTTAAACAACAAACTCTTGCACCTTTTCACATACTTATTGAAAGTTACCTCAGTTTATCAAACCTTATTGCAAGTCAGGGCTTGACAAATCCAAGGTGCCAGCTTGTCACTGCACCTAGAAAATTAACCATGGTGTCTAGAGAGAACTAGCTCAGCGATTGCTTCATATCAATTCCATCCTTGGGCCAGAGCCCACTACTGCCACCATGCCCTGCCTCTGCTGTTGCACTGCTCTGCCTGCCTCCTCTTTCCTTTCTCCTGGGCGCTCACTCCTCTTCCTTCAGTTTCCCCAAGTAGGCAAATGGGCCTCCTTCCCTTTTTGCATGGAGCAGTATTGCAAGATGAAGCCAGAGTGCAAAAATGGCTGCTGCTGCGGAATATATGCAAGGAAGGCTCTAGGAACATAAGAACAGCCCTGCTGGATCAGGCCCAAGGCCTATATAGTCCAGCATCCAGTTTTGCACAGTGGCCCACCAGATGCCTCTGGAAAGCCCACAGGCAGGAGCTGAGGGTATGCCCTCTCTCCTGTTGCTCCCCTGCAGCTGGTATTTAGAGGCATCTTGCCTCTGTGGCTGGAGGTGGCCTGGAGGTGGCCTGGAGGTGGCCTGGAGGTGGCCTGGAGGTGGCCTATAGCCCTCAGACTAGTAGCCATTGATAGACCTGTTCTCCATGAATTTAGCTAAACCCCTCTTAAAGCCGTTCAGGCTGTTGGCTGCCATCTTGTGGCAGATAATTCCATACATGTATTATGTGCTGTGTGAAAAAGTAATTCTCCCTCAGACGAGGATTGTATCCAAGCATTATGGGTTGTCACGACCTACTGCTCCGAGACATGGCCAATCAGAAGTTTTCTCTCTCAGCAGAAGGGAGGGACGGCCCCCTCAGCCCCCAGTCGTTTGCCCAGTCTCGCTCCAGCAGGTGCTCTCTCACTTTGCTCCCTTTCAACACTGATTTCTTGTTCATTTCTTGTTCTTTCTCCTTTTTCTTCGTGGTTTCAAAAAAAGAGGGAGAGAGATAGTCAGGCTACCGAGGAGACTGTTGGGATAGGGCGACTGCCTGCGGCCCGTCTGGTAACCCGCGGCGGCTTTGTTCTGAGGGCCATGGAGGGCCAGGATATGCGCTGTGAGAGGGAGGCTTCTCCCTCCCTCTCAGAGGACTCCGTGGCTCCCGCTATTTGCCACGCCGAGTGGGCTGCGGCTACTTCACCTGTGCCCATAACTCGGGCCCCCAAGGCAAAAAAGATTAAAAAGCTCACAAAGGAGCAGAAGGCGGGGGCGTGCGCTGCTAAGTGCAGCGCTTCGCATGCGGTCCTGGAGTCCCAGCCGACAGCAACAGCTGCAGCCGAGGGGGAGATGAGCCGATCGGTTCCTCTCGCGCTGCCGCTGCTAGAAGGAAGGGAGGAGGTTGAAGCCGTTCAGGTAGGGGAAGATCGCACCGACCCGTCCCCTGCCGAGCCGCCTGCAAAGCGCCTCCACTCGTCTGGGGCGGTAGCAGAAGTGGCGCCTGCTGCCGGGCTTGAGGAGGAGATTCCCCCAAGTTTCGCTGCCCTTTTGAGGAGGGTGGTGGCGGAGGAGTTCAGGAAGCTTGTTCCCGCCCTAGCCTGCCAGATTCCCGCCACAGCCCCTGCGGACGCCATTTTGGGCGCGCGTAGGGAAGTCTCGCATGATGCCGCTCTGCCTTGCCCGTCTGTCCCCGCAGCTGCTCCTGCGGAGTTGGGGCCTCCCACTCTGTCGCCCTGTGCTCTTTCGTCCCTCAGTTCAGATTCCCCTGACGGCCCCCGATTTACAGCCTGGTGGGGGAGGGAAACCCTCTGGAGACTCTGATTCAGACAGAGAGGAGGGTGAGTTGTCAGGAGATGAGGGGGATAGCTTGCCAACAGCACAGGCCCCCTACAGGCTGATCAGTCAGCCAGATTTTCCTGTGCTTTTGCACAAGGCCCGCAAGTCCCTGCGTCTGGAAGGGCTTGTTACTGCACCTCAGGAGACTGCTGAAGGTGACCTGGCTGTGCTGCCATCCCTCAAGGCACCAGAGGTCGCGGTGCCTTGTCCGCAGCTGTTCTTAGATATCATTCAGGGTGAGTGGGATCGCCCCTTGGAATGTAAGGGTCCTCTTCCTGGTGTCCGGCGCCTATATACCACCACGAGCGCTGTCATGGACAAGTTCCAGGTCCCACCAGTGGATAAGGAGGTGGTAGCTTTGGTCACAGGTGCGGTTCTCTCAAAGGATGGTGATGAGGTGCTGTGTGTAACAGACGACAAAAAATCTGATGCCGCTCTACGTTGTTCTCATGAGGCACCTGCACTTTCCTTGCGAGCCTCTGTGGCCAACTCCATTTTTGCCCGTGCGTCAGTGCTTTGGGTTAAGGAGCTTCTCCCTCTGGTCCCTCCAGAATTGTTAGCTCTTCGGCAGGGCCTTAACAAATTGGGTAAAGCTTCAGCCTTCATGGCTGACAGCTCGCTGGATGCGGTCCAATTGTCTGCCAGGGCTATGGCTTCTGATACCACAGTGAGGCGCCTTCTTTGGCTCAAGAATTGGAAGGTGGATCAAAAGTCTAGGAGCAATTTGGCCAGTGCCTCCTTCAAAGGGGGTAAATTATTTGGTGAGGCGCTAGAGCCAGTTTTGATTGAGACTTAGAAAAAAGGTGATGCCCTCTGCGGCCCAATGTCAAGACCGCAGATCCTTCCCTTCTGGTTCGTCTACCTCTGGCAACTTCGTCTCCAGGGGCTTTCGGTCTAGTTTTCTTCCCCGCCAGGGGAAACAGGACAAATCCGCTTGGTCAAAGCCCCAGGGTTCCTTTCGAGATCGGCCACAAGCAAAGTTTCAGCAGTCCGGCCAGTATACCAAGCCAGGTTTCAAGCGCCCCTCCTCCCAATGACTCTCCTCCGGGGATGCAGACGGGAGCATTCCTATCAGCATATATGTTAAGTTGGTGTGTTTTTGCCACAATATGCATCACTTTATACTTGCTTACATTTAACCGCATTTGCCATTTTGTCTCCCACTCGCCCAGTTTGGAGAGATCCTTTTGGAGCTCCTCACAATTTCTTTTGGATTTCACTACCCTAAATAGTTTGGTGTCATCTGGTTTCATAGTTTGGTTACCCCTGCTAACTGGGCAAAGAGGCACCTTTTAAAAGTGGTGATTCTCTTTATTTAGCAAGGGGAGAGTAACTGGCCCTATCCACCCCCAGCACAGTACTTCCAGTGACTGTTGCTGGTGTGTGTCTTATGTTTCTTTTTCGAATGTGAGCCCTTTGGGGACAGGGAGCCATCTTATTTATTTGTTGTTTCTCTGTGCAAACTGCCCTGAGCCATTTTTGGAAGGGCGGTATAGAAATCAAATCAATAAATAAATCTGCAAATTTGGCCACTTCACTGCTTACCCCAACGTCTAGATCCTTTATGAACAGGTTAAAAAGTACTAGTCCCAGTACAGATCCCTGGGGAACCGCACTTCTTTCTTCCCTCCATTTAGAGAACTGTCCATTTATTCCTACCCTGTCCTTCAGCCAGTTTCCAATCCACACATCAACCTGTCCCCTTATCCCATGGCTGTTAAGTTTTCTCAAGGGTCTTTGATGAGGAACTCTGTCGAAAGCTTTTTGAAAGTCCAGATATACTATGTCAACTCCTTTATGCACACACCTGTTGACATTCTCAAAGAACAGGTTTAAGAACAAGAAGAACAAAAGGTTAGTAAAGCAAGATTTACCTTTGCAGAAGCGAGGCTGGTTCTCCTTCAGCAGGGCCTGTTCTATATGCTTAACAATTTTATTCGTTAGAATACTTTCCATCAATTTGCCTGGAACAGATATTAAGCTAACCAGCCTGTAATTTCCCGGATCACCCCGGATCCCTTTTTGAAAACCAGTGTTACATTGGCTACTTTCCAGTCTTCCAGTACAGAGCCTGATTGTAGGGATAAGTTATATATGTTGGCAAGAAGATTCAGCAGTTTCACATTTGAGTTTTTTAAGAACTCTTGGGTGGATGCTGTCTGGCCCTGATGATTAATTTTTAATTTTTCCAGACAGTTTAGAACGTCGTCTCTCATCACCTCTATCTGATTCAGTTCTGTAGCTTCTGTCCCTGAGAAGCTCGGTTCAGGTACAGTGTCCTCTGTTGTGAAGCCAGGTGCAAAGAACCCACTTAACTTCTCTGCAATGTTCATATCTACCTTTTACTTCCTCATCATTTAATGGTCCAGCCACCTCCCAGGCAGGTTTCTAGCTTCTGATATATTTATTTAAAGAAGTTTCTATTATTCCCCTTGATGCTTTTAGCTAAAACCCTCTTTTCGCCTCCCTTGTTGTCTCCTTGCATTTCTTTTGCCAGTTCTTGTTGCTTTCTGTTCTCTAATTTGGGCAGGCCTTCCAATTTCTGAAGGAAGTCTTCTTTCCCTTTATAGCTTCCTTGACTTGACTTGTTAGCCATGCTGGCTTCCTCCCGGACTTGGTGGTATCTTTCCTCTTTTTTGGTATACATTTCAACTGGTCTGTTATTGTGGTTTTATGCTGGAGGAGACAGCAGCAGGCAGGAGGCATTGATTGCTGCAGCTTTGTAGCAGGATGGGAGCATGGATCTCCTGGCTGAGAGGGAGCAAAGAGGCTAGCCCTGCAGATAGCTGTGCTTGCTGTCTCTGATCACTCTCTGCATGGGCAGAAGCTATCTTTCTTCTATCTTTCCCTGGTTTGTGTGTGTGTATTTGCTTTCTGAGCAGGGCTTGCTCAAGTAACTCACTTTCAAAATGTGTGTTCATAGAACTTAAGTAGTTAAAAAGGTATGAGGAAGTCTGTTGCTCTTCCCCCCCCCCCCCGCCTTCATGAGTGTGTTAGCACTAATCCTCCTGATTAGGATATTAAGAGAGAGTGTTGTTTAATACTGTCTTTATCTGCTAACAGGCAGCCCTGTTTCTGCTTCAGATAAGTTAGTTGTAAAGGAGATAAACAGAAACCATTTACACTCCACCCCTTCAGTGTCCATCACCAAGTCTGGTAATTTTGTTAAGTGTCTATAGTCTGGCTCCTAAATATTTGGTCTGGCTGCTAGATCCAAAGAAAACTTGTCAGGGCCTGTTAAGTTTAGTACACACACTTTAATAAAAATGTGAGTACAGGAGAACCTTGTTATTCGTGGAACTGCTATTTGTGGTTCTGCGTATCTGTGGTGTGTCTTATAGACACCCATTTCCAGTATCCGCAGATAATAATGGTTTAAAACCCATGTATCCTTGGTTGCTAGAGGGCCTGAAGTGACCGTGGAGGTCACTTCCGGCTGCCATCTTGTTTGGGGGAGCCCAGGAGGAACCATTTTGTGGCTCATTTTTTTTTTTAAATTGGACTTTCCCCTGTGATTTTTCGGGGGCATCTTGTTCCTTGGGGGGCATTCCTGGGCATATGGGAGACCTGTGGAGCATGCCACAGTAGGTTTGGGGCCATTTGGGGATTCAAAAAAATTTTCCCTCCACCTTGGAACCTCACCCCACTTTCCACATATCCTTAGTGCCTTGTTGCTTGCAGTTCCATTACTTGTGGTAGTAGGTGAGGAATGGAACCCCTGAAAGTAGTGAGGTTCTCCTGTAAATGCCGCCATTCATCTTTAGCACTAAACTGATAGAATTCTAACATCTCAGTCTAACAAGAGGGTAAAAATTAGGGATGTGCAAATTGATTTGGGTACAAATTGTTTTGTACCTGAATCTAACTGATTCGGGTGATTTGGAGACAAAACAAATCAACCCTGTGGTCCATTGGGTACATTCAGGTACAAATTGAATCGTGTATGATTCGATTTGAATCGATTCGAGATTCGGATCACTCCTATTAATTCCCTCAGATTCCCAGCTTTCATTTTTAAAAAAAGGTTATGCTCTAGCCCTTGTAGAAGTGGAGTTATGGAGCAAAATGTGTGGTCACTATTTTTCCAGTGTTTAGATTCTTTGGTGTATAATAACTTTCCCTCAATGAATCCCTAAGAGGACTCATTACACACCATCATTTTTTCTATTCATTTTGACTGTCTTTTCGCCAGTGCCAACTGTCAGCTGCCATGTGCCAACTACACCCCACTCCCACCCACAAGGCAGTAGGGTACTACTCAGTTTATGTTCTAAGATTTTTTTTCAAGTGTTTAGGCTCTTTGGTGTCTAATAACCTTTCCTCATAATGAATTCCTATGAGGATTCATTACACACCAAAGAGTTTAAACACCTCAAAAATTTCTAAAATATAAACTGAGTACCCAGTGGCTTGTGGGGTAGTTAGACTGTGGGATGCCACTAATTCTCCACTCCCACCTGCAAAGCAGTGGGGTGAAAATGAACAGAAGAAATGAAGGTGTGTAATGAAGACACCAAAGAATCTAAACACTTCAAAAATACCTAAAAAATAAACTGAGTACTCCAGTGTGTGGGGGGCGGGCGGGGAGGGTGTAGTTGACACATGGCAGTTGACAGTTGGCACTGTCCAATGACAGTCAAAATGAATAGAAGAAATGAAGATGTGCAATGAATCCTCATAGGGATTCACCGAAGAGACCCGAGTTCAAATCCCCATGCAGCCATGATACTAGCTGGGTGACTCTGGGCCAGTCATGTCTCTCGCAGCCTAACCTACTTCACAGGGTTGTTGTGAGGAGAAAACGCAAGTATGTAGTACACCGCCCTGGGCTCCTTGGAGGAAAAGCGGGATATAAATGTAGTAGTAATAATAATAATAATAATAAAAAAAAGAAAAAGTTATCATATACCAAAGAATCCAAACACTTGAAATATGACTGCACATTCTGCTCCATAACGCCACATCTACAAGGGCTAGAGCTTAGCTTTTTGTTTTTAATGAAAGCTGGGGGTCTGTTTTAGGGTTAGGATATGGCAACTTCGAATCCCCATTGTTTCCTATGGTGGAAATGTTCAAAATAAGTAAAAACAACAACAAAAACATTAAAAATGAACCAGGTGTCCCACTGCCTTGAACTTTGGGTGGTAGGTGGCACCCATGGGGACATACCTAACACCCAAATTTGGTGCTCCCAGGACAATAAGTGGTCCAAATCGGTCCAAATCCAAATCAAATCAAAGCAAATACAAATCAAATCTGGAGTGATTAGGAGGGGGTAGATTTTGATAGAAAACAAATCAGGGGTGATTGTTTTGGGCACAAATCAAATAAAAAAAATTGATTTGTGCACATTCCTAGTAAAAATTACCCTGGTAGAAATTGTTTGCTGTTCATGGCTTTCCAGGATGGTGGGAAAACTTGCATTCATTATGAACCCAGGTTTTTTTGTACTGGGTCTGGTTCTAAGATGAACGATTGGGAAAAAACATAAATTGAATGAGTAAAATAATAAGAATACACACTAGGTGCGGTTGTTGCTACACAGAAAACAAATTAATGGCAAGACTTCCTAGTTCCCCCTCTGAGGCCCACAAATGAAATTCCTAGATCGTTTGCCATAGAGATAATGGGAATAATAAAACAGAAAAAATGAACAGCTGAAACACAAATGCACAGACACAGCTGTCCAAACAGGATTAAAGGAAAATTTGAATTTACCACAAATTCCCCTTCTCAGGGGTTCTGTGGTGGTTGGAAGTGTCTCCTCTTGGCTGACAAGCAGGGTCCACCAGCAAAAATAAGGGGAGGGACTTCCCCTCAGCCCCAACCAAGCCCAGAGCCTGAGAGAAATTCATTCAGCCATCACAAGAAAGAGCTAGATATAAAATCATAAGAAAAGCATTCAGTGCTATAAAGAAGTACACATCTATAAGAAACACTGAAGGAAGAGAAGCAGGAGGACCCCAAATTCCAAAACAAACCAGAGACTGTTGGCCCATGCTTCAATCTCTGTGTGGGTGGGAAGACTGTCCAGTCCTCAACACCCAAGAATGGAAATCTTGCAGCGTTCAGATTTTCCTTTCTCCAGTGGTTCACGGGTGGGGCAGTCTTTAGTTCTGGAGTGTAGAAAAGAAATAATAGGATTATAGTCTCTTGCTAGCTGGAAACAAACTTTTCGGAGAGACATTGAATAAAGTTTGTGTTGGGCAAGACACATGTTAACGCAGTAGTGCCTAGTAAAGGTGTGGAACAATTTCAGGGTTGCTAACCTACATGCTGATTCAAAGAGTATGCCCTATAAGCTGCAAAAATAATAGAATCTCTCAAGGCATGAGCTCTAACGATCCCAGGCCTGATAAGCCAAATAGACAAGACCTGAAGAAGATAATTGCTTTAGAAAAAAAGACTCACATTTTGGAGATGAAGGTGAGCCATAAGATCTACAAGAATCTTCAAATACATTATCTGCAGAAGAGAGACGAACTGGAAACCTCTGTGTTGGGAACATTTGTGGAGGCATGCTTTTAAAGGATCTACAAATGCCACTGAGATCTGGATCTTAGCACTGCTACTGTAACTCCAGGATGGAAAGCTCTGCAATTGTTAATTTCTCATGTGGTAATTGAATAGTGTCAGGCCTAAATGGGTTGTATGTTGCTTGCCATTCTTTGGGCTCTTGCTAAATGTCTCTCTGGGACACCTTGCCTTTGAAGCCCAGCTGATAATCTATCAATATGAGGACAGAAACCTTATTCTTCGAAACTTGGCAAAACTATCTGTCCTTTTGGTTAATGCAGCAACTGGAAAGCATAATCCTTGGAGGCATATACCTTGGCACAATAGTTCTTTAGACCAGGGATTCTCATCATTGGGTCTCCAAATGTTATTGGACTTCAACCCCCATAATCCCCAACCAAAAGCCTACTGGGGCTGGGGATTACGGGAGTTGAAGTCCAATAACATCTGGGGACCCAATGTTGAGAAACTCTGCTTTAGACATTGCCCTAAAGTTGCTGGACTTGATCTGAGCACGTTCTTTGGCTCCTGGGCTACAGAACCACTGCTTGTCTCTCTTAAGGAGGGGATGTGGGCAACTTGCTCACAGGGAGGGAGATTGGGAGCTGCTGTTCCTTCCTGTACTTGATCTGCTGGACCTCAGTACTGCTGTCTAGGTCTTGCCACGCTCCAAGTTTGAACCTGGTGAGCAGGAGGAGGAGCTGTTTGCTCAGTACAGGAGGAAAGTTGCCAGCTTTTTACAGTATACCTGCTCTGCCTCTATAAAGTACCGAGGATGAAAAGCAGGCGGGAGCAATTAGCCTGGTGGTGAAGGTCCTGCTGTTAAAAAGGTGGGGAACAGGAAAGTTCTCATGGAACTTTTGAGTTATGAATTAAAATAACTTCTGGCTACTGAAGAAATGCAGAAGGTGATGAATGAGGAGTTGATGGGTGTACATCCCACAGTTGGACTGTCCTACTCTTATCCCAGAACCATGGGAGAAGAGAGTGGAGTACAGTGAGTTATGTGGTGTTTTGCAAATATTGACATGCACCACATTATGCCCAGTGGCAAGAGATACCGTAAAAAGAAAAAAAGCAGCAGAAACTTTTCATAGTATTAGAAAAGTGGGTTTCTGGACAATAAAAGGAGCATGGTTGTTGCTCTGATGGCAAAGGCAAATAACTACTCTTAAATTTTTTTGAGTGCAAGATGAAGCATTGCAACATTGTGACACAGGCTTAAAGAGACTGTGGCCTTTTGGAATGGCTTAGCGGGTTCTCAAGCAGGTGTGCAGTGCAAGTTATCTCAGGATCTTCTTTTCAGATCTTCCCTTTATGCTCCTATTTGGCATGGAAGGCTGAATCACTGGCTGCTGTGACACAAGCAAGGAACAGGAGCCTTGTACTCTAAAACATCATCTGCCACTTTTTTCCATTATCATATCTGAAGATTTAAAGTACTGATTTAAACTGAAACTTGAAACCACGTGAAGCAGCATCCAGCTTGCTCAAAATGCTATATAACATTTTTGAAAAGATACCATGTAGCTTTCAAAAGAGATTATTTCATCATGATTAAATTATAAAGAGGTATGCACAAAGTATTTTTTTCATGCTTGTACAAATTTCTCCTGTAACCTGATTTCTCTCTGTATCAATCACATCTTCCCCCAACAGGCATTACGAGGTTTGATCTCCTTGGAGACTTTGGAAGATTTAACTGGTTGGGGAACTTCTACATTGTGTTATCCTACAATCTGCTCTTTGCCATTATGGCAACCCTGTGTCTGGTTAGAAAGTTCACCTCTGCAGTTAGAGAAGAGCTCCTCAAGGCATTAGGTAATGTGTTCTCTTCTTGATAGCCATATTGCATATGTGTACTTAATTAGATATATCTTTCTATACCAGGTAGATGGAAATTAACTAAATAGTTGTATGTGATGAATAGTTGTGTTTTGCTTGAATGTCTTATTCTTTGCTAATAAGAACATTAATGGAGCACTCACCTTCACCACATAGGCCCTTGTGTCTGGGTTGGTTTTGGACAACGAAGGTGAAATTAGTTGGGAAGTTCTTAGGATAGATTTAGGAACTTATATAAATGTGACCAGCTCTCCTCAGCAGAGGAGAACTGGTCTTGTGGTAACAAGCATGACTTGTCCCCTTAGCTAAGCAGGGTCCACCATGGTTGCATATGAATGGGAGACTTGATGTGTGAGCACTGTAAGATATTCCCCTCAGGGGATGGAGCCACTCTGGGAAGAGCAGAAGGTTCCAAGTTCCCTCTCTGGCAGCATCTCCAAGATAGGGCTGAGAGAGATTTCTGCCTGAAACCTTGGAGAAACCACTGCCAGTCTGTGTAGGCAATACTGAGCTAGATGGACCAATGGTCTATCTCAATATATGGCAGCTTCTTATGTTCCTATGAATTCAGTTTCACATTTTAAAAAGTATAGAATTTTCAGTGCTGTTAGTCTTTTCTTAGACAGAAAACTCGTGTGTAGCTCCACTCTCTTCTGTAATATCTAATAGGAGTAACTTTGTGTCACAATGGTCCATTTTTCTCCATAATTGGCAGCTAGCAATATAAAACACGGATGGGGAAATACAGATTTTAGTGATGTCATAATGTCAGTTCTACTGAACAGTAGAAGCAGAGGAACTAGAGGCAACAATGCTGCTTTTGGTCACCATAGTTTTCAGATAAGATCTGTGTTTGAACAAAGACTATCACAGTGTGTGTGTCTGTGTGTGAACAAAGACAAACATGGGACTAACACAGATATGACAAAAAGATCTTGATAATGTTTGGGTTTTTAACAAGACTAACACAAACAGATGTATGTACATCCAGGCGAAGGGAACTGTTGGATGAAACCCGATATTTTGAAACACCAATTCCTGTTGGAAACACATTTGGATTGACTGCCTTGTGATGTTTTGCAGGTTTAGACAAACTTCACCTCTCTCACAATGCAAGAGACTCTGAGGCAGCAAAGCCCTCTGCAAATGGACATCAGAAAACACTGTGAAAAGCTGTTGGTGGAGCTGTTCCCTTCAACTTCATGACATTCCTGTCATTTTATCACACCTGGTTTTTGTATTGCTTTTACTTGTTTGTATATTGGGTCCAAATTGATAAAAATGTACCCAGGAAAGCTGGGTGCATCAGACTGCACTCTTTTATTTCTTGCTCTGATTGGTCCACATTAACTACTCTTGTCAGCTGGTTGAGAGATGTCTTGAAGCCTGGAAGCTGAGAAGAAAACAGCATTCCTCTTTGAACGGACCTCCGTGTTGATGTGTTAGCGTGCTCAGTGGATAACTTCTGCACATAAATACATTGCTAAAGAAAAAGGCTGAGTGTCTGAGAAAGCCTTGTTGGCTGGAAATTGCAAACTTGGTGCCAGTGTTGCTGCTCTTCTGTTAAGAATGCATTATGCAAACTGACATTTTATGGAGAGTACACGAAAGTGCAGCATAGATGCATCCATCTGCCCATCCAATCACTTTGCACCATCATTATGTCTAAGATACCAGCAGTTTTTAGTTGTAACTGAGAAACTTCCCTGCAGTTAGCACTAAAGACAATTTTCATTACAACTTGTGAACCACCATGCAATAACTTAATCCTACACTTTAGTGCTAAAGCTGAGCCTGGTAAATTGAGTAAATTCATAGACCTTTGATCGTTGCATACTTAACCATGCATATGGGATATGTTAACATGACTGTCACACACTCTGCTACATAATATGCACAGCAGACGATTGGTTTCCTTCTGAGTAATATGTCAGCTTTGTGCATAAACAATGAGAAAAGGAGGTAAAATTGCACACAGATTCACAGATACTGTCTTAAAATTAGCATCCCGCTCCCTACACAACCCAGGTTAAAGTCTAATGCCGTGCATTTTAGCTCATTGACGCAAACCACTTTCCCCATCAGTTCCTTTAGTCTTGGGTTACATATATACCTGTGTTTTGGGTTTTTTTAATGCATTATAGCAGATTACCCCAACCAGTTTTTGAGTATGAATAGATTCCTATTCAGGGGTTTAGATATGATGTTGATAGAGCAAGCAGTTTTCTTTGATGTTGCCACCATTTTGAAGTTTACAAACCCTGTGTGTGAAACATGAAATTGAAGGAAATGAAAACTGAGCTTGTTTCCTAACATACTTTGAGTAGAGCAGGACTTATTGTACAGGCCAGTGTGATTATTCAGTGTGTAATATGAAGTGATACTGGTATTGCATAGATGAGTACTTCCTATAGGTTTGGCCAAGATGATTAACTAGAACTTTGCAACTTTAAGCATTTCACCTCCATTTGCAAATATCTGTATTACATTAACCTTGGCAAATTCAGGGCCTTTAAACTGGATGTTGTATTATGTCCAGACGGCCCAGTAGGTTGTGCAGTTTTTTAAAGAACAGAAAGTTTATAGCTTCACAAGCTTTCCCCACTGCTTGACTTTAGTTTCGAGTTCTTGGATATCAGAAACACAACTATATGTTTCATGCAAATATTTATGCAAATTATAATGCAAATTAAATTTGCACAAAAACTTGCATGAGTAGTAACTTTCTGATGTTCAATTCCAAACTGAAGTCAAGTTCTGGAAGGTAAAGTTTGAAGCAAATACATCACAGCAATTTTACTAACAGTCAGTTGAAGTGGCTAATGGAGCACAGGCAGGGCAGGACTTAACTTTATGGAATCAATTCCAGGAATGGAGAGAAATGTGTAACTGCCCAGTACAAGAATGTAATTACAGCTGTAATTTGATCAGTTCACTCAGTAGATAGAAATGCTGAAAACTGTTCCTACTTGGAATGGTACTAATCAGTCTTAGGATGGAGTTGGTGTCATTTCATGATCTGTTTTTTAACAAGTTATTCATAATGCTTGATATAGTGCACATCCAAAACTGTTGTATGGGCTGTCCCCATATGCTATTCAAGTGACGGGATGCCTCCACCCAGCACCACATTATGACACATGTCGATGTGTATGTCACAATAGGCTAGCGAGAAATATGCCTACAGACAATTAAGTGCATTCTTCATAGTACATGTATGTCCACTATACACCCTTAGGTTAAAAAGTAGACTCAGACCCCCAGTTTATCCCCATGACTTTTGCAGTCACATATTTTGATCCAAGTAGAACAGAGTTGTTTGAAGGAGTTTGTGTGACTCTGGTTACCATACTGTGGACAAAACTAATGCAGAAAATATCATGAATTTGAAGGTTTGATTTAGGCACCTGTTTCTTTTGGATCCATCTAGGTGTTTACTGCAAAAGGAACTAAATGACAGGATAAGATAGAGAACGGTTAAAACCACCCAAATTCTTCATAGAAGCAAGCTGATATGTGACACCTCAAAACAATAAATGCAGTTCGGTGGTGGGGGAGAGAAGATAAAAAGGAGTCGTCTCCAGCGTGAATCTTGATTGACATGACTTGGTTCGCTGGGAACTACTGCAGTATACATCTCTAGTCAAAGTAACATGAGTTGTACATAAGGGGAAATGCTTTTGTGGGAGTTTTGCCCTTGCATTTTTGTGCATGATATATACAAAAAAGGCGTTCTAGTGCTTCTGCTAGTGGAAATTCTGTCCAGGATGCTACAGTGTATAGGATCAGGTGTGCCTTTCAGTTCCTGCATTGGCATACCTGGTTTTCCCCAAAGGGAACTTCCCATACCCAGGCAAGAACATGGCAGGAGAGGGAACCATCTTGGACTTAATAAGTGTGTTCTGGTGCCAATGCAGCAAACTGTTTCCTACCAATACAGAAAGTTATATGTATATCACCTTGTGAAAGGTTAGGCAAGGGGTACCTTAGCGCCCCCCCCCGCAACATATGCAAGAAATCATAATACACAACTCTGGAAACAAATGTGAGATAAGACACCAGAAGAGTGATAGTTTCAGGATTTTGGTTCCCCACCTCCACCCAGCTAGAAATATGTGGTGTGACACCTGTTTCCTCTGTTCTATACTTTGTCCATTGAAATGGTCATTTAGCCCACAGTGCAAACTATTTTATAGATGCAATTCTACATTCAAATGTAATAAAACCTATAAATACTTTTTAAAAAATTATAAAGGCTTAGATGTGTTTCAAGCAGAAGCATTTAGTAATGACTTGATGGATATTGACAATGCATTCCTAGTAGCCTGACTCAGGTAGAGTCAAGTGTTTTGTACCTTTCTGAGGTACAAAAAAACCTTTCTTTGGACATCAACCATCTGCCTCATTTGTTATGAGGCTAAAGCACAAATATGCTTTTGTTTTATGAACTAGGTATATTATCAAATCAGACCAAAAAATGTATGCAAGTCAAGTGTCTTAAAGTGAGCCAGTGGGCTTTTTCCTCTGTTGGTAGCACAGTGTGTTAATGCACCACGACAGGATTGTTGTTGCAAAGCTGGAACACATCTTTAGTATTCAGCTTTTTAAGCTAAACTGAAGGGGACATAGAATGTTAATTTTAGAAGTAGGATTCACTAGGACACTTTGTTTACAGATTGAAATGTGATACTTATCTTCTACCCTTCTTTCTCCAGTATCTTTTACACAGTTGTCTGTTTTACAGTGTCAATTAAAGGATTTGACAAGAGCCTCTTGTATGACTTGATTCAGAGTTGTATCTTCCATATCAAATTTTGTAATGGCTCACCTTCTGCTCCAGAGGTCACAGTAGAAATCCGTTCTATTTACTTGAAGCAATTTAGGTTTATGTTTGACAAGAAGAGTGCAGCACAGGCATTGACTGTCTCTTGCAGTGTCCTGAGGCTTCCCTTTGCCCACCTAGAGAGTTTGGGGGCTTCCTTCAGCAGATATGGGGAGTGGGTAGTATTTTGCACAGTCCTTGTAGATCCTGGGAACAAATACAGTTGATCTGTTTTAGGTACACCCCACAAAACCTTTCTCCTGAAATGAAACATGGATGGCACAACCAGGCAGGGAAATAATTACCACCTGTCCTTGTGGATTCTCTGCTACCACTCATGAGAATGTGCTTTCATGTTCAGGCCATTGATGGAGTGTTGTAGCCTTCCTATCTATCTTCAGTGTCTCCAACACTTCATTGTTTGCATACTGTGTGGTGATTCTTTGAGGCTCTTCCACTAGGTCCCTGTACCTTCTCAGTTTCTTAATTCCCCTATTGATCTCTTATGCCTCTGTGAGATTCTCTCCCCCCGCTGCCTCATAAGACTTCTAATAAATCCTCTTCCACAAAGACCTTAGCAGCTAAATTACCAGTTTGTTCTCATTTTCCGGATTATCAACTTCACCATGTTCTGATTCCAAATGGTCTCTTATATTGGGTGATGATATCAACATAATGGTCCTTCTTCACTGGTGTGAGAGCATGGTGCAGCTTTGTGGATGCTTTATCCACCTTGCAACTCACGAGCGGAAAAAATATATACAAAAAACCAGAATGGTTTTAACAGGAAAATAGGAATCTGCTTTATATCAAATCAGGCTATGGGTCCATCTAACTCAGTATTGTCTACACAGACTGGCAGTGGCTTCTCCAAGATTGTAGGTAAGAGTCTCTCTCAGCCCTATCTTGGAGATAACAGGGAATGAACTTGGAAACTTCTGCATGCAAGTGCTCTTCCGAGAGTGGCCCCATCTTCTAAGGGAATATTTTACAGTGCTCGTGTGTGTGTGTGTGTGTGTATCGAGCTATCTATCTAACATTTTGCATCCCACTCTTCATCCAAGGTGGAGCCCAGAGCGGTGTACTACATACTTAAGTTCCTCCTCAACAACTTTGTGAAGTAGGTTAGGCTAAGAGAGAACTCTGGCCCAGAGTCACCCAGCAAGTATCATGGCTGAATGGGGATTTGAACTCGGGTCTCCCTGGTCCTAGTCCAGCCACCACAACACATTGGCTCATGTAGACATGTAGTCTCCCAGTCAATTGTAAACTAGGGTGGATCCTGCTTAGCAAAGGGAACAATTCATGCTTGCTACCATAAGACTAGCTCTCCTCCCTTTTTTTGTTTTAAGCCCGATCTTTGCTACAGCCACTGATACTCAAGAAGTTCTATGTAATCTACCTAGGACACTATCCCCAGCTTTCTATCATGTCTCAAATAATTTGTGAGCAAAGAGGACATTCCTGGTATTGAAGGTATAATGGTTATAAGGAGTCTGATGCAAAAAACCTTGCTTACTTTACTTGCATTAGCAGGTCTTCCTCCCACCTACAATGGTTCTTATCAGCACCACCACTTAGCTAGTTATGCTTTGGATTCTTGATACCGCTCTGCTGAATTATACTGCTGCTTTTGGTTCCTGAGCCTGCAAGAGGTTTCCCATTCTTTGGGCCCCTTCTGCTGGGTGTACTTCACTTCTTACTTAGCAAGTCACTACTTCAACATTTTATTTGAATTACCATATTTATATTATAGCTTACAATAAAATAATTTAAAATAAATCACAAACACAATGGTAGCAGAAAACAAACAGCATTATATAATCAATTCAGCACAGTATTAAAGGTCTTCTGAAATAGCAAGGTTTTTAGTATCCATTTAAAAATAGGGAGCCAGCCTTTCACACCTGCAATGTATGTATCACCAGGACTGTCAACCGTTTACATGGCTACTTGAACTGATCTGACTCAATTTTCTAAAACTGCTCTGGCTAGAGATTTGGCTCTCTTCTCCATTTGAAATATAGACACTACTGTTGATGTTGACAAGATCATTTTCAAGTGAGACTGATTCAGAACTTTCTCTCTCACCAATCCCAGCTGGTATGTTTCCCAGACTATGGGAAATACCTACAGCAGTAATATAGGAAGATGCTGAAAGGCATCATCTCATACTGTGTGGGAGGAAGCAATGGTAAACCCCTCCTGTATTCTACCAAAGACAACCACAGGGCTCTGTGGGCACCAGGAGTCGACACTGACTTGACGGCACACTTTACCTTTATGGTTTGATACCAGTAATCATGTGCACGGACCGGTTCGGAGGCCATTCTAAAGGCCTCCAGACCGGTCCGGGCATGGGGTGGTTTTGGTTCGGGTGGGGAGTTCCACTCAAAACGGGGGGGCTTTACTCACCCCTTCCATTTCACAGGTGCGCGAAAGGCTCCCTAGAAGCCATTTGCAGCCCAGCCAGCAAGGGGGAAGGGGACGGCAGGGAGTTCTCCTGCCGTCCTCTTGTAATTGGAGTAGATTTGGAAAGAAGGGGGCAGCAGGGGACCTCTGGGGAGCTTCAGGGGGCGGCCGCCAGCCGAGGGGGACTTAGCTTGAAGGGGTCAGCAGGGACTGGGAGCGATCCTGCCGCCCCGATTATGGATACGAGGAGCCCGCGTTAGAGGAGATTGAAGCGGGCGGCACCTTGCCGCCCGATTACTTCAAAAAATATGGGACTTTAATGGAAGGGGTGAGTAAAGCCCCCCCTGTTTTGAGTGGAACCCCCCCACCCCAGTGCTGGACCGCAGCTCCGTGGTTCCGTGCACACCCCTAGATACCAGTTCTTCCACTGGGAAAGGAGTGGGTCTTCATTATCAAGCTTGCCAAAGATGACAAGTACATGTCATCTCATTTTGTGGCATCTAGGCTAGCGAAGTAGCAGGTAGACTTGGTACAGACCATGCACACTGTTATTTAGCCATGTCTATCTTTGGTGCCATTATAGGACAATCAGGTGATGGAAAATCTCCCTTTTGATGACAAGGATATCACTGGCACTGACTCTGCCCTCGGGCTCATATCACTATACAGTGTCTTGGCCTATCTGGTTCTTTTTAGTATGAACAGCTTTTCACATTCCTGTTGTTTAAGCCATCAGTTTTGCTTTAACTGCCCCCAAGATACAGCAATTTTGCACTGCCTCAGCAATTCAAACCTCTATAAGTGAAATGCCACTTCTCCACATATATAGACCTCTCTTCATTTCCTGTGGTAGCTACTCAAAAGCACCTCGGACTCTTTTTCCTGTTAGAAACTTCATGGTAGACTGTGTCCTGGCTCTGTTTGTACACACAATAAGATCCATTAATGTCTATGGCATGCACTAGAGGTATTTTCATACTGGATATTTGCAGGGCAGCTACTTGGTTATCACCATGCACCTCCTTCTCTGGAAGCATAAAGCACTGGGCTCTCTCTTCCCTTGACTGTTATCTCCTTCTGCCTCTTGGTAAGTCAGCTTGCTATTTTCCTATATGTGGCTCTGCAAAGAATCCATGAAGAAAATAGTTGAGTATCTGTAGCTGTTGTCATGATGTAGTGATTAGAGCAGCAGTCTTGACTGAAAAGATCTGAGTTCAAATTGGCACTCCTGCCCGACCACCAGGTGATCTTAGACCAGATGCCATCTTTCAGTCTTTCCTGCTTCACAGGTATTAGGAGGATAAAATGAGAGGGAGAAAACCTTGTATATTGCTCCTTGACAAAGAATGAAACAAAAATTCTTCAGGTGAGTATTCTGTGCAGTCCTATATCCATCTCACAGTAGGAGAAATTTCAAGTGTACTGAAATTGGTCATGTTCTTTATTATTGCCAGATGAAACTGAGCAGGAAGACATTGGTTTTGCTGCCTCAAACCATGTATGTAAAGCTATTGGGGGCCAGCACTCCCTAGCCTGCCAGAGCTTTTTAGCATCTCCCATCTAGTATCTGCACAGAATACCTATTTGAAGCACAATGGTCACAAAGAAGCAGCTCTGTTTTTCTTTTGCCTTGCCATTCTACCAGAACTACCAGCATCTTGCAGAGCACCATGGGTATCAAGGTGAAGAGCCTGCTGACTGAGCTCAGTAGCAGCACTTTGAACTGCAATCAAGAAAGCAGTGATCACTTTTTCTGGTGGCTTTCACCTGATGGAAAGGTAGAGATGGTCTCCTCTGATGACTTAAAACAGTTCGCTACCTTCTTGCAGTCTCAAGCAACACTAAGAAGTCCAGGGAGACACCAGAAGTCCAGGTAGCACCTGTGACACTCAAACTGCCATGAGCAAGTATTTTCATTCTTGCTTTTTGTGTTATGTGCAAGTATTCAGCTGAAGTTTTGCTGAATTGCCAGACAATTTCTTAATGGCTTGGATGTCTATAGGAGATGCTGAACTCCTGATACAGGCATCAATTTCTCTGGTTTGTTTGATTTTGAAGCAGAATGAAATGACTCCTCTGATTGCTTGAGAGTTGAACCTTGATTGCAGCATCAACTCATTGGCAAGGACTGAAGTTTCTCAACACCATCATTTTGGGTGACCTGCCTGCTATTGATAGCAAACTGCTGACATCCTCTTCCCTCAGCCTCAAGAAAACTCTGTGGATGGAGACAAAAGTGCTTGTGCAGGTCTTTCAAGATGTGGTGACAGCCAAAAACCTGGATGGCTTTAAGAGGGACTTTGAATAACTTCATGAAGGAAAAGTCTATCAATAGCTACTGGTCGGAGGACTATAGGCTACCTCCAGCCTCAAAGGTACCAGTTGCAGGGGAGTAACAGCAGGAGAGAGGGCATGCCCACTGGTAGGCTTCCAGTAGCATCTGGTGGGCCACTGTGTGAAACAGGATGCTGGACTAGATGGGCCTTGGCCCGATCCAGCAAGGCTGTTCTTATATTCTTATGTTTCTGCAGACTAGCACAACTGTTTTTTTCTGTTCATTCATTGACAAAGAGAATTTTGAGGGTATCAGAGAGCCATCGCTCAGAGAAAAGGAAATGAGTCTGGACAATGACCAGGCTGACCTTAAACCTAATATCCAGCTCCCTGCTCCCCACTACCTCCTACCTCCACCCTGCATGACAATACTTGCCGAAATGCCAAGCAATTAAAACATCCCTTGAAATATATTATTTTTGCTAAGGTATTCTCAACTCCATGAAAATATGTATTGTTATGTTAACCATAAAGCACTTTCTTCTGATAACAGGAGCGGCATAAAGGACAAATGGGTCTTTCTCCCAAAGAAAATTCTTCAAATGCTTGAAGACAGGCACTATGAAACATGTGTGAACAGGAGAGCAGGACAATATGGCGGGGACATGCTTGGTGGCTGTCTTGGAGAAGGCCGTCCTGAAGATGTACTGAGTGAGCAAGTGGCATAATGCAAATTGGGCAGTCAGAAATGTCTTGCCGGAATGCCTGAAACAAAAAGAAAATGGCATTAAAGTCAGAAAATATGAGAATATGTGGACAGCAACAGCTTTACAGTTCTTGCACAGTTCAAAATGGTCTTGTATAACATTTCTTCTGCATTTTATATTTATAAACTGCTTTTGAATTCATTTATTTTTGCAACAACTCTGTGAGGTCGGTTGAACTGAAAAACAGAAATATCCTGTGACCTTCAGTTGAAAGAGAATTCAAAACTGGATCTACACTAGATTTATACCTGTTTGTGTAACTTCTGTAACTCTAACTTATGTAAATTGAATGCCCAGCATTAGATTATATACTATGATTAGATTAAATAAAATGTATGGCATAGGAGGAAAATTCACATTATAAAATGTTGAAAAGATTTTTGGTGGATTATGTCTCTGGTGGCTGGATCACTAAGATGTCAGGGTTGTAGCAGGGATAATGTGTTTAGCAAATAAGGAAAACATATTTCTAATTGAGCTCAGAATCTCAAATTCTAAGGAAGGTCATGGCTGTCCAGGAATTTTTGAAGCTTTATTACCATTAGTATAGTTTTCACAGATGGCTTTTGAGTCTGATCACACTTATAATACTATGTGCAAATGTGCTATAATAGATCACATTTTAGACTTCAAGCAAGGAAATGCAAGTCCAAATCCCTGCTTAGTCTATAAAGTCCACTGGGTTTCTCTGGAGAAGTTGCTCTCACTCCACCTATTCTACTTCATAAATTTGTTATGAGGATAAAATGGGACATCATATTCACCACTCTGAATTGATAGAACGTAGGATACAGAAGTAGTAAATAGATACATAAAGGGGTGTTCCCTGTGAATAAAAAATACAATGAGGGACAGACATGGAAACATTTTCTCTCAAATATACTTGAACGCACGAAGCAGTTCTGTCTCTGACTGAAACCAACCTGCATCTGTATTTTCCCCCATTCAGCTTCACTTAGGAATGGGCCCAACGTTTTGTCCAGTTGTTGAAACACATTTTGACTTGCAGCTATAGTAGAATCAATCTCAGAGAAGAGTTCATCTACACAGGTATCATATGAGTTCAATAATCGTTGGCAGATCTCTGTAAACTGAAGGGTGAGAGAGATTGTGGACTGTAATGAGCTACAAGCAGGAAATCCCATGAGGGCTCAATGGGTGCCTATCTGCAAGGTATTCAGATATACTCTGCTTTATTACTTAAGCCATTTGGATATGCAATAAGAAAAACAAGTTGCTCACCTGTAACTCTTGTATTCATAAGGAATGAGTTCTGTGCCTGCGCAGAGACCTCACGGGTAGACTAGCTAGCTCCTCGTGATGCCCACTCTGCCTCGCAAGTGCTCTATGCTTCCATTGAAATCGGCAGTTGGGGGCGCCATTTCCTCAGTTTCTTGTAGATCGCCATAATCTGACGATCTTTCAGCAATCACTCAAGGTGTGTGTGTGTATACACACAACAGATCACTATCGGATAAAGAGTTACAGGTGAGCAACCTGTTTATCTGGACCATGATCTGTTGCATTCATAAGGAATGGGTGATTAGCCAGCTTCTCTAAGGTGAAGGGCACAGTAGACCCAGATGCCTATGGCAACACCCTTTTCAATACGCTCCTCCCAAATCCAGCCTGTTCTGATAACCGCCGGTCAATGCCATAATGTTTTATAAATGGCTGCTGCAAAGACCATGTTGCAGCAGTACAAATTGCCATTTTAATGCCCAACAAATGTGCCATTGAAGCAGCATATGCTCTTGTTGAATGTGCTCTTATTGTGCATGGGGGATCTACTCCCTGTAAGTCTGCAAAATCGCATAATTCAACACATAATCAACTTGTGCAATTCTCTGCCACAAGATGTGGTGCTGGCTACTAGTTTGGAAGGCTTTAAGAGAGGTTTGGATAACTTCATGGAGGAGAGGTCTATCAACAGCTACTAGTCAGAGGGTTATAGGCCACCTCCAGCCTCAGGCAGGATGCCTCTGAATACCAGTTGCACGGGAGTAACAGCAGGAGAGAGGGAATGCCTTCAATTCCTGCCTGTAGGCTTCCAGTGGCATCTGGTGGGCCACTGTGTGAAACAGGATGCTGGACTAGATGGGCCTTGGGCCTGATCCAGCAGGGCTGTTCCTATGTTCTTAATCTACTCCATCAACCAATGTGCTAGTCTCTGCCTTGAGAGGTTGGCCCTTTTGCTTTTCCCTTTCTACAAATAGTTTCCTTGCCTTCTCAGTGGCTTCGTTCTTTCCAAATAATATAGCAGTGCCTGGTGTACATCTAAAGAATACAACACTTTCTCCAATGCTGTTTCTGGGCTCTGGGAAAAGGTCAGTAAAGTTATTTCCCGATTGAGATGAAACTCCGTCACTACCTTTGGTCGGTAACTGGGGTCTAGTTTCATGACCACCTTATATGGGAAGAACAGAGTATATGGGCTGTCTATAGAGCCAGCGTGGTATAGTGGTTAGAGTGCTGGATTAGGACCAGGGAGACTCAAGTTCAAATTCCCATTCAGCCATGATACTTGCTGGGTGACTCTGGGTCAGTCACTTCTCTCTCAGCCTAGCCTACTTCACAGGGTTGTTGTGAGGAGAAACGTAAGTATGTAGTATACCACTCTGGGCTCCTTGGAGGAAGAGCAGGATATAAAATGTAAAATATAACAATAATATAATAATATAAGTAAAGCCGTAAATTCACTCACATGCCTAACCATGGTGATTGCAATCAGGAATGTAGTTTTAAGGTTGACCAATTTGAGATTCGTCTCATTTATTGGTTTGAAAGGGCTTTCAGTTAACAACAACACCAAGGACAAATTCCAGTCTTCCATGGTCTTCCATATTGGTGGATAGAAATTGTTAATCCCTTTTAGAAATCTTTTGCAGTCTGGATGGGAGAATACAGTCAATCCACCCTCTGTGTCTGGACGATATGGCTGCTAAGTGGACTTTTAAGGACACATTTGTTAAGCCGTTAAGCTTCATTGAGGTCATGTTCAGGAGCACCTGTTTTAAGGTAGCCTGTTTGGGGAGGTAACCATGCTTCTGTGCATGTAATTGCAAACCTTCCATTTGATCCTATAATTTCTCCTTGTTGACAGCCTCCGATTATTGAGTAAAATTCTTTTAAAAACCTGATTCTCCACACTGTCATGCATAGAGTCTTCACATTTGGATGCTGCACCCTTCTGTCCTCTTGCACTAGAAGGTCTGGTTGAAGAGGGAATCTGTGGTAGTTCCTCTTCGAGTGTTTGAGTAGCAGAGCAAACCATGGCTGCCTTGGCCAGCATGGCATTACCAGAATGCAGGTCGAGTTGTCCCTCATGATTTGTGCCAGCACACGATGGACTAACAGCTAAAGTGGAAATAGATAACAGAGACCCCAGATGCCGAAAAGCATCTCCCAGTGATCCCTTGCCAATTCCTGCACGAAAGCGGTATCTCTGACATTTTTTGTTGGCAGCAGTCGTGAGCAAGTCCATAGTCGGATAACCCCACAAGTCTAAGACCGTCTAGAGATAGATGCTGTTGATCTCCCACTAGTGGTGCTGGTTTTGCAGCTTTGACCGACAGGTCATCTGCTAGAACATTGTCCAAGCCTCTTATGTGAATGGTCAAAGGATACTCTCTGTGAGGAATGCACCATTCCCAGATATACATACTCAAGACACACAGTGGATGGGACACTGTTCCCACTTGTCAGTTGAGATATGAAATCGCTGTCGTGCTGTCTAACTGAATTTGCATAACTCTGCTCCTGAGCATTGGCTTGAAGGCTCCATAACCATAAACACTGCTTGTAGATCCAAGTATATTTTTATTTGATTTATTTGATTTCTATACTGCCTTTCCAAAAATGGCTCAGGGCAACTTACACAGATAAATAATAAATAAATAAGATGGATCCCTGTCGCCAAAGGGCTCACAATCTAAAAAGAAACATAAGATAGACACCAGCAACAGTCACTGGAGGTACTGTGCTGGGGGTGGATAGGGCCAGTTACTCTCCCCCTTCTAAATAAAATGACTCACCAGTTTATGTGTCACGCTGGGCATGATGCTTCACCCATCTTCCTTGCACCTGGTGCTCTGCACAATGAGCACCCCATTCCATCAGGGATGCATCTGTAGTCCCCCACTGAGTAGGGGTCAATGTCTTGAATGGAACCCCTTCCAATAGATTTGTACTTGCCATCCACCAGTGTAGAGAAAATAGCTCTGTGGGAGTGTCAACAGTTTCCTTTGGCTGTCGACATTGGGTTGGAAGTTCCTTAAATACCACTTTTACAGTGGTCTCATGAGGAGACGTGTGTAAAGTACCATGGTGTTGCAAGATGCCATTAGCCCAATTAACTGCTGTATGTTTTCCGCAGGCTGTACTGGGTTCAGGGTGAAATGCCATACTAGGTTTCTGATCTTACCACAGGTTCTGGTAAGTATGCTCTTTTTGCTTGTACATCTAGAATTGCTTTTATATAACTTATGCGCTTCTGTGGTTCCAGCTTCTTCCAGTTGACATTGATCCAGCGATCCCGTAGCAACTGTAGCACAAAGTGCATCTGCGAACATAACTTTTCTTCGTCGCCACTCACCAGCAGCCAGTTGTCTAAATATGGAAAGACTATGATTCCTTCCACTACCACAACCATAACTTTTGTGAATACACATGGGGCTGCTGACAATCCGAATGGGAGGACAGTATATTGAAACACTGCATCTCCCACTGTAAACCTCAGGTACTTGCGGTGGTTTTCTTGAATCCCCACATGGATGGGCAAGCATCCTTCAAAACTAACGTTGCTGCCCAGTCTTCCTTGCGTAGGGAGGGTAGTATCCCCTGCAACGTTGTCATCTTGAATTTGCTTGCCCACACGTACCAATTTAGCCCTTGAAGGTCATGATTGCCTGACTTCCCTCCACCGTCTTTGGGATCTGAAAGTAACGGGAGTAATATCCGGACAGTCTCTCTGTCCACCACACAGGGACAATTGTCTGCTTCTCCAGAAGCATCTGCACCTCCAGCAACATTGGAGTTGCTTTGGTATACTTCAGCCCCAAGAATGGAGGCAAAGTTTTGAATTCTTGCATAACCAGTTTCAGTTATTCGGAAAACCCATTAATCTGATGTTATGTGGTGCCATGCTTGAGCATGGCTTGCTAACTTGATGGAATTGTCGGCAACCACAAAGCAGATGTTGTGTGCTTTGGCAATCATCTGTTGTTGTTTGTGCAGTGGACAGCTGTTTGAATCAAATAGTCTGTTATTGTCCTTGGAGGGCCTGATGTTTTGGCTCTTATTCTTTTGCCCATAAACTTTGTTTCTCTGAAAAGGTCTATATTGCTGTCTATAATCCCTCTTTTCCTGCTGTTTGAATGCTGGTCTCCGACAACCATAAGGACAGTAACGGGAGGTCGATGCTGATGTTGTAATTGAGGCCATAAATGTTTTAGCTGTGAATTTTGTTTTTTGTTTTAATGATTCCACAGTGGAATCCGTATTCTTGCTAAAAAGGCTTTTACCATCAAATGCTAAATTCTCCACATGATGATGCATGTCTTGCTGCAAAGCCGTGGATCAAAGCCATGCGTGATGGCGCAAAGTCACCGCAGTAACCATGGCTTGTGACTCCGTCTCTGCCAAGTGCTTGAAAGCACCAAGTTGCTGCCTAATGACTGCAGTAGTTCTTTCAGATAGTTCTGCAACCCTGTCTTGGAATTCTTCAGATGATAGCGAAGTGGAGTCTTGAAACAAAGTGTCCCATAAGAAGTGGCTGTCTAGCTATACAGGCTGCATAGTTAGCAATCTGTATGCCAAGCTTGAAGTAGTGTATATTTTTCTCCCTAATACATTCATCTTCCTTTCTTCCTTATCAGAAGGTGTTGTATGGCAGCATCCAGTCTTTGAAGATGACGCACAGTTGATTACCATTGAATTTGGTACTGGATGATGAAGCAGGTCAGGTATGCATTTTTCTCTTCTTGAATCCTGTACAAACCTCTAAACGTTTTGATGTTGCCATTGAGGTCTACAGCACTTCCCAAGCTGGCTGTTCTGCCTTGTTAATCACCGGCAACACTGGAAGGGTGACTGGATGCGATGTTCTTACTGCCACCATCATATTATACACTGGGTCTTTCAGATCTGTCTCTGGTAACTTTAAGTGCATCCCCAATGCTTCTGCAATTTCTCTTATCAAAGCATGGTAGGCTTTGATAACTCCTCCAATGGGGAAGTAGACGTCTTTGGCGGCACATCAGAGGGTGGGTCTGATGGGTGGCTTGCTCCATCCAACTCAATCTGTCGAATCTGAAGAGTACCCATCACCATCCCCAGCCAGGGGCGTTCTGTAGTGGCAACATCAATGGGGTCTTTGCATGTGTCACAGGAATCTCTTCGATATCCTGTTCAATGTAGAGGCCAGTACTCAAAAAGCCCTGGAAATTTGACCCAGACGGGGTACATGTCGAAGATTCTAACATCGCAGTTAGAGAGGAAGCAGTGTTCTGATCCAAAGCAGCCTAATCATCTTGCTCATGTTCTGTGGTCAGACCCATCAGTTTTATTCTTTTTTCTCCCCTATTATCTTGTTGAGGAGTAGAAGGGGATTGCACTGGTGATTGTGCTGGAAACAAGTAGAGCAGCCTTCTTGGCGCAGCTGCTAATGGTGAAGTCGTGGTTTTTGACGGCGATCCCGTCTGCTGCATTGACTGTGTCGACATCGACATTGATCTCAATGTCGACGCTGTGACATGATCCATGCCCTCATTACTGGCAGGCATTGACACTGTAGCTCTTGGTATCAACCACTTTATTTGAGGTTAGACTCTTCAATGCTGACAGTGCCCCTTCTGAAGGCGGGCTATATGCTTGTGTCATAGTCAGCGAAGGAGTTCCATCCCCTGTCTTGCTGCAGTGCTTTTTTGGAGGTGGTGATTCTCGCTCCTCTCCAGAAGTGTGCATGTGCTTGTGCTTCCTATCTTTATGTCGATGAGCCGACTTTAAGACCTCTTTCGGCCTCTTAAAAATGGGCTCAGTCTCCTCAGCAGTGGTTTTATACTGCGTTTCTGCAGATCCCTGCAAGCTCGACACTGAGCTCGACATTGAGCCTGATCGTGTCCCTGACATCGTGGCATAGCTCAGTCTCAGTGTTGGTGGCCGTAATGCTTCATTGTACAATGCCGCACAAAGGAGGAATGCTCTGTTTTTCATTGTTTAGAAAATGAACAGCAGATTTTACATGCCGTCGTGTTAGCTGCTCTCCCAAACACAGCAAGCACAATTCATGAAAGTCTGTCGATGGTAGTTTTGCATGGCATTCAACACATCTCTTAAATGACTTTTTCAATTCCATGTTGATAAGACAAACGTCCCAAGGCTTCCGCCCTGCAGCGGTTATTAAAAACAGTTGTTTTTCCAATCCAAACTGTTAAGCAAAAGAATGGTCTTAAACAGTTCTGTAGTCAGTAAAATCCAATAAATCAGTCTCACTCTTTTTCATTTGTTTCTAGATCTCCGAGGAGCCAGCAACAAAGTGTTGACGCTTTGGTAGTCAAATAGAAACTGAGGAAATGCTGCTCCCAACTGCTGATTTCAACAGGAGCACGTGCGAGGCAGAGTGGGTGTCACGAGGAACTAGCTAATCTACCCGTGAGGTCCCTACGCAGGCGCAGAACCCATCTATTATATTAATTCTCCTGGGTGTGCCTTGGAATGTGCGTCCCAGCTGATTGGCTGGGCGGTGGAGGTGCCTGATTGGCTGAGGCGCACCCAGGAGAATTGGCCGGCCAGGCGACCGTGGAGGAGAGGCGGCAGCAGGATGCAGAGGCGAGGCGAGGCGGTGGTGGGCCTGGCCCGGCCACCACGGCAGCACTCGGCCCGGCAGCCTGGGCCAGCTGGAGACTGGAGCGGGGGGGGGGGAGAGGTAGCTGGCCCCAAAGAGCACACAGATGCTCTGTGTGTGGGTCGGCTAGTTCCTTATGAATACAATGGATCACAATCCAGATTACTATTATACTTTGGCCTTATTTTACCACCTAATATGATCTGAAGGGAGATTATTTCCTAACTCCCGTTATGGAGAACATTGGTCAAGAGTTAGAACCCATGTTTAAGCAAAATTCTTCCACGCTATGCCTGGCACTTACGGGTGATATTTCTTTCTGGCCAAAATAATCACTAATATTTCAATGTATTGGTGAAAAGATGACCCCCTTTTCAAAGATCTATTATGTCTGCAGAGTCAGAAACTTTGTTGCATTTAAATAGCAAACATCGATAAAGCAGGTCAATGTGTTTAATATGTCATTCAGACTTGTGTACAAGTTGCTCAAAAGGACGAAATTGCTTCTGAGAATATTTAAGGTTACTTTTCAGCAGCATAGCGTGCACTAGTGATGTGCTTCAGCATAGCCAGAGCAGAATCTGGGTCACCCCCTTGAAACCATTCAGAGGCAGCTGCTGGCAGTACACCTGTCTCTACACTGTACTGCATGGTTCTGGTGTGTGTGTGGGGGCCTCCTTTATGGGAAGCAGGGCCGTGTATTGCTGCAGAGATGGCTGGGATGGCGCATGGGGTGCAGTGAGAGGTGAGAGTGGGAAACACTTCAAGTGCTTTCCTCATACAGCTTTATGGGGAAAAGAGTACCTCTCCCATCAGTTCCTGCAGACACCACCTGCCACTCCTAACGTGCAATCCAGCTGTCGCTGGGATAGTACAGGGTTCTGCTTTCCATAAAGAAGCCCAACACAGACTAGAAATGTGCAGTACTGCAGTGACCGACGTTCTGCAAAGGGCTATCTTAACTAATGCACAAGTTATGCATTTAAAGACTGGAGACTTATTTTAAAAAGAAGCAAATTTTAAGGTGCAATTTTAGCAGAATAACTTCAATATAAATGTTGACTTTTAAGCATTATTTCGTTGTGTGTGTTTAATTAATGCCCTTTACTGTTTTAGAAGGCCTCCAAAGGTGAGAGGGAGGGAGGGAGGAAAGAATTGGGCTTGGAGAAATATAGGCCCTCAGATGTGCATTATCTGAGCTTGACTCCCCAGCTCTAGTATCCTTTAAACTGAGAATGGAAATGCCTCCTTGCAATTCTGCAAATGGCACATGTATAAATATATGGAGATCTTTTATACTGATTATTGTATCATTGGTCCTAATTCTGTCTTCTCTATCCAGCAGTGGCTCGTTTGGACTCAGGCAGAGAGAGGTCTTTTCTTGCCCTGCTACTTGTGGTACTTTTCACTGGAGTTGCCAGAGACTGAATATGGGAGCTGCATGCAAAGCACTTCTGCTACTACTGAGGTAGCCCCCTCCTTAGGCAACAAATGCACATACAGATTCATGTCTAAGTGCCCTGCTTTCAATGGAATGCCCACTTGGATGTGTTTCCAAATGCACCTCATTCATAAAAGCAATGTGTATTCTATGTAAAGCAAGGTAGTGAGGACTGTAAGGAACGGACCCAGCCAACCAACTCGCGTGGGAGGAATTATAGCTGAGTCACCCCTCCCTGTTACCTGGCAAACTGACTGGGTTTAAACTTTATTAAAAAGGAAAAGAAGAATCTCTGGTAGATTATATTGCTGCCACCAATCTCTCCATAGTGATTTTCTTTAAATGAAGGGAGCGATAAAACTTCCAGTTCCTACCTTGCTAATAGGCCAATATAAAAACATAGTGTCTCACACACACACACATAAGTGGAGCTGTAGCCAGCTGTTTGGGGGCATGTGGACTAGAGGCTTCCTCTCCCAGAGCCAGTCAAACACTCCAAGAGGGCTTGTAAAATGAAAAAAACCATTTATTGCTTTAAAATCACACCCACAGAGACAGACAGATGTCCGGGGGGGGGGGGGCTGAATAAGCCACTTTAGGATTTCACACATAACTTTTGCAAATAATATTAACTTAAAGGTTACTAGTGTATTCAAAATGCCCAGATATTCTCAGATGGTCCTTAACTTGTTCATTACTAGACTGAAGTGGAAGATAGGTAATTGCAAAAGCAGATACTTGGGGATACAATGCAACACACACAAAAGAAAATAACTTCTAACGCAAGTCTTACTAAAACACTTTCTTCTAAGTCTAACCTTCTGAAGCCACAAGCCTTGACTTCCTTCTCTTGGACGTCACCATGACCTAGGTGAGACCAGTTCTTGAAATCTCTGACCCTCAAGAGATTTGCAGAACTCACCCTGTGAGAATCTGGCAAGACTCCATTGCTCCTCTCTCACCTGGGCACCCCTTCTTCTTCCCAGAAGCCCCTCTGGAACCCTCTAGTACTGCCCACTAGTTAACCGACTGGGTCATGACCTAGCATCTCCAGTCTATAACAACAAACAAAAAGGCAGGAGAAAATAAACTATGGACAATTTTGCAGAACTGCAACTGTAGCACCTTCCCTGAAACTGTTTGGCTGTTAAGGTAATATTTAAAGGCCCATCTCTAGATGCTCTGCCTTTAAAAATCAGGCCGGTAGTAACTGTGGAGAGGGCCTTTTCTGTGTTGGCACCCTGCTGTGGAACCCTCTTCCCCAGGGTTTTCTTGGCACCAGTCTTATGGCGCTGCTTTAAAATAATCCTATTTGTGCTGTTAGTGATCAATAATGACAACTTTATCGTTATTCTGAATCTGATTATGCAGTTTTGTGGAAATTTTCAGAGTCCTTTTATGCTGTACTTCTACTTTTGTATTGCTCTGCACCCATATTTTTACAAAGTTGTGATGTTTTATATTGCTCTACAGATTATTTTAACTGGAAACCATTGTGATTTTTGTTAAAAATTTATAAGGCTATGAATATCCTAAATAAAAATAAATAGTAATATACTGAAAAAGCATGCAGTATGTACAAAGAAGAAAAACATGAGGACATGCTCCCTTGCTTGTAACCTAGTCCTGAGTAACCGCAAGATTTTGTTATTCATCCTGTCATGTGGTCTAACCTTCTGCTGAGGTTTATCCACTCTTTATCTTGCTATATGGGCTGCTGTATAAGCAAACATAGTGAGGACATTCACACAATCAGAAACTGTTCTATCTGGGTTTGGGAGCTGTATGTGCTCCTAATTTTTGGCTGTGTGGAAGCATGGTTAGAGGAAATCCTGGGCAGAAGTCATGGTATAGAAGCAAGGTAGGAGGAAAAGCTACCCAGGTTTTTCTCCTACCGTGCTTCCACACAATCACTTCTACCCAGGATTTCCTCTAACCTTGTGTAGTGATCAGCCTCCCTGAAAGAGTTAACTGGAAGGGAACTCTGTCCTGACTGGAGGGCAGGAATCTTGTATTCTCATCCAGAATTTGGTGAGTTCAAGACAAAGGAAGCCAGGACTTTGGGCTTCGGGGAGTTTAGTCTAGGGAAAGTTTGTTTAATCAGATGTTGTGTTAGATTTTCTGTTTTCTTTTGTGTGCATTTTGTATATCCCTGATACTGGTCTATGATATTGTTCATCTACAACATGATTAAGCTAAGAAACACTAACCTACAGCCATCCAGCCAGGGCATTGCAAAAGACTCTGTAAATTTTAATTGTGCTTTTGTATTTTCCTACATACTTTTTCCTTGCAACTGGGTAACCATGATTTTTAAAGTGTGCTGCCCCAACTTCATCTGGGGTGGTTTTTGACATATTCTTGTAACTTACAGAGTATCTTTACCTGTAACTAAAAGCTGAGAAAGCCACAGACGAGAGCAGTCTGTAGAATTTGAATAAACTTGTTTTTCTTTTTGTTCTTTTCTTTTACAAGCCTCTCCGAGTGGATTTTTAACTCAGGAGAAAGGGGAGGCTGAAAGGGTTTTCTTTCCTCTGGTGCAAAACACGCCTCAGGAGCTCAGCAGCTATTTGTTTCCCCACCACGTGTAGGCTTGCACATGGAGGACTGTTGTATACTTTTCCAATGGCAAAATAAAGAGAGTTTTCCTTGGGATTTCCACCCAAGCCCAGGAGGGGGTCAAGCTCTGTTGATAAGTGGGTGGTGGTGGCAGCCTTTAGAATCTACCAAAAGTAAAGAAGAGTTTTAGGAGTAGCCTTTGCCAGAAAGCTCTGCAAGGATGACTCAGCATTTATTTCCCTCACGTGAGCTTGCTCTGAGAGAAGGGCTATAAGCCACTACACTTTGCTTCCACATAGCCAAAAATTGGGAGCACACACAGCTTCCAAACCCAGGTAGAACACTGTTTTTGACCACCTTGTGTATTCATTGTAGGATTCCTACTCCCTCGGCCACAGAGCTTTAGTTTCAGCTAAGGTGAAATATGGTAGCTATAGGAGTGGCTATCTATCAATGTCCAGGTGCTCATGACCTTGTTAATGAGAAGAGGTTAAGGCAACTGGTGCTCACTTTGCAGTGGAGCCAAATGTTGGCAAAGCTCTCCAGAGATTGCCAAATGCAGCTGCAGCTGCCCACTGGGGCCAATGGGAGTGTGTGCGATGACAGGCTGAAGGCTTTCCAGGCTGAAGGTAGCATGAGGCTGCTGGGGATTTTATGAGGGTCTCTGGAGGCCAATGGCTGCAGCAGCCCACTCTCCTGGAGCCACTAAGTGAAATCATGGGGGGAGGGAGCTGCACCACAGCAACCCAGCAGCAATATTGGTCATTTGCTAGTGCACCTGTCAATCCTAGCTAACCTCTAGAGCCAGAAAGGTGGTTGTGAGAATGCAGCTCATAAAATATAAAGTCTTGCCTGTTCAGCTCTGAGCAAGTCCCTACCTTTTTTTTCATGGTTGGACTGCTAATCTGGGGAGTACTACTTGTTCCATGTGGTCCTTGTAATGGGCTGTAAGCTGAGCCCTTCCTTTTTAGCATGACCTTTTCTTATTGGTTCTTCTAGAACAATACTACTTAGAATGTATTCAGTACTCTTTGTAAGTGCTCTACTTTTAGGGGCACACTGGCATGGCAGCATTTCATCCTATCAATGCATCACTCTTATTGTTAAATTGGAGGTGTGAGAAGGTTCCCTTGATACATGTGGCATCTTTTTGTGTTGTTGCATAGCCAGAGAGTGCTGGCCCTCCAATTGCCCATGCAAGGGACAAACATTAATCAGTCATGGAGTTGTGTCTGGAAAATGCCATTTTCATGAGTGACATCTAACTGCTTTTTGCATATCTTTCCCCTAACTTAAATGAAGCAAAGAAAACCCCACCATTCACTAGAAAGTACACTGGCCTACATCTAGACTATGTTGCCCTAGCTCAAAGATGTGGAGCAAGGACACTGCAAAGAAATCAAGTCTATTCCAGAGTGGTCCTGCCCTTGCAGAGGATGTTGACAAACCACAGGTTGCACAATGCATTGCACAGCACATTGTGTTGTCTTGTATATGTCCTGGAAAAGGTCTTCCACTAGCGGCTGCACAACATTATGGAGCTGCACAAATCCACAAACTTCTTAAAGTGTGCAATTTCTCTAATTGTGCTAGCACAACACTAGTCTGGATGTCAGCAACAGAGTTTTAAAATGGCTCACTTCACTTTCTGTACCTAATTAACATACAGTTATGGCACATTCCAGAGAATAAGTGGTAATAGAACTACTTGTGAAAATGCCTTAGATCCTTTGTTCATGTTTATAATTCTGACTTTTGTCTTAATGAAAGATGTACTAATCATCCCCTGCTAACTGGGCAAAGAGGCACCTTTTACTGTGGTGATTCTCTTTATTTAGCAGGGGGAGAGTAACTGGCCCTATCCACCCGCAGCACAGTACCTCCAGTGACTGTTGCTGGTGTCTGTCTTGTGTTTTTAGAATGTGAGCCCTTTGGGGACAGGGAGCCATCTTATTTATTTAATATTTCTCTGTGTAAACTGCCCTGAGCCATTTTTGGAAGGGCGGTATAGAAATTGAATTAATAATAATAATTAGATTTCTTCTTCAAAGGAAAGCTAATTAACAGATGAAAAGAGCTTTCTTCCAGTCTAGAAGTGGAAGATCTCTAAGTTTACCAGAAAAGAAGTCCAGACATTTTTCTGTATTTGGGTAATTAATTGGGTCCATTTTGTGACCTCTCTGCCCTTCAACTTGAACGATAGGACAAAGTGGAGGAATTCTAAATATGTTTATCAATATGTAAAGCATCATCAGTCACAGGTTTTAGGCAACGCCCAGGAACACGATTAAGTAAAGATGCACACAAAAGCACTGAGGTGACCTTTGTCTGCCAAAAGGGAGGCCTTTTAAAGCAATCCATCTTTATGTCAGCAAATTGCTTACTAATGTGTTGACTTAAAAGTAAAATGAAAAGGCTGGAATTTACAGCGTATCAATGAATCAGTTGATAAGCTTTTACTGGTTTAATATCCTCCTAGCCTTGCTGCCTGGAGCCACATCAAGTTAGCAACAGAATGTTTGCCATCTCTATGTGATAAAGGAAGTCAAATGGCTAAACAAACTCCCAGCCCATTATGCTGTTTGGTGAGATTTAAATTAAAATCTTTGGGAAGGAACCACGTGGTAGAGGAGGAGGATACTAGGGGGAACTGCACCATTTTACAAATAATGAACCTAACTTCCTAAACAATGGTCTGGATTTTTAGCATTTGAAAAGATTTAATTAGAGCAATAAAAGACCATACTTCAATTAGATGACATATACAAGCATGGATAAGGATCAAAGAAATTCACTACCAAATACACTGCATTCTAGGCAACACTTCACTTTCTGTATACCCTGGTGTTAAAAATTAGCATAGCTTGGTTGCAGTAACCTTTGGTAGTCTCTTTGATCTAAATCAGCAAGATCTTGAACAGATTGACATAAAATGGGCTACTGTACCACCACCAGACAAATAAAATATGTTCTAGCAAGCAATGGCATTTCAAATATAGGGTCTAATTGTGGGATTTCTTTACCAATACAAGAAGCTGAGTGTTCCTGCCAAAGGAAGTGGTAGTATTTTTAATGTGTCTTACTCAGCTACCTTCATGTATCTTCTTTTTCCTGCATAATGTTTTGGCTATTTGGGAATTAAAAAGATAAAAACCACCATTTTATAGAATGTTGTGGATAACAGTCCAAAGTCCAAAAAGAAAGTGATATAGAAGCTACAAATACAGAGAGGCAGAGGCAGCTATAACCTTTATTGTTGATAATATATTCTTTTATTCTATATATTTTAATGGAGATGCATGTACCTTTTCTACTTGTGTGTGAAGCAAAAGGGATAAAGAAAAACCCATTTCATTCAGCTGCTTTAACTATAACCACATTATTCCTTCTGGAAACAAAATGAATGCTATTTAAATTTTGATGTTTCTGAATCCTTCATCAGTAATTGTTTATAAATAAGTAGCACAATACACGTAGGATGCTGGGAGAAGTGCAGACGATCTCTTGATCTCTGCCATGCTTTTAGCCCAGCACAAGTATAGCTAGCAATATCATCATGATGACTACATGGGGTAAATTTTGGTGGCCAGAATGGTGCTAGTTAATAGAAAGTAATATGTCTAATTCTAACTGACATGTATACTGGTACAAGCAGTTATAGGCCTAGAACTTCCTCCGTCTTTTGTCCTTTATATTTTCAGGATCATGCTGTGTACTTGTGATACTTGGAAGTGTAAACTTTATTAAAGTTTTATTTTAAATAAAAAAGTTGGTTCTAAAAACAAGAAAGAAAACACTGCTTTAAAAGTGAAGGGCAATAGCACACTTAGTAGAGAGTTTCGTATAAGGAATAAGGACAGAATAAGAAAGTTGCTGCTTCTGCTGATAAATATTACTGGCAATTACCTAACTACCCATCAAATCTGAAGTTGGGAGGATGGAGCAGGATGGCTCCAGAACTGCATCCCACCCCTCAACATTCTAGATCATTTCAGCTTGCTTCCCATGCAGTCCAAATTAAAACAACCATTTACCTATGGGGTTGGTGGTGGGTGGGAGGAATAGTTTATTTCTCTCATTTTACCTGAACTTAGGCATGTTGGTAGGATTTGCCCACTTCTTGGCCAGAACAATGAGACATAGGACAGGATCCGTGCAGTTCAGTCATGACTAAGTACTACTGAAATGAATGGTTAGTCATAATTAACCTAGTCTCAGTCCTGCCCATAGTCCCTTCTGCCTATTGCCTTCTATTCCAGGACAAGCTAGAAGTAACATAGCCCAGCAGTTTTGGTGAAAGGCCGGACTGAGTTGCACTGAAAACATAAGAAAAGCCCTGCTGGATCAGGCCCAAGGCCCATCTAGTCCAGCATCCTGTTTCACACAGTAGCGCACCAGATGACCCTGGGAAGCCCTCAGGCAAGAGCTGGAAGGAAGCACTGTCCTATCCTCACTTGGGGCAGGCCTACTACAGTCTCTATCACAGAAGACAGTATGTCAGAATAGGGGTGTGCATGGACTGTGGTTTGTGTACCAGTCCAAATCTGCAGTCCAGTGGACCAGTTCAGCCAAACCTCTATCTAGTCTGGCGGTTCAAGGCAGCAGTGAGTGGTACCTTTAACAGCACCGATGGAGGGCTTTACCAGCTGGACCCTTCCTACTGCTGCACTCCACCCCCTGATAGCCTGTGCATGGCGCCGGCGCAGCTCCACCACTCACCTGGCCTCTGTGCATGGGGTCACCCACCTGGCCTCCAGCTGGTAAGGCCCTCTTAGCACTTACATAGCACTTACATTTATATACCACTTTATAGCCGGAGCTCTCTAAGCAGTTTACAATGATTTAGCATATTGCCCCCAACATTCTGGGTACTCATTTTACCGACCTTGGAAGGATGGAAGGCTGAGTCAGCCTTGAGCCCCTGGTCAGGATCGAACTTGTAACCTTCTGGTTACCGGGCGGCAGTTTTACCACTGCACCACCAGAGGCTCTTGTACTGTTAAAGATGCTGCTCACTGCCTCTACCCCCTCCCATCGCTACCTCAAACTGCTGGACCAGTTCAAGGTTTGGCTGAACCGCACCAAAACGGTCCAAATTCAGATCGGTGCATGAACCACAGTCTGTATCAGAGTAGGCCTGCACAAAATAAAGCCTGCATGCAAAACTGCAGCCCTCTCTTGACTATCTGTAGCTACCAAAGAAATTCCAGATATCAACTATTTGTGCCTTTTTTCACATGTGCAGAGGGAAGCTGTAGGGTGGGAAAACAGAAAAAGTAGTGGGTAACTTAAATAGTGCAGACCTGTGGTGATGGGAAGGGTGAGATTAGGAACATAGGAAGCTGCCATATACTGAGTCAGACCATAGGTCCATCTCACTCAGTATTGTCTACACCGAATAGCAGTGACTTCTCCAAGGTTGCAGGCAAGAATCTCTCTTAGCCCTATCCTAGAGATGCCAGGGAAGGAACTTGGAACCTAGATGCTCTTCCCAGAGCGGCTCCATCCCCTAAGGGGAATATCTTACAGTGCTCACACTTCTAGTCTCCCATTCATATGCAACTAGGGTGGACCCTACTTACAGTAGCTAAGGGGACAAGTCATGCTTGCTACCACGAGACCAGCTCTCTTCCTTAAAGAATGCTATAGAGTGGGAGAAAGGAGGGTTAGCAGACAGAGGTTAAAAGACAAGCAGAGACAGAAGAGAGAGAAAATGGTACTAACAGAAACATAGTTTAAAACTATAACAATTTATGATAACATAGCAATATGCAGCATGACCCTCAGTGATTTCAGTTGTGTGCCTGTGTTTCAGAGGAGGGCAAGGTCTTAGCAGCTAAGGGAGAATTGGGTTTAACTTGAATTTTCTTTGAAAAAAATTAAAAGATGAAAAGTCAAACTTTGCATTTTTGAGGGCTAAGTTGAAAATCCTGTTTAAATGTACCTGGAATTTCCTTGTGAATGAGCTGTATGCACACTCTGGATAAGTGTTTCTCAGCGTTTTTGGAATCAAGGACCGGTACATTATTTGTGCTTAGTTTTCCGAACCAGCAGCTCTTGGAGTAATTACCCTCCATTAGCAGTTTTGAGCCTGTGGGGGCCACCGCCGCTGGGAGCTCTCCGGAGCTCATTTCTAGGCAAGTAGTCTTCACTGCTGGGATAACGTTCATTTCACTTCCTCAAAATCAATGTAATCCCTGCAGCAAGGGTTGCCTGCTTAGAAATGAGCTTCGAAGAGCTCCTACCGGCGGACCCCACTGGTTCGAAACTGGGGACTGGCATGGACCAGCACCGGTCCGTGGACCGGGTTGAGAAACACCACTCTGGACCATGAACTCACAAATGTTCACTCCAACACCGCCAGGGACCATGAACTCACAAACATTGACTCCATCTTTTTTTTTGCATTCAACAAACAATTATATTGAATTTCCCAGTGCATTTTTTGGTACACATTTTCTTTTAGGATAAAGACTGAGGCCTGATTACTGTTACTGTTTTGGGCATGATAAAGTCACCTTGAGGTGGTTTTCATTATCAGTTGTTTGTGATAAATATATTGTTTGAATGTGCCCTCACATGGTGGGTAGGGATGTGCAAACCGGCTCGAATTCAAACTGGTTCGAATTTGAACCGGTTCGGTTCGAAGGTTTGAACTTGGACCAAACAGGGCATTGCACTGGCAATGCCAGTCCGAGTTTGAACCGATTGAGCTTGGTTTGGTTCGAGCCCATTTGAGCCAGTTCAAAGGTTCTAGTGGTCATTTTAGATCTTGTCCTCCATTTTGTGTGACTTGTTTTGCTTTATTTCATTGGCTGAACTCTTGCTTCCCTGATTGGCCAGATGAGTCTGGCTCTCTGGTAGGCTGTTCACTGTGCCAGTCCTTGAGAACTAGCACCCTATTGGCCAGGGGGGAGGGCAAAGGTGGGGGCTCCCAAAGGAGGAAGTTTCAAATCCTATATAAAGCCAAGCCTCTGTCCTACCACTTGTGGAACTCTCTGCCACAGGATGTGGTGACAGCCAACAACCTGGATGGCTTTAAGAGGGGTTTGGATGACTTCAAGGAGGAGAGGTCTATCAATGGCTACTAGTCGGAGGGCTGTGGGCCACCTCCAACCTCAAAGGCAGGATGCCTCTGAGTACCAGTTGCAGGGGAGTAATGGCAGGAGAGAGGGCACGCCCTCAACTCCTGTCTGTGGCTTCCAGAAGCATCTGGTGGGCCACTGTGTGAAACAGGATGCTGGACTAGATGGGCCTTGGGCCTGATCCAGCAGGGCTGTTCTTATGTTCTAGCCTAATCACTCTGGCTGCAGTTGCTGCTTGGCTTCCTCTGGCCCCTGCTGCTACTGGTTCTGCTCGTGTGGTGAGAGTCTGCTTGGGAGACTGGTGCTGTGTTTTTGTCCTCAATCCTCTGTTCCCTTCTGCCTGCTTCTCTTTGCCCCTGGTTTAAACCCCCCGCCATTCTGTGTGTTTGTCCTGCTGTGTGTTTGTCCTGTTTTTATTTTTTCTCCTGTGAGTGAGTGAGTGTCTGTGTCCCTCTCTCTCCCCCCTCTCTTCTGGGCCAGGGAGTCCAGGCCCTTTGGCCTGAGACCTCTCTCTGGCCCATCCATTTTTCTAACTCAGACTTTCCCCCACCTTTTTTGCTTTGGTGGCTGCTGCCTCAGCTCAGCAGCCACTGCCAGTTGCTTTTATTTTTTTCTGGGCTCTTTGGGGTCCACCCCTTGTTTTCTCTGGAGCAGGTGCTTTTCTTTGTTAATGCCTTTCTTGCTGTACTTAGCACACCACCTGCTCCAGACGCACTCTCCCCCTTCCCTTTCCTTCCTCTCATTCCCCATTCCCACAGCGTTTTCTCCCACCTGCATTTTTATTTATTTTATTAATGTTTTTACTTTTGTTTTTTTGGTGGGTGGAATTGCTGGAAAGCTTTTTTATTCCACCCTTGCCCTGCCCCAGCTGTGCCTGCCAGCCTGAGCTATGTCAGCCTGCCACTGGACTGGGTCTTCCTTTTTTTTGGTCCTGACCAGTGTGTAGGGCAGAAGATCTCCAGGACGACAGAGGGGGTAAGTGGTTAATTCGAGTCCCCATTATACCCTATGTAGAACCCTTCAGAACGGTTCGAATTGGGTTCAAATTCCAACCAAACCGGGGTGGGGTGGGGGCGGTTTCAAGAAAAACTAAAACTGAACCTACCCACCCTGGTTCAAATTCGAACCAAACAGGCCAAGCCAGTTTTGTGCACATCCCTAATGGTGGGAGCTGGTATTTACTATAACAAAAAAAAGCACTGAAGGCAATTTCTAACCAGACGAGGGAATATCCAAACAATATATCAGTTCTAACTTATGCAGTCATCTTTTCAGGGTGATCTGAGATAACATAAGATCAAAGAACATCAAAAACCAACACAAATAAAGCCTGAGACGGATCGTGATGAGGAAAACAGGGATGATGGATTATTGCTGTCCATAACCATTTTACGTGTTACAAATGATGATTGTTTATTTATTAAAAATTTCTTGCATACTGCCTCCTCCAAAGACTCTAGGCGGTGAACAATAACAATGGCAACAATTTAAAAATAAAAATAAAGGGCAAAATCTGGTGAAAAAGGTAGGTCTTAAGAAGGGCCTTAAAAGCCACTAAGGAGGGGGCTGAATGAATCTGGGGGGAAAGGGTATTCCAAAGAAGAGGGGCAGCCACAGAGAAGGCCCTCCTATGGGCCCAGACACCATGCACTACACCAGGGCCTGAGGCACTAAGGAGGGTCAACTGAGAAGACTTCACAGGACGGAACACAACTGGCCAAGAGAGGCGATCCCGGAGATATACAGGTACTAAGCCCATAAGGGTTTTGTAGGTGAGAACCAGCACTTTAAATTGGACCCAGAAGCGAACAGGCAACCAGTGCAGCGACCATAAGAGAGAGGTAACACTATCAAATCTACGGCCACCCATGAGGAGGCGGGCTGCTGCATTCTGGACTAGTTGAAGCTTCCAAATCATTTTCAAAGGCAACCCTAGGTAGAGCACGTTACAGTAATCCAAGTGAGAGGTATCAAAAGCATGAATTACTGTTGCCAGGGCCTGCCAGTTGAGAAAAGGCTGTAACTGGTGAACCAGCCGAAGCAGGCAAAAGGCACCCCTGGCCACGGCCTCCACCTGCTCTTCAAGCAGGAGCCACAAGTCCAAAAGGACCCCCATATCATGAATCGTCTCTCTCAAGGGAAGTGCAACCCCGTCAAGAGATAAACTCACACACTGCAATTGGCCAGATCGCAAACTAAACAAGAGCAACTCACTCTTGGAGGGATTAAGCCTGAGCTTGTTTTGGCCCATCCAGGTCCTGACAGCCTCTAGGCACTGAGCCAGCACATGAACAGCATCACCTGATAAAGCTGAGTATCATTAGCGTATTGATGAAAACTTACCCCAATCCGATGGATGACCAGGCCCAGTGGCTTCATGGAGATGTTAAGGAGAATGGGAACAAGGACCGAGCCCTGTGGAACCCCACAAGAAAGGGGCCAGGGCGCAGAACACTCACCCCCCACAACTGACAATCGCCCAGTGAGATAGAACTGGAACTAATGAAGAACAGTGCCCCCAGGCCCAGCCCACTTAGGCATTCCAGCTGCTAAGAAATCAGGGCAACCAGTGCCGTTTCAGTGCTGTGCTGCTGCCTGAAACCTAACTGGCAAGGGTCCAGAAATGTTTAGGTTCATTGTATCTACTTTGTGTCTCCTATGCTCTATAACGAACAGTCATTTTCATTTATAGAAAACATGTCATCTGGAAGATAAAGATGATGCCAACAACTTTTTGGTCCTGAGTTATATAATAACTGGTGCACTGAAAATGTTTCACGTACAGAAAGTGGCCTTGCCAATGATTAAATGGTTTTTGGAGAATAAAAAGAATTCCATGTAATTGCAAAATGTAACCTTCCCACAGAATCAAATAAAGTATTTAATCCATATGAAAAACGTATTCATTTTGTGCTGCTAGTAACAGCATCTCTACACAGTAGATCACTTTATGTGCAGTGGATTGCTACATGGTATAGAGAAATTTCTTCACACCATCACAAAGAAAAAGCTGCATACTAAAAGCAAAATTCAATCTGAAGCACTTTAATCATTGTAAGCTCTCCCACCATCTTATAGAGGGGAAAAAACTAAAACAAAAGCAGAATGCTTACCTGCAAGTTTGTTTTTTTAATATTGTCGTATACACAACTCTCCAGCTAGAAATCTAGAATAATCAGTTTTTTGAAAGAAAAAGTGATGTGTACAAATTACAAGTCAAAGGAGTTTGTAGACTATTATAAAAATTATCCCTTATTCAGAATATTTGACGAATGTTGAATTTGTCTTGCCAGCTTAATACCAGTATAGGTTTGGTAGGGGTGGAGGTAAAGATCATAGTTAAGAATAGAAAGCTACCATGCACACCTTTTCTTCAAAGAATGCCTTTCTTAACTTGAGATCTTTTGGAGGCACTGTTTTCCTCAGATTATTATACCATTTTCTAACAATGTATCCTCTCCAGCAAGCTTGAATTCTGTGTGATGAAAAGATAAACATTTTTGAAAATCCACCCTCCCCGCAAAAAAGGTTTAGAAATAAGGGTTTGCAAGGGGGCTGCTTTGAATTTGTTGTAGTGCTTCCATTCCAGCCTGTAATGAGGTTAGGATAGAAAACAGTCTATTTCTCTGAACAGTGGCTGTTTTACAGGAATGGCTCACCAATACATAGAGGCCTAGGACCTACTATGCTAAGCAAATTTAATGTGTCCACCATGCAGGCATCCAGAATTAAGAACATAACAGCCATTTTGGATCAGGCCCAAAGCCTATCTAAAGCATCCTGTTTCACACAGTGGCCCACCAGATGCCTCTGAGAAGCCCGCAGGCAGGAGGTGAGAGCTTGTCCTCTCTCCTGATATTGCTCCCCTGGAACTGGTATTTAGTGAAATGGTATTTTAGAAATGGTATTCATTTGCACTATCTCTTCCCCCCCCGCCACCATTATGGAAACATAACAGGTTCTCCTGTAGTTACAGCAAATAGTCCTAGGCCAACAGTAGATGCTTCTCAGCTTTCAATTCCACACTAACTATTGCCATTTTAAGTTAAAAAGATTTCCCACAGTTACTGACAGTAAGGCATTTCTAGATGTTTGAAATCCTCTTAAAAGTTACAGCAGTCATTTGAGTTAGTATTACTCTAGTGTCAAAAGCAAGATTTCCCATTCCTCTTGCAAGATGGCCAGCCAGAGGATGACGTCAGGTGCAAACCTGTAATATTAACAGGATTTCTTTTTTTAAAAAAGAGAGGTAAAAGGACCATGAAATTTTAACATTGCAGTGCTGGAGCAGATGTACCAGGCAGATGTTACTTCTTTATAAATGTGGCAATGCGAGTGCCTCTATGCTACTGTGGAAGGGAGGGAATGATCAGTCTTTTAAATTTGTTCAATGATTTTAAAAGCTACTTTCTAAAAGTACACACAAAGTAGGTGTGTTGCTGATCTATACTGATATCACAGACATCCAGATCCCCCCTGGATATCTGTTTGAAAATCAATGACTGACTACTAGTCTGGTGGCTATAGGCCACCTCTAGCTTAAGAGACAAGATGCCTCTAAATACCAGTTGCAGGGGAGCAACAGCAGAAGAGAGGGCATGCTCTCAGCTCTTGCCTGTGGGCCTCCCAGAGACATCTGGTGAGCCACTGTGTGAAACAAGATGCTTCTGACTGAGCAGAGATATTGTCCCTGTAACTCAGATGAGATCAAGTTGGGTGCACATGTACTCATGCAGTGTGTCTTTTACATAGATCTTAGGTGAAGATTAATTGACCCTGTTCTACAAAACTTGTCAGGACGATTGGACAAATTTTATGTCAAATATTTGTTAACAGACACAAATTTGTCAATCACACACACAGTGCAAAATTCTGTTGTTCTGCAATACAAGTTTGATGTACTCTGCTTGCTAATGGTTGAACCAATGTACAGATATGTTATTAATACTGATGTTTTTAAATTAAACCATTGTTTAGATGTTCTGGTATTGGTCAGAGATCAAAATAAAGTGACTGAAACAGGATGCTGGACTAGCTAGGCCTTGGGCTTGATCCAGCAAGTCTGTTCTTACTAGTTAGTAGATGGCCTTGTATATGCACAACTGCACTTCACACACAGCACCCACCAATGCTTGCAGTGGGGGAATGATAATTTCTAGGTTAGTGGTTGAATGCAAGGAAACTACAGTGCTTCCCTCCCTGAAGACAATTGCTTGGGCCACATGGTCTGGAATGTGCCTGGTCAAGTAATAATAACCATCATACATTAGTCATATTGAATCTCCAGTTCAATATGAAAATTTGCATGGAAGGTTTTGCATCACTTCTCAAACTTAAGACCTATATGCAGGATGGTAAAAACTATGTGAGTTGCATCATACCCATCACTGTACAGTATCTTATATGGATGCAGATTTTTCAATACATGTATTTCAGTAAAAACAGTTATGTCACTTGCTAGTCATCCTTACCTTGTAGCACACTTTATTTTATATAGGCGTGCTCCGTCATGAATTACTCGGGTTTGATACTGGATCTTTCTACACATTGGACAGGATTTTTTCCCTGCAAATCTTTCAAATGCTTTTAGGCATGCCTAGAGAAATAACATTATACTTTTACTTTAAGTCTGCTTGAGATGAAGGTATTTGTTTCCATCTTTATTTATACGGTTTGTGAGTGCAGGATATGCAATGCTGGCACAAGGGCCAGAAGCAAGGAGAAGAGAATAGACATGATGCTAAACTTCTGGAGAGATATGATCCCAAAGTAAAGTATCAGGGCAGGCCGGGGAGTTCCTGCCTTAGACCCTACTTTCAAATGTCCTCTCAGAGCTATAGTTCATCCTTTTTAGAAATTGATGAGATGTGAATTAGACTGACCTGAGATGTGGATTAGAATGCCAATTCTATATATTTCAATACAGAGGTGGTATTTGCTCTTTCATTGCTTAACTGGAATAGCAGAATAGGAAAAAACCCCTCCTAAATTAATACATTTAGTTTTGATGGCTAAACTACATGCATAACCTTGGATGAGACTACAAAACCATAAATGTCTGTGGTGCCCTGGGGCATAGAAGTGATAAGATTTAGAAACAAAATCAAAGAATCATAGAATATTAGAGATGGAAGAGTCCAGGGATCCTCAACGTTGGGCCCCCAGATGTTCTTGGACTTCAACTCCCATAATCCCCAGCCAAAGGCCACTGGGCCTGGGGATTATGGGAGTTGAAGTCCAAGAACATCTAGGGGCCCAACGTTGAGGATCCCCCCACAGCCCTATTTAGTGAAGGAATCTGCTACAGCATCCCTGACAGATGGCTGTTCAGCCTCCATCTGAAAACTTCTAGCAAAAGAGAGCCCACTGCTATTCAAGGCAGATTGTACCACTGTTGGACAGTTAGGAAACTTCTACTGTCTAGCCAAAATCTACTGTATTTCCTTATAATTTCAACCCCCTGTTTCTAGTCCTGCCTTTGGGAGCAACAGAGATCAAGTATGTTCCATCTTCTGTGACAGCTCTTCAGATATTTAAAGATGGTTATCATGTTTATCCTCCACTAAACATATCTAGCTCCTTTAACTGTTTCTCATAGGACTTGGTTTTCGGATAAGGGATATTGGCTTACTTTGTGCACATGCCACTGGTGATGGAAGAAGGGCTGCAGGTTTACAAGGAGGATTGTGTGACCCTCAGGAACAGATTTATACAAGTGGAAAGGGCTTTTGGAGGGAGGGGAGAGACACAAAAATCATTCTCCCTCTCCATTTCCACTCCGTTGCATAAAGAAGACTTTAGTGCAGGGATGCCAAAGTCTTCTTGTGGACCTGCAGCCCTCCTTCCATCGGTGGAGGGTGGCACATCATTATTTAATTTATGTACTCATTCAATTTATATACCACCCTTTCTAAAGTGGCTCAGGGTGGTTTACATTGAAATCAAAAATACATGATAAAATATTTTTTTAAATTAATTTTTAAAAATCAGATTAAAATTAAAAACTAGATGTCATTAAAAGCCAAACTAAAAAGATGGGCCTTTAAGGTTGTCTAAGGAAGAAAATCCTCTTATACCCATGGGGAGCGTGTTCCACAACCCAGGGGCAAAAACTGAAAAGGCCCAATCCCAGGTTGCCACCAGATGAACTGGCAGACCCTTCCTGATTATTTTAATGAGCAGTGGGAATCTTGTAGAGAAAGGTGCTCTCTCAGGTAACCTGGACCTATGGGCTTTAAAGGTAATAACCAGCACTTTGTACTATGCCCGGAAACATATCGGCAGCCAGTGCAACTGTTTAAGAACAGGCATAATGTGATGTAGCCAGTGGAGACAATACTTAGCATCTAGGCGTTGGATGTAATAAGATGCCAGGATGCTAAAAAGGGGTTGAGCCGGATAGAAGAAGGAGCAGTTCCAATGGGCGAGATGATGGAGGAGTCAAAGGTTCTGCTTTGAGACATCAGGGCCTTTAGGCTTTAGATTTCGTTTTTGGCACTGTGGGGAGCATCTTTGGGACTGCTGAAAAGGCTATAGGTAGTCTTTGCAGTCCGACCTGTTGAAAGGGACCCTAGGTCTGCGATAATGCTGAGAATAGATATGGGGCATCGAGGCAGAAGTAAAGGTCCTGGCCGTAAACCTGGACTTTTTCATGCGCTCCATCGTGTCATCAGTTTCAGTTCTGAAAAGGCCCTCATTGTCAAATACATGTCTTATCCCGCAGGTCTTGTTGGAGGGATGAAGAACGAAGTCAGGCATGCCTATGAAGAGAGATGGCACTGGCTAGCATATGGGATTCAGTCTTGATAAAACATTTAGCCATACTTAAGAGATTGACGGGTTATGTCATCAGACTTAGAGAGAAGGTCTTTGAATTAAGAGTGCAGAGGTGAGGGAGCAGTCTGCATACTTGAATTTTCCATACAGAATAATGACTTGAAGCTTTTCTATACAGAATAATGGAACTTGGTCATATAGTTCACAATCTTTATGCAAAGGGAGGAATAGGAATAGATTTTTGCATCAAACAGAATCCAACTTCTATCCTCCTTATCAACTGGAGCCAAATGTTTGCAACCAGATTTACTGAACATCCACCATGAATGAGTTTGATGGAGGATGTTTGAATAGGAACTTACAATCCTCCTCTTCCACACTATAAAATTCTTCTAGAAGTTTTGACGTAGAGGCAGAAGAGGAAAGAGCCACCCAAGCTGATTTAGCTGAATTAACCAGAACTGGGAGCATCGGTAAGGCCACAGGATGTGATGTGGAGGTATATGTCATAAAACTTGCTGAGAGACACAAGTTTTGAGTGGTATAGAAAAACAGGTTGCTTACCTGTAACTCTTGATCTGGAAGTAATCTGTTGCATTAATAATGAAATGGGGTTCTGCACCTGCGCAGAGACCTCGCGGGCAGACTATCTCCTCAAGACGCCCACTCCGCCCAGCACGTTCTCTGTGCTTTTGTTGTAAATGGAGGTTTGGGGCGTCACTTCTTCAGTTTCTTGCAGACCGCCTGTTCCTGATGATCTGTCGCAGCTATGGTAAGTGACCTCTCTTTAATTCCTCTTTTCCTTTTTTTTGTTTTTAAATATCTACTGTTGTAGGGATGGTTTGGGAGGGTCTTATGAATACAACCAATCACTTTCAGATCAAGAGTTACAGGTGAGCAACCTGTTTATCTGGATCATGATCTGGTGCATTCATAATGAAATGGGTGATTAGCCAGCTTTAATCCATGGTGGTGGGTACAGTAGACCCTTAACTTGTGGCAACACCCTTTTCAAAAGACTTCTCCCAAACTCAGTCTGTCTTGCCATCCACAAGTCAATAGCATAATGCTTGATGAATGGCTGTTGAGATGACCACGTTGCTGCTGAGCAGATATCAGCCATCTGAATTCCTGACAAATGCGTAACTGAGGCAGTATATGCTCTTGTTGTGTGTGCTTGTATAGTGCCTGGAGAATCAAACCCCGGCTGCTTGCAGGCATGAACATTCAGCTCCACTAACCAATGAGCCAGCCTCTGTCTCAATATTGCCAGACTCTAGCTTTTCCACTTGTATGCCACAAATAGTCTCTTCATCCTCCTTATTGTCTTTGTTCTCTTCAGATAATATGGAGAGCTTGGCAGACATCCAGAAAATGTAGTGCCCTTTCCAAAGCTGTTTCTGGAAGAAGGTTGGTAATATAATTTCCTGGTTCAGATGGAAGTCAGAAATAATCTTTGGGCGAAAGTTTGGATCTAGCCACATTACAACCTTGTGTGGGTAGAACTGGGTGTACGGTATGTCCATTCTTAAAGCCGTCAGTTCACTCACACGTTTAGCTGTGGTGATAGCAATCAGGAACACAACTTTGAGTGTGAGCATCCTCAAACTTGCAGTCTCTAATGTCTCAAATGCAGTTTCCATTAAAGCTGACAGAACTAAAGATAAAATCCACTATTCTATAGGCTGCTTCACCGGTGGATATAGATTGTTGAGTCCTTTCATGAATTGCTTACATTCTAGATGAGAGAACACAGTTGTCCCATCCCACCCCTTGTGCTTAGAAGAAATGGCTGCCAAATGGACCTTTATTGATACGTTTGCTAATCCTCATCTTTAAGGAGGTCATGTATAGTAGCACCTGCTTCACCGTGGCCCTTAACGAGCGGAAATCATGCTTCTGAGCATGATTAGCAAATCGTTTCCACTTGCTGCCATAACTGTGCCTAGTAGACAGACGTCTATTGTTCAGCAGTATCCTCTTTAAAACCCGATCTTCCAAGCAGTCATCCATAGAGTTTTTCTATCTGGATGCAGTACTCTTTCCTTCTCTCGCATCATAAGGTCCGGGATGAGTGGGAACCTGTGGAAGTTTCCCCTCGCAAGACAAAGCAACAGAGTAAACCACGGTTGCCTCAGCCACCATGGTGTCACCAGTATACAAGTTGCACTGTCCCTTAGAATTTGAGCTAGAACTTGATTGATCACAGGTTGTGGCGGGTAAAGGTAGAGAAGGTTCTTGTTCCATCTGTGTTGGAACGCATCGCTCAGCGATCCTTCGCCTATTCCTGCACCTGAGCAGTATTTCAGACATTTTGTCGGCAACAGTTGCAAATAGTCCACTGCTGGACATCCCCACATGTTGAAAACCTTTTGGAGGCAGGAGTCCTTGATCTTCCACTTGTGGTGTTGGTCGTACTGCCATGTTCTACTGAGGGTGTCAGCTAAAATGTCGTCCACACCCCTTATGTGTATGGCTATTGGATATATCACAAGAGCAATGTACCATTCACATATCCGCATGCTCAGGGTGCACAACGAGCCAGACACTGTGCCCCCTTGCTTGTTGAGGTAAGCAATCACTGTCGTATTGTCCACCTGCACCTACGTCACTGTGTTTTTGAGCATGGGGTCGAAAGCTTTTAGAGCCAGAAACACGGCTTGTGACTCCAAGTAACTTATATGTTGCTGAGCTTGTGGCTTGGACAATTTGCTCTGAATCCAATGAACCCCATAATAAGCTCTCCAACCCGATAGGGAGGCATCCAATGTTACCCACCACTGGGTTGGCATTAAGGGTTTGAATGGGACAACCCCCCCCCCCCAGATATTCTCTTCTGCCATCCACCAATGAAGGGAGTTCAACACAGAGTGTGGAATTGTCAGATGCATTTTCTGACTGTCTACATTTGGACAGAAATTATTTAGGTACCACCTCTGCAATGGTCTCATACACAGATGCGTGTACTGCATGGTCGAGTTGTAAGATGCCATAAGGCCCATTAACTGTTGTATGTTCTCTGCAAGTTGTATTGGATTGTGTTTGAATTGTAGAGCAAGACTCTTGATCTGCTGACAATGGTCCACAGGTAAGTATGCTCTCTTTGTTTCCATGTCTAGAATCGCCCCAATGAAACTTAGCCGTTTTTGTGGCTCTAGCTTCGACTTTTTCCAGTTGACATTGATTCCTAAATCCTGCAGCAGCAAAACCATAGATTGGATCTGTGAAACTAATTCTTCTTTGCTGCTGCTGACCAGAAGCCAATCATCTAGATACGGGTAGACCACTAGAACCTGTATCTGTAAATAGGCTACTACCACAGCCATAACTTTTGTGAAGACACGCAGGGCCGTTGACAGTCTGAAGGGCAAGACCACATATTGGTACACTGCACTTATCTGAGGTACTTGCGGTGATTCTTCTGAATCCCAACATGAAAGTAGGCATCCTTTAAATCTAATGTTGGTGCCCACTCCTCCTTGCTTAGAAAGGGTAGAATTGCCTGCAACATCATCATCCTGAACTTCCAAGCCCCAACAAACCAATTGAGCCCCCGAAGACCCATGATTGCCCTGATTCCCCCGTCCTGCTTTGGGATTTGGAAATAGCAGGAGTAGAACCAGGACAACCTGTCTGTCCACTGTACTGGTACAACTGTCTGCTTCTTGAGAAGTACCTGCACCTCCTGCTGAAGCACTGACGTGGCCTTGGTGTACTTCCGGCCCAAGAATGGTGGTAGAGCCTTGAACTCTCTCGCATATCCAGTCTCTATTATTCTGAGTACCCATTGATCTGATGTTATGTTTTGCCATACTTGGGCATGGCTTGCCAACCAGATGGTGTTGTTGGCAACTACAAAGCAGATGTTGGGTGCTTTGGCAATTGATTGATGTTGTATGAGCAATGGACTGACAGATGAATCAAAGATGCTGCTTGGTATTGTCCTTGTTTGTATGGACATTCTGATTCTTTTCTTTGCCCGAACCCTTTAGGTCTTTGAAAGGGTCTATTCTGACATTTAAATTCTTTTCTATCCTGGTACTTAAAGGGTCTCTGGCGACCATACGTGCAATTACCTGAGCCCACTGTTGACACTGATGAAGAAGCCATAAATGTTTTTGAAGTGTATTTTGATTTTTTCAGTGATTCTATTGTGGAATCTGTATTTTCATTGAAGAGTCCTTTGCCTAAGCTCTCCACTCACTCTCATATGTCCTGTTGAAGCAACGTGGACTTGAGCCAAGCGTAATGACGCATAGTAATTTGCAGTCACCATAGCTCTGGATTCTGTTTCGGCAAGGTATTTAAAGGCACTGAGCTGTGGTTTCGTAACTGAGGTTGTTTTCTCATACAGCTCTGAAAATCTGTCCTGAAACTCTTCTGGAGTCATTGAAGTGGAGTCTTGCAGTAGAGTGCCCCATAAAAAGTGGTTATAGTGAGCCATACAGGCCGCATAATTTGCAATTCTGATTGCCAGGCTAGATGTGGTATACATCTTTCTGCCCAACTCAGCTATTTTTCTTCCCTCTTTGTCTGAAGGTGTTGTGTGCCGACGACCCCCTTTTGTAGCTGATGCGCAGTCTATTACCAGAGTTCGGCACCGAGTGTAACAGTAGGTACGTATTATCTTCTTCTTGCACCCTATATCAATTTTCTAGGCGCTTCAACGTAGGTGTAGCTGTCAGGAGGACATCTCTGGCTGTCTTAGCTGCTTTAGTGATAACTGATATCATACTGTAGGTAAGGCTATGGGGTGTGAAGATTTGGGTGCTGCCATCATGTTGTATACCGGATCTTTCAGTTCCGTCTCCGGCATCCTTAAGTCCATACCCAGAGCCTCAGCAACCTCTCTGATAAGAGCATGATAGGCCTTTAGTTCTTCTGACGGGGATGTCAACAGTCTCAGAGGCATATCTGAGGGTGGGTCTGATCAGTGGCTAGCCCTGTCAGAATCTGACTCAGCTGACTCTAAAGAATACCCCTCAGCTTCTGCAGATGATGGTGATTGTGGGTTTGGAGGAGGGGTTGCTTTTCTCTTCCACTTTCCAGACATCTTCGCTAGTACCACTGGTACCTGTAGTGATTCATGGGAAGGTGGTTGCAATGGCTCCACTGGTTGAGTTTGGCACGCCACAGAGGCCGTCTGCACAGGAAAAATCTCCGCAGCTTGTGTTGCAGTAGTTACTGTAATAGATTCTTGTTGTGATAAGATAGTTCGGTGAACAGGTTCCTGTTGAGCCAGAATAGGTTGGTGGATAGGTTTCTGCTGAGCCTTCCATCGGAGATAATCGGTCTAATCATCCAGCAGTACATGTCGAAACCCACAAGAGTGTGTCAGCTCTCTGTGAATTGGTTGCGCCGTTGGTAAATGAAGTCCCTGCAAAAGAGCATATTGGTTAGGGGACTTCCATGTCAGAGGCACAAATGCTGAAGATGTGCTAGAAACCATTACTGGCACAGGAATTGCTCTAGGCCTTAATAAACCTGAAATGTCCGGTATAGGTGCTTGTTCAGCTATGTGTATTCTCGTTTCTTGTAGTGGAGATACCGATGGCTCTTTGGAGGAGGACCTGGAGCATCATCCACATCCTGATCGACGTCAAGTCCAGTGCTAAGAAAGCCTTGGAACGTCCACCCCAACGGTGTGCTGGATGTGGAGTCTAACAGCTCCAACAGAAAAGTAGCTTCATCGTTATCCAGAGAGAATCCCTCATCCTGGTTATAATCGGCTGACAAGTGTCTCTTATGTAAGTCCCCAGTCACTGTACTGCTCCTTTGTGGGGTAGAAGAAGACTACACTGGGGTTTGCGCTGGTGAGAGAAGGAGATGCCTTCTCGATGTCGATGGCGGCTTCGGTGGTGCATTCAGAGCTGATGCAAATGTCGACGCTGTCGGTATCGAGCTGAAGGATGCCGACATCAACACCCTCGATGCTGAGCTCTTGGCGAAGCTATCAATGCCGAGCCCATTGGTATGGACACCAACGTCAATGTCTTTGGTATCAAAGTTCTTTGTTGAGGACTCTATGTCAATAACAAGTTCTCTGACTCCCATGCTGAGCTACACTCTTGTACTAGTGTCGGCAATGGTGTTCCATAAAGCGGTGCACTATGGTGCCTCTTTGTGGGCGGAGAAGCACTCTCCTGCTCCGAATCATGCCTCCATTTCTTCTCCTTGTGCCTGTGAGCTTTTGTCAATACCTCTTTCGGTTTCTTAAAGACAGGCTCTGATGCCACGGTTTTAGACTGCTCTTTGGCAGCTCCATGGATGCTTGATATCAAGCTTGGTACCGAGGTAACTCCCGATGCTGAAGAGTGGCTTGGTCTCAGAGTCAGTGGCCAGAGCACCTCGTCATAAAGTGCTGCTCGCAGGTGTAGCGCTCTATTTTTCAATGTTTGTTTTGAAAATGAACAACAGATTTTACAAGTTGCCATATTGTGCTGCTCACCGAGACACAACAAGCACGAGTTGTGATGGTCTGTAGATGGCAGCTTAGCGTGGCACTCCACACATCTTTTGAATGTTGTTTTAGTCTCCATATTTAGGCACGGATGGGGCTAACAGCCACCATGTCTGGCCGAAGTCTCACAATGTCTCTCAAAGTCTGTTTTTATTCTTATTAGTTAAATCGTCAAGTAAGAGTAGTCAAAGGAATTCCTGAGGTCAATATTACCGATAAATCAATCATAAAATCTCTTTTAATCTTTGTTATTCTAGTTGAACCAAGGTGCTAATACTGAGGTATAGATGCTTTGGCAGTCAAACAGAAACCGAAGAAGTGATGCCCCCAACCGCCGTTTACAACGAAAGCACGGAGCACGTGCTGGGTGGAGTGGGCGTCTCGAGGATCTAGTTAGTCTGCCCGTGAGGTCCCTATGCAGGCGCAGAACCCCATTTCATTATGAATGCAACAGATCACAATCCAGATAAACAAACAAACAAACAAACAGGGTTGCTGACTGTTTGAGCTGGTGACTTGAGTTCCAGGCCAAGGACCTTAGCCATTTCAGAGATCTGGATTCGACAGGATTTAGTCTCCTCAGTGGGAGAATCTGAAGGGTTGTTGGGCACATTGTCATTGGGTGAAGTGCCTGATTGAGTTTTAGTGACAATAGAATCATCATCCGACTCAAGAGGTAGAAGCATAATCCTTGTCCGAATGATGTTTCTCTGGGACAGAGAAAATGCCCTGTGGAGTTGAAGGAACATCAGGCTGATCAGGTGCAAGAGCAGTTGGAGAGGCAGGAGGTGGCAGAACAACAGTAGGTTGTGATGGTGGAGGTGAAGGAACAGGAGGAGGATCCAAAGGATGCTTGAAGGGTGAAGAGCTGGTAATGAACTGGCCCTGAGAAGAAAAGGTGGATCTCAACCTCTTTAATTTCCAAAGTCTAAACTCTTCATAATCATGGGGAAGAGAAGGTGACAGTGCAGACATGGGATGCCTAAATCTTCCCATCCTCCTAATATAACCAGGGTCAAGGGCCTCAGGGAGAGCTCCAATAGTCGACCTTTCTGTGGTAAAGTAAGTAGGTACGTATTTTACCTACTGGAGTTCAGTAGGTAATGAAAAATAGTGTCGTTCTGTCCAAGGCTGAGATGGTAGATGGGAAGGAAAACAAGCAGGTGTGGTCTTTGCAGGAGATGCAAACAGTGAGGTTCTTCACACAATTAGTGTGAGGACCCGTAAGGGGGGTTGCGGGGAGAGTGGGTTTCTACCTGCAGACGATCACCAGCCTGTTGCTGGGCGGGCGGATTGCCCGCCCAAACAGCAGCTTCGCTTGGGTACTCCTGTGCCCAGCTGTGGCTCATCTGGCAGCTCTGAGGGTCAGGCTTAGGGAAGCACTGCCACATGGTACCCTGCCCCCTGGAGCCCCAGTAATGCACTGCGTGAATGCACAGTGCATTCCTGGGGGCCCCCTCCCCTCTCCCCAAGTGTGTACACTGCAGCTAGCCACGGCAGACACATGACCAAAAAAAATGGGGTTAGCGGAGAGCTCGCTCTGCTAACCTTGTTTAAGGGGGGGTATTTAGGTGGGCTTGCTGCCGGGAGCTGCACAGCTCCCATTGCTGCACACGAGCAGCAGAAATTGGGCACAGGCTGGGCTCCCTTAGCCCACTTTCTGTTGCTTGTGTGAATCACTTCAGTATCTTAGGCAGTGTTCCCTCTAAAAGGTTTTCCCAAGTATTGTTGACTACAACTCCCAGAATCCCCAAGCAAAAGCGACTGCAGCTTGAGTTAAACCCCTAACAATCTGGAACAGCTCTTCTGGATGAAAACTTGCAGGCGCAATACGCACAGAATAAAATTGATTCCTTGCTGCACATATTGCCATAGTATAGGCCTTCAAATGGGTTCTCTGCTGTGTCTTATTGAATTCAAGATGAGTCCTCCCTCCATTTGCGCTCCAATCGTCTACCTTGCAGCTTAAGCTCCTGTAGCTCTTCTGTTTATCTTGGAGATAATTTTGAAGTGGGTTGTCCATTGCCATGGATGCTTAGGAGTGATCACGTCTACTGGCCTGGTAAGTTCCCTGTCTCAAGTATCCACCAGGGCATCAGTGGAATCACTGGCAGAATCAACTCCAAAACTCTCCAAGGCCTGTTGGAAACCTACTGGATCCAACAGCCCATTCTAATAGGTCATAGGAACATAGGAAGCTGCCATATACTGAGTCAGAACATTGGTCTATCTAGCTCAGTATTGTCTACACAGACTGGCAGCAGCTTCTCCAGGGTTGCAGGCAGGAATCTCTTTCAGCCCTATCTTGGAGATGCCAAGGAGGGAACTTGAAACTTTCTACTCTTCCCAGAATGGCTCCATCCCTTGAGGGGAATTTCTTACAGTGCACACACTTCTAGTCTCCCATTCATATGCAACCATGGCAGACCCTGCTTAGCTAAGGGGACAAGTCATGCTTGCTACCAAAAGACCAGCTCTCCACCATCCCTGCAGAGGTCAGACATGACTGTGAGTCCAACCGTATCCAGGAAGTGGTCCATGACAACAGGGAAACAACAGGAGACCGCACCCACAGAATACCCCCACTGATCCAAGCAAAAGACCAAATCCAGCATGTGATCAGAACATGCATAGATCTTAGGACTAATTGGGATAGGCCTATGGTTGTCGTGGCTGCTATGAACTCCTGAGAAGCACCAGACAAGCTAGTCCCAAAGTGGATGTTGAAATCACCCAGGACCAAAAGCCCAAGTGACTCCAACACCAACTCAGCGACGAGTTCCATCAGCTCAGTTAGGGAGTCTGTTAGGCAGCAGGGTGGATGGATAGAACACCAACAGAATCCCCAATCTATCTCGAGTCCCCAACCTAAGGTACACACACTCAATAAAAGTCAATTCTCTCCTAGGGATCCTGGTAAGAGATGCTATTCTTATGGACCACAGCCACTACACACACACACACACACACACACACACACACACACACACACACACACCGCACTAACTTCCCCATACCTGCTCAGAAACAGAGTTCCCTGAGGGAAGATGTTGGGCCCTCATAGAGCCACTAGCATCCCACAACCAGGTCTCAGTTAGACCAGTCAGATCAGCTCCTTCATCCACAATCAAATCATGGATGTTTTTTATCTTATTTTGGACTGACTTAGTATTACAAAGGAGCATGGTTAGGTTCATTCAGGAGTTGGAACTACTCCCTGAGGCCTGAGAGCTGACAGGGCAGCCGGAAGGGAAAACAGTAATTAAATTACTGGACTCCATACCCCTTTAACAACATGCTGGCCTGTCAATGCCCAATTCTCTATCCCCCACCACTACTGAAATAGCCACCCCAATTAGGGATGTGCATGGAACCGGGCAGTGATGGTTCAAAGGCGAGGGGGTGCATCTTTAAGGGTGGTGGAGGGTGCACTTAACCCTCCTTCTGCTTTTCCCCTGCTGGCACTCCATTTTAAAAAAATCCATCAAGGCGGCAGCGTGCCTCCTGCCCACCCCGTTGCCCCCTTTACCAGAAGTATCCAATGCGTCTGCATGCACCGGGCACAGGTGCACGCACATCCTTAAAGATGCACCCTTCCCCACCCTTACAGATGCACCCAGCCTTCAAACCAGCAGAACCACCCACTGTTTGAACCGGTTCAGAGGCCCATAAAGGACGTCTCAACCGGTTCCATGCACTTCCCTAGCCCCAATCTCATTGAATGCACCCCCTGCTCCATCCTTAACAAGAGAGCCCAGACACATCCCTATGAACAGCCTAGCAAAAACCACTAAAACAAAAAAACCAAAGAAAAAAACTAAAACTGGAGGACCTTGAGGATAACTTCCCCTTAGACCTCAGTCCCACACCAAAGGTTTCGGTGAATGCTTGCAGGCAGCCCGCCTAACAGCACCTACACCCAATGATGCACTTAGAGCCTGGACCTAAAGGCCTTTGGAGCCTGCCACCCCTGCAAGTTAAGCATCATCATCTAAAGGCCTTTAGAGGCCGGCACCCCCGCTGCAAGTTAAGTATCATCCCCCCTACACACACACACATACACACCGTGACACACACAGTATTTTTAACAATACATGTGGGTTCAAGAAGCACAGTGAAAAAAATTGGACTATGAATAAACGTAAAGAATAAACTAATGACAACTGGTACAGCAACCAGCCTCAGAATTGATAATGAAGACAATGAAGTGGTGGATAGCTTCTGCCTTTTAGGATCAACCATCAACAGTAAAGGATCCAACAGTCAAGAAATACGCTGCAGACTAGCAGTTGGTAGGGTTGCAATGAAAGCCTTGGAAGGGATATTTAGATGCCGTGATTTGTCTATACTTACAAAGATTAGAATCATTTGGACAATGGTTTTTCCTGTGACACTCTATGGATGCGAAACCTGGACGTTTCTATGGATCCACTCTATGGATGCGAAACCATAGAAGCAAGATAGAAAAAGTATTGATGCTTTTGAACTTTGGTGCTGGAGACAGAGAAGACTTTTGAGGATACCATGGACAGCCAGGAAAACAAACAAATGGATCATAGAACAAATCAATCCAGAATTTTCACTCAAGGCACAAATGATCAGGCTCAAACTACTTTGGACACATTACGCGAAGACCCAGCTCCCTTGAGAAGTCCATAATGCTGGGAAAAGTTGAAGGAAAGAGAAAAAGAGGGTGACCAACAGTAAGGTGGATGGACTCGATTATGATGGCAATGAATGCACCACTGAGAGAGCTTAAAAGTCAAGTTGAAGACAGATCCTATCTATGTGGTTGCTTAGAGTCAACACTGATTTGACGGCACTTAATAAATCAATCAGTGATTTAATGTGTCTTTTAATTTCATGTTTTAATGTTGTGCTGTAGAGAGAGAACAATTTTTTTATTGGGCAGCTAACAAAGTTTACTTTTTTATTTTCATTATTGTTCATTATTATTAATTTCCCTCCTCAATCCCCTTTTACTTCTTCTCCACATATGGCGAGCACATGGCCTGACCAAGAGAGATTGGGAGAGGAGGAGAATTGTAACTTGGAAGTTCCAATCTCCTCTCCCCATCTCTCTTCTTTGCTGGAAGAGAGATCATCATCGTTGGGGGTGGGCAGGCTGGCAGTGGGGCCCTGCAGGCAGCCTGTCTTTCCTTCCTTGCACTGCTGAGCACATGAAGGCCCCCCCTGCCCCGCTGAGCATGTGGCCCAGCCTGGTTGGCCAGATAGCTGTCTGCTGCCACATTTGGAGGCCCCCTATGGGTGCCACAGCCACTTTTGGAAGCCCCCCGGGCACCACAGCAACCTTTGGAGCCCCCCCCCGGCCTGGTGAACATATGGCCACCTGGCTGCGTGGCAGCCACACTGCCACTGGAGCCTCCGCCAGCACATGCCGTCCTGGCTTGGCTGTCCATAGTCGCCTGTGGTGGCGGGATGGCCCCACCCCCATGCCCCCCACACATGGATGCTGCCCCATTCAGCCTGGAGATAGCCGCCTACAGCAGCTGTGCGGGTGTCACACCCACTTGGAGGCCCTCCCCTGCCAACTCAGAACATTTACATGGCCTGTTCTGAGGCCCAAGCACATGGATGGCTGCATGAGTGTGGGTGGCACAGGGGACATTTGGCAGTGTGGGGGATGTTTGGAAACACCCCCACCCCCTTGGTGGAGAGGTCCGATCCAAAGAGCACCGCTGCCCATACAGATGGCTGCACCTCTGACCTGCCCAAGTCCTTTCAAGCCAAACTTCCCAGACCCCACCTCTCATGTGGACTCTGGTGAAACTGGCCCTCACAGCTGCAGCTCATCAGGGCAATCAGGACAAGTGGCTCAAGCTGGCAAAAGGAATTCCAGCAGCAGATCTCTGCTGGTCAAGGCCAAAAGTGACAGCAAATCTCCTGGCTCAGGTCAGGGAGATTCAGATGGAAAAAGAGTCCCTGGCTTCTCAACTAGCCCCCTAGTCTTCCTCCATCCTCATGTAAGCCAAAATGTTTGTTTCTAACTATGAAGAATAGAAACAACACTTTAAATGCACACGACCTCTAGTTATACTATGTGAAGAACGTAAGTATTTCCCATATCATTTTTAATAGTTAAAGGTAGGATTTACTCACTTTATGAAACACATGAGAACACGAGAGCAGCACCTATTGTTGAGAGAGAATAAAACACTTTGAAGATTAATCTTATTCAGAAAATGCACATACTCTTACAATAACTAGTGAAAATAATCAAAGGCACAAAAGATAAATAGTTGTTCTCACTGCAAAACCAGAACATTTTAGGATTCAACTGCAGTTTTCACATTTTTCATCTAACACAGATTATATCAATATGTTTGGGGTGATTATATTTTAGATGACTACTGATCTGTAGTTTGAAGAAAATAGGGGTGTGCAGAACTGGTTAGATTCAAATTGGGTTCAACTTGAACTGGCCTGGTTCAACTTCAAACTGCACCAGCCCCTGAAAAGAGGGGGCTCATTCAAGTCAAGCTTGATGGTTCGAATGTTGTGGCCACAATTACAGAGATGTGTTTTACAATTTCCCTGCCCTCCTGATTGGTTTTTGGCTACTGCTTTCTGATTGGCTAGCAATCTCTTTTGCTTTGGTATGTTTATTGTGGTTCACATCAAAGTGTTGACAGGGCAACTCTGTTGGATTGGTTAGGCTGCAGGTGTCTGGGCAACTCTGTTGGATTTGTTAGGTTGTAGTGGGTTTGTTATGGTTGATTTGGTTGTTTTTTATTGTATAGTTTAGCGCTTATTTTGTTCTTGTTAAATTGGGCCTAGTTTGGCAGAAGAGATTTTGAGGGGGGTGCAGAGTAGGAGCAGGTTTGTGGGCAGAGGAAGGGTGATACTGGTTTGGGGAGAGGGCGTGAGAGGGGCTTACTCCCCAAGTTGCCCAAGTCCCCCTAGAGGTCATTGTGCACAGGCTCACATTTCCAGTGATGCCTGCTCCTGGAGTACAGCTACCTATGGTGGCTGAGGTGGTGGTAGTAGAGGGGAGCGCAGTCAGGGGACCTATTCTTCCCTTGGTGGGGGCAGAGGAGGTGGTAATGGCTGCTAGCCCAGCCAGATCCAACTCCTCCTTCCCACTGATCCCCCTTCTCAGTGTGATCCCCCACCCCAGTCAGAGACTGAGGAGGAGCTGGAACAGGAGGATGTGATTTCTGTTGCCCCAGGACCTTCGCAGCCACTTTGAACACTTCCAAAGTGAGTCTACACATGCTGTCTGTGTCCACTGCAGGGCACAGGTCAGCAGGAAAAAGGACGCCAAGAGTCTGAAGACGTCATCGATGTGGAGGCACATTGAACAGATATGTGGACTAGCTGTAGTGGAATGCAGGCTGCTTTCCTGTCCCTCACTGCACACTGGTGGGGGCAAGAGAGAGAGAGGGGACGGCATCTGTTGCTGCTGGTGTGGCCAGCACATCCTCCTAGGCAGCAAAGCCCAGGTGGGCTCTGGTGCATGTGGAGCTGCTAGACACTGACCACACAGCAGATGAGCTTTTGGTGGTCATCAGGCGCCGGGTGGAGGAATGACCGTCTGGGTGGCTAAACCTCCGCAGGGGCTTCATAGTCACCGACAATGGTGCCAACATGCTGAGGGGTGGCATGCTAGCTGCAGTTTGTGTCCATATGCTGTATGGCACATAAGAACAGCCCTGCTGGATCAGGCCCAAGGCCCATCTAGTCCACCATCCTGTTTCACACAGTGGCCCACCAGATGCCACTGGAAACCACAGGCAGGATTTGAGGGCATGGCCTCTCTCCTGCTGTTACTCCCCTGCAAATGGTATTGAGAGGCATCCTGCTTTTGAGGCTGGAGGTGGCCTATAGCCTTCCGACTAGTAGCTGATGGTAGAATTCTCCTCCATGAAGTTATCCAAACCCCTTTTAAAGCCATCCAGGTTGTTGGCTGTCACCACATCTTGGGGCAGAGAATTCCACAAGTTGATTATGCGTTGTGTGAAAAAGTACTTCCATTTGTTGGTCCTAGATTTCCTGGCAATCAATTTCATGGGATGACCCCTGGTTCTAGTGTTATGTGAGAGGGAGAAGGATTTCTCTCTATCCACTTTCTCCATACCATGCATGATTTTATAGACCTCTATCATGTCTCCCCGCAGTCATCTTTTTTCTAAACTAAATAGCCCCAGGTGTTATAGCCTAGCCTCATAAGAAAGGTGCTCTAGGCCCTTGATCATCTTGGTTGCCCTCTTCTGCACCTTTTCCAGTTCTACACTGTCCATTTTTAGATGTGGTGACCAGAATTGTACATAGTACTCCAGGTGTGGCCACACCACAATTTTCTATAAGGGCATTATAATATTAGCAGTCTTATTTTCAACCCCCTTCCTAATGATCCCTAGCATGATCGACACTTTCAACTAGCTGTCCACCACGACCCCAAGATCCCTCTCTTGATCAGTCACCAACAGCTCAGATCCCATCAGCGTATACTTGAAGTTGGGGTTCTTTGTCCCAATGTGCATCACTTTACACTTGCCAACATTGAACTGCATTTGCCACTTTGTCTTCCATTCCCACCCACCCCCGTTTGGACAGATCCTTTTGGAGCTCCTCACAATCTGTTTTGGATTTCACTACCCGAAAGAGTTTGGTATCACCAGCAAATTGGGCCACCTTGCTTCTTACCCCTACTTCTAGATCATACTCTGCACCTTGCTGTGATGGGTGCATTTTGCATCAAGGAGATAATGGTGAAGGAGCATCAGGTGGCTCCTGCCCGAAGGGGCTGCTGCTGCTGCTATGGTTGCTCTTGTGGACAAGTGCTGCAAGCTGGCAGACTGTTTCCACTGTAGCAAGAAGGGTGGGTGGATGCTCCAGGAGAGGCAGCATGAGTTCAGTCTACCTTCTCACATCATCCCAGGGGATGTTGAGATGTGGTCTCACATCTCAACACTTTTCTCTTGCTCCAGCACCGGCAGGAGTGTGCAACCTGTCCACCCCAGACTGTAAGCTCATTTCCGAGCTGGTCTTGGCACTCGGGCCATTCCTCCTTGTGATGAGCAGCTTGTGTGCTGAGACAGCAACTCTGAGCCAGGGTTTGCCCACTGCTCTTCTCCTGATGGGTGAGCTCCAGATCATTCTGACCATTGGGGAAGCACGTGCCCTGGCAGGTCAGTTGAGGACTGGAGTGGCTCAGCACCAGGTTTGGTCAATCGGCAGAGCATGTTTTGGTATGCTTGTGTGACCCCATGAAGATCAATGTCGTCACTCCTAATGTGCTGCCCAAGTAGAGGGCCCTCCTGGTTAAATAGGTGAGACAGGAAGAGGAGAGGAGGCTGGGTAATAACCAGGAGAAGGTGCTGGAGCACCCACTTCTAGTGCACAGTCCACACCTAGCAGCATTGCTTCCCAGTCCAGCAGCATGGTGTCCCTGGCAGTGTCAATGCAGCTGGTGCTTGCTTCCACCCATTTGTTCCACACTGTGGTTCAAACGGGGATGCCTTGGCACCTTGCCAGGGGTACAGGAGGTGCTGACCATGCCCTGCAGTGGTGCTGAGTGGCGTGTTCTGCAGTACCTGCAGGAACTGGTGGTGGCAGACTCTGAGATGGATCTTGTCCATTTTAGGGTGATGCGTTGCCAAGTCTGGCCAGACTTGGCAATGGTTACTGGATGGCTCCTCTCCTACCCACCAACAGTGTCCAGAGCAAGGCTGGCTTGTTGGAGTCCAGTGGATGCTGGCTTGGTGGAGAAGCTGGTCTTCCTGAAGGCCAATCTCCCCCGCTGGGCTATCACGATCTGGATGTGGAGTCACTCATGGTCACCCCTACCCACTGCAACACCAGCTCACCCTGGCCAACCTGAATGTGTCACAGTCTGCCTGTTAGTGCTGCTGACACATGCAGACACGCATGTACACCACCGCCAAGCTCATGATAATGGACTGGTACTCAGGGCTAGCACCCATCGGAGGCCGTGATGGAGCATAGGTGGGTTTTCTTTGGCTTGTGTTGGCACTGTCAGGCTTATGATGATGGGACTTTTGCCCCATCAAAGGCTGTGGCACAGTATAAATGTTTTTTTGTTTTTGCTTGCTTGCTTTGAATTGTGTTGGTTGTTTTGTTGTTTGCTTCTGCAGCACAGCCAAACACACATGCATATTTGCATGCGTGTACAGACACACGTACACATTGTCCCATGATGAGTCTAGTCTGGTTCCTTGATGTGTGTCAGCCTGCAGGCTGTCAGCCAGGGCCCAGCCCTACCTGAGGCCTATTTACTGCACATACAAAAAGAAAGACTACTCATTTGGCTTCCTTTTTTCAATCTGAGCATACATGTACACACGCAATTCAATTCTGCTTGCTTTTGATGGATCTCAGATGGACAAAGGCAGAAGAATTTGGTTGCCTTGCCAGGCTTACCCGCTCTTCCTTCCTGAGTCTTGAGGTTCAGTCTGGTGTTGTGGTAAAATGTCTGTCTGCTGTTGATTTTCAGTGCAAGATTTGCTCCATGCGAGGACAATCAAGGATTTGCTGTTGCTGGTGTGAGGACAGACTTGTGTCTGTCCTCGAAGCGACACAGCACATTGTGGACTGTGGCCTCACTGTGCATTCTGCATTCTAGACTATGTACATTCAGAGTCAGGGAGTTGTGTCTGTCTGGAAAGCAACCTGTGGTAATGATGTGTCAGCCGGCACTGGGCAAGGCACCTGGCACTGTGTGGCTGGTGGTGGCACAGAATCTGGATCAGTAATTCTTAATTTGTCTGCTTTGTGCTGTGTTCTGTGGGAGAATCCCTTTTAAAAATAATAATGTGTGTGCACTTGCAGTCCTGTTGGGTTCTGCCGTATGGAATAATGGGAATTTGAACCAGCCCATTATTCCCTATGGGTAGCACCTAGGGACACCAAAACAGGTTAGGTGGTATGTCATGATGGGTGCTATCTACCACCCAACCCACAAAGCAATCGGACAATTTTTAATAAATTTTTCAAGGTCAATAGGTCAAGGGTTGACTTACTGATGACCCCCCCTTCAAAAAATAATTAAAAATAGCATGATTGCTTTGCAGGTTGGGTGGTAGGTAGCACATATCCTGATCTACCACCCAACCCATTTTGGTGTCCCTAGGTGCTACCCTTATGGAATAGTGGGCTGATTCGAATCCCCATTATTCCCTTGGCAGAACCAATTCAAACCGGTTTGAATTTGAACGGGACCAGCAGCCAGTTCAATAGAATCAGTACTTGAACCAGGGGTCCTGGTTCGAATCCAGTTCGAACTTGAACCAAACTGCAAGTATCACTTTTGTGCATACCCCTAGAAGAAAACTTACAGTGTAACTATTCAGAAACTCCCCTTAGTTTAAGAAATATTTGATGACTGTTATTACATATTTATTACAAATATTACATATTTGATGACTATTACAAGAAATGGCATCCAAAGTCCCAGTGCTACTGGACATGGGTAAAAACTTACAAGGGTCATTGTATTATTTTGTAATTTTCCCCAAAACTCATTTTGTAATTTCCCCCCAAACTCAATTCTATGTCTTGTTGCACTGATAAACACACATTTTGGTTGGATACAATTAAGTACTATTGTTCCACCATGGAATCACATGCAAGTATGATGTTCTTTTCAGTGTTGGCAGTAGATTACATAGGAGTTTAGGATAAAGAGGTACAATAGGGTTAATGGTATTATGTGAAGAAGAATAAGAAGCCTGACAATGAATACAGTTTAACTTATTACAAAAATAAGGAGGTTATTGTTTCCTAGCATATATCTGTATTCTCCTCCCTCTTTTAAGGAAGTTTTTGTTCTTATACTAAATAATTCAACATTCCGAATGGCCTTCTGAATTTATCTTCTTAAGCACAGTCTCCCTGAGACCTGTGTCCAGGGAGGTTAAAATGCTCACTCACAGGTTTCGTAGTGCTTTTAGTCATAATATTTTATTTGTGTCCATTCAGTCGTCTCAACAACAGGCCAATTTGACCAATATATATTGCGAGAGGGCATTTAATGCACAATATTAGGTACACCATGTTAGCCGAGGTGCAGTAAGTTCAGTTAGCCTTTCCCAACTGGGCTTGCTTCTGCCTTTGTAGACTGTCATTTCAATCACTATTTCAACATATTTACAAAGTATCTGCTGCAACACCAAGAAGATGAACCAAATACCTGTGGTTGAAGAGCAAATTCTTCTTTGCATATGGCACAAGGCTGTACAGAATCTCCTTGTTCTATGGATCGTTGCTTCACGTGCTCCCATTCCTCTGTTGTTAGTGGAATGGCAGGAGGCTCCACCAAGCCAAGTTTCTGGGCTACAGGTGAAGACCAAAAAAAGTTAATGAAATGACATTTTTTTAAAAAGTTAGTTTTTCTTCGTGGGAGCTTTCCTGCTTCAGTACACACACACAGACACACATCTATATAGATAGATAGATCCATTAAATATGAATGGGGGAGATTTGATCATCAGGCGATTTGGACATTTGATCATAAGGAGATTTGGTGTAGGGTGTTGTCAATATACTGATGACACTCAAATCTATTTCTCTATGTTAACATCATTAGGAGAAGGCATAACCTCCCTAAATGCCTGCCTGGAGGCAGTAATGGGCTGGATGAGGGATAACAAACTGAGGATGAATCCAGATAAGACGGAAGCACTTATTGTGCAGTGTTGGAATTCGGGAGATTTTGATCTGCTGGTTCTGGATGGGGTCACGCTGCCCCAGAAGGAACAGGTATGCAGTCTGGGGGTGCTTCTGGATCCGAACCTCTCCCTGGTGTCCCAGGTTGAGGTGGTGGCCAGAGGTGCTTCTTATCAGCTTCGGCTGATACGCCAGCTGCATCCATTTCTTTATATGGACTACCTCAAAACGGTGGTACACGTGCTGGTAACCTCTAGGCTGGATTATTGCAATGCGCTCTGTGTGGGGCTGCCTTTGTATGTAGTCCGGAAACTACAGTTTGTCCCGAATGCAATAGCCAGGTAGGTCTCTGGGTCATCTAGGAGACCATATTACTCCCATGTTGAAAGAACTACACTGGCTGCCGATACGTTTCCAGGCAAAATATAAGATGCTGGTTATTACCTATAAAGCCCTAAACAGCTTAGGTCCTGGGTATTTAAGAGAACGTCCTCTTCACCATGAGCCCCACCGCCTGTTAAGATCATCTGGAAAGTTATGTTTGAAGTTGCCGCCAACACGTGTATTGGCTACACAGGAACAGGCCTTCTCCGTTGCTGCCCCTGGACTTTGGAATGTGCTCCCTGTTGAAATAAGAGCCTCTCCATCTCTGGCAACGTTTAAAAAGGTGCTGAAGACACATTTATTCACCCAGGCTTTTAATTAGATTTATGGTTTTAAATTTTTAATGTTGGTTTTACATTATTTTAATATTAATGGTTTAATGTTTAAATGATTTTGTTTAATTAATTTAGTTTTGATTTTAATTGTTTTGTTTTTATTTTGATGTAAACTGCCCTGGGCCATTTTTGGAAGGGCGGTATATAAATCCAATCTAATCCAGTCCAATCCAATCCATCAAATATGCATTAGAGTCCTTGGAGGATAAGCTTTAAGAAGTCATCATTGTTGCTCATATATCACCAAGGATGTGAAAGCCATAGCGTAACAAAAGCAAAAGAATACATAATCAGTCCATGAATTGAAGCTTAATTGTTGCATTTTTTGTTGAAATGACTTATTAGTCAAAAGGTTGATCTTGTTGGGCAGGGTTCTCAGGGAAACATACAGGCTCCTAGCTTCAAAGGTTTGGGTTCCACAAAATATAAATAATGCTGGGTGTGGGGAATTTGGCCAAGGGCATTAAGTACGCATATTGCATACAGATTCATGTGTCACAATATATATTCAAATTACCAGAATTCAACATATTAGTGTACAGAAAGTAAAAGTTTGCCTTTCAAATGAAACATTCATTTTATTTACCCTTATGCCTTACGTGTTGATAGGCAGATGTATCATCTGAGAAAGGAATTTAACAGTTAAGCTGTATTTTTCTCAGGCAAATGGTATTTCAGACAGCTTTTTACTGAAATTACTAACTGAGAAAGTATGTGCAGCACTGTTTTAATGAACAAGAATCAGAACCAAAATTAAATTGATCCCAACATCTTCCTCTGTGTAATCCCATCTCTTTACTTACATCTGTACGTATTTACCTACTGCAATATGGAAACCACCTAACATATTATGTTTTATGGAAAATGCACTGGTAACTTATGAATGCAAACTGGCAAATCTATTGCTTATAAATGTTAATTCTCTGTCATTTGTAGAAGATTCAGCAGATGTTAATGTTTCTGATAAATCCTTTATTGTGTATCAATTTAATTGCTTCTAGTGCACAACTGTGATAGCATGATCCACAGCTGGGGGTTACATGATGTGACAGCATCAGGGACTGTGCTGGTAAGCACTCTGGATCCCCCTAGGCTGCCGTTCATCAGCTCATAGCTGACACTCAGTTGACCTGCAAATCCTATTATCTTTTCAACTTGGCACCAATATGCAACCATCCAGGGTTTTTTGCCAACAAAACATGCCTTTAGAAACATGGATACGAAGGTCAGTTCTGTTAAACTGGCTTTTACTAGACTGTATGTTCACAATAGATTGCATGTTCAGGTTTTCAAAGATGTTACTTTTCTAGAAAGGTTAACAGTAACAAATCCTATCATACATTCATCCAAGCGGTATCCACAGTCTGAAATGTAAAACACTATTTTCTTTTTGAAAAGATGAAGTTAGGATGTTAACAGACAGAAGACTGCTGTTGGTTAACTGAGTGTATACGGTTTGTGACCAGTGGCCAAAGGAACAGAAGGTGTGGGGTTTATCTAGAACATTGCCTCTGTTTTAATAGTCTTGAAATTATTAAAATGTTGTTCTTCAAAAAATGTGTCCAGGGGGTATATGTTACTTTAGAAGAGGCCCTTCCAATTGAGGTGGTCCTTGGTAGGGATGTTCAAACTGGCTCGAGGGCAAGCCAGTTCACCATCAAACCAAGCCTGTTTGATGACTCACCCTCAAACCAAACTGGGCTGGGTTTGGTGCAATTTCGAGCTGAACTCTCTGGGCCGGCTCAGGGATTCTAAAACAAAACAATTTTTTAAAAAGAAAACTTACTGCCCAGCCTGGCGTCCTCTGGGGGAGGTGGGGTGCTGCCACAGCCGTGGGGAGGGGGGTCTCCAACAGTTCCCACTCCCCCAATGGACTCCCCCCAGTCTTTTTAGGGTCATTTGGGGGCCTTTTCAGCCTTCTCCCTGCCCATGATGGCCATTTCTAAGGCTACTGAATGTGCGCAGTGACTATTTGTGTGTCCGGGTCGCTATATCAAAGCCATCACACCCTCTGGTACTTTCCCCATCCAAGAAGACCCCAGTAACTCTTCCAGCCCACCATGCCTGAAGATGGTGCTATTTAATGCCAGGTCCATAAATGCAAAGACCACAGCCATCCAGAAGCTTATCCTGAGTGAGCACGCTGACCTGGCGTGCATTACAGAGATCTGGTTAGATGGGAGGGGGGGGGAGATGTAAATCTCCCCCAGCTGTGCCGACTAGGTTTCCAGATGCAGTATCAGCCATGCTGTGGCAACTGCGGGAGAAAAATTTCTCTCCACTCCATGCATAATTTTATACATCTCTGTCACGTCTCGCCTTAGTCTCTTGTTTTCCAAAGGAGCCCCAGATGCTGCAGCCTTGCCTCATAAGGAAGGTGCTCCAGGCCCCTGATCATCTTGGTTGCCCTCTTCTGCACCTTTCCCAGTTCTACAATATCCTTCTTAAGATATGGTGACCAAAACTGTACGCAGTACTCTAGAAATGGCCACACCATAGTTTTGTATAAGGGCATTATCATATTAAGGTTTTTGTGTAACCAGAACTGGATGTTACCAATGCACCATCTGGTCTTGTTATATCGGATGGTTTTCAGACTGTGTTGCCTGAAGTGGTGGACAGGCTGCTTGGAAGGCTGAAGCCTATCACATGTCTGCTCGACCCTTGCCCTTCATGGTTGGTGAAGTTTGCTAGGTAGGGACTAGGTCCAGAGGTGGTGGGGGTAGTGAATACCTCTCTGGGGGCTGTGCCCCCTCAGCTGAAGGAGGCAGTCATTAGGCCCCTCCTAAAAGTCTTCATTGGACCTAGATGATTTAAATAACTTTTGACCAGTTTCTAACCTCCCCTTGTTGAGCAAGGTGTTTGAGAGCATGGTGGTATCTTAGCTCCAGGCAGCCCTGGATGAATTTGATCATTTAGGTCCTTTCCGGTCTAGCTTACAGCCTAGATATGGGATGGAAACTGCCTTGGTCACTGACCTATTTATTTTATTTAATACATTTATTTATTATTTAATACATTTCTATACCACCCAAAACGCAAGTGCTCTGGCTGGTTTACAAAACAATAAAAACAGCCAATAAAAGATTAAAACATTTCAACAATTAAAATGAAAAAGCCTGGGTGATTGGCTGGGTGAACATATCCATCTTGACTGCCCTTTTAAAAGTTCTAAGAGATGGGGAGGCTCTTATTTCAGCAGGAAGTATGTTCCAAAGCCTCGGGGCAGCAATGCAGAAGGCCTGTCCCCGAGTAGCCACCAGATGAGCCGGTGGCAACTGCAGATGAATCTCTCTAGATGATCTCAATGGGTGGTGTGGTTCATAGCAAAGACGACGTTCTCTTAAATACCCACGGCCCAAGTTGTTTAGGGCTTTATAGGTTATAACCTAAACCTTGTGCTCTGCCCGGAAACTTATCAGCAGCCAGTGTAGATGTTTTAAGATAGGAGTGATATGGTCTCTCCGAGATAACCCAGAGACCAATCTGGCCGCCGCTGCATTCTGGACTAACTGCAGTTTCTGGACTACGTACAAAGGCAGCCCCACATAGAGTGCATTGCAGTAGTCAAGTCCAGAGGTGACCAGCAGATGTACTACTGTTCTGAGGTCATTTATCTCAAGAAATGGACGCAGCTGGCTTATTAACTGAAGCTGATAAAAAGCACCTCTAGCCACTGCCTCAACCTGGGACACCAGGGAGAGTTCTGTGTCCAGAAGCATCCCCAGACTGCATACCTGTTCCTTCTAGGGAAGTGTGACCCCATCCAGAACAGGCAGATCAAAATCATCTACTAAGTTCTGACCCTGCACAATAAGTATCTCCGTCTTATCTGTATTCAGTCTCAGCTTGTTACCTCTCATCCAGCCCATCACTGCCTCCAGGCAGGCATTTAGGGAAGTTAAGCCTTCTCCTGATGATGTTGACATGGAGAAATATATTTGGGTGTCACTGTTGTAAATCTGTTGGCACGGCTGCCAACAGGATTTACGATCCCTTCAGCTCTATTTGTGCGAGTCAAAATAAAGTTCTGTAGCTAAGAGAAGCAGCTTAGCTGCACGAACGAAAGCAAAGAATGACTCTCAAAATAAAGTATTATAAACAAAAGAAAGTCCCTTGAAACTAAACTAGGTACCCCCCTCTACAATAACTGAGTAATAAATAACGGAGCAAGGAAGAACAGAACAAGGACAGGCTGAAAAGGGGAAGATTGAGAAGGTACAAATACGAGGACACTGTCTATGAAAAAAGGTAAAGTTGCTGACAGTGCTGACTTAGAAACTGTGTCGGCTTGATATAGGGCTCGAGATAACCAGCAGCCAATCAGGCTTTCCTGACTCAGCATTTCTATTGCCTCTCCTGTGAGATCTTGCGCCTGCATGTCTCCCACTGAGCCTTTCTCTCGAGATGTCTTCTTAACACAGTTGAAATTCCAGCTTCCTCCTGATCAGACTCCTCAGCCCTCATCTCTGTGAGCTGTCCAGATTCCCATCTGTTGCCGACTCCGCTCAGCTTCATTCTTTGTTCTCACATTCAAATCCTCCTGCTGTGCTCCTGAGCCTGTTCTCCCAACCAAGTCCTCCAGTTCCTCCTCTGACACTTCTGACTCAGAGGTCTGAGCCATGACAGTCATCAGCATACTGATAGCACCCTGTACCAAATCTTCTGATGATCTCTCCCAGCAGTTTCATGTAGATGTTAAACAACATCGGAGACAATATGGAGCCCTGAGGGAAACTAGTCATGTGCACCGGACCGCGGAGCTGCGGTTCGGTGCTGGGGTGGGGGGTTCCATTAAGGGCGGGGGGGGGTTTACTTACCCCTCCCGCCCTTTCCCCCGTTGGCGCCGTAAATATTGTAAGAAATCCGGGCGGCAGGATCCCTCGCCGCCCGCTTCTATTACCGATTATGGCTCTGCTCCTCTGAATTTTAAACATCGGGGGGTGGCAGGGTGCTTCCCTGCCGCTCCCTCGAAGCCCCCTGCTGCCGCTGAAGCCCCTTTAAATCTCGCCCGGACCGGAGATTCCGGCGGAGAAACCGCGCTCGGGCGGGCGGCAGCGAGACATCCGCCCGCCCGCTCCCTGCCTTGCCGAGTGCAAAGTGCAGGGAGCCTTCTGCGCATGCGCAAAGAAGGAACTAGGAAGCCTTCTTTGCGCGTGCGCAGAAGGCTCCCTGCACTTTGCACTCGGCAAGGCAGGGAGCGGGCGGGCGGACGGACGTCTCGCTGCCGCCCGCCCGAGCGCGGTTTCTCCGCCGGAATCTCCGGTCCGGGCGAGATTTAAAGGGGCTTCAGCGGCAGCAGGGGGCTTCGAGGGGGCGGCAGGGAAGCACCCTGCCGCCCCCCGATGTTTAAAATTCAGAGGAGCAGAGCCATAATCGGTAATAGAAGCGGGCGGCGAGGGATCCTGCCGCCCGGATTTCTTACAATATTTACGGCACCAACGCGGGAAAGGGCGGGAGGGGTAAGTAAAGCCCCCCCGCCCTTAATGGAACCCCCCACCCTAACCCTCCCGAACCAAAACCACCCCTTCTCCAGACCGGTTCGGAGGCCAGTAGAATGGCCTCCGAACTGATCCGTGCACACCCCTAAGGGAAACTATACTGAAGTTAAGTTTTTGAAGAAGAACAGTCCCTGAGAGACACCATCTGGAATCTGCCTGAGAGCAAAGCAGTGCCTCCCACACCCAACCCTCTCAGACACACCAGAAGGATACTATGGTCAATAGTATTGAAAGCCGCCGAAAGGTCCAATAGGACCAACGAGTCACACTTCCTCTGTCAATTCCCATTTGGAGATCATCCATCAGGCTGACCAAAGCAGTCTCCATCCCACAGCCCACCCGAAAGCCAGTCTGAAATGGGTCTTGATAATAGGTTTCCTTGAAGACTGCCTGGAGTTGGGAGGCCACCACCCTCTCAATTACCTTGCCCAACCACAGAAGGTTGGAGACAGGCCTAAAGTTGCTCAACTCTGAGGAATCTAGGGCAGGCTTCTTCAGACGCCGTCTAATAATTGCCTCCTTAAGGCAAGAAGGCATCCTGTCCTCCCTCAGAGAAGCATTTATGATCTCTACCAGGCCTTCTACAGCAACCTCACTGCCAGATAATATTAGCCACGTCGGACAAGGGTCAAGAGAACAGGTGGTAGGCCACATCGCTCCAAGAAGCTTGTCCACATCCTCAGGAGTCACAAACTGAAACTGATCCAGCCTAACCACATAAGAGGAGTTGCTGGACACCTCTGATTCAGACACTGCAGTAATTGTGGGGTCTAAATCCAAGTTGGCCCGAATACGAGAGATTTTATCCACAAAGAAATTATTAAACACATCACAGCAGGTAATAGATGGTTCCAAATTCTGATTCAAGGGAGGAGGGGCACTCACTAGCCCTCACAACCCTGGACAACTCCGCTGGGTGTGAACTTGCAGATGCAATATGGGCAGAAAAGAATCGCTTCTTTGCTGCCTGTATTGCCAAAGCATAGATCTTCAAATGTTGTAATCTGTCAGATTCGAATAGAGTCTTCCTCCACTTGTACTCCAGTCGTCTACCTCACTGCTTCAGCCCCCATAGTTCTTCTGTATACCAAGGGGGCAATTTCGAAGTGGGTCGGAGAGGACACTTAGGTGCTATCATGTCTACTGCCATGGTAAGCTTGCTGTTCCAGTTCTCCACCAGGGCATCAAAAGGATCACCAGCAGAGGCACACTAAATCCCTCCTTGGATTGGATCCAGCAGACTTCTTGGAACCCTGTTGGATCCAATAACCTTCTCAGGCAGACCATTCTAATAGGCCCCTCACCCCTGCAAAGGTGGGGTGTAACTGTGAGCAACCTTAACCAGATGGTAGTCCGTCCATGTCAATGGGGAAATCACAGGAGTCCTCACCCACAGAACACCACCCTGATCAGAGTGAAAGACCAGATCAAGCGTGCGACCTGCAATGTATGTCGGTCCCGAGACCCTTTAGGATAGGCCCATAGTTGTCATTGCCGCCTTGAAGTCCTGAGCCGCCCCAGACAAATTGGTCCCATAGTGGACATCGAAGTCCCCCAACACCACAAGCCTGGGAGACTCCAACGCCAAACCGGAGACCAAGTCCGTCAGCTCAGTTAGGGACTCGACTGGGCAGCGGGGCGATTGGTACACCAAGAGAAGTCCCATTCTATCCCTGGTCCCCAAACTTAAGTACACACATTCAATATGGTCAGACACTTCCATAGGTATCCTGGTCAGGGAAAGGTTATTCTTATATAGACCACAGCCACTCCAGGTCCCCGCACCCGCTCCTCAACAGAATACCCTGGAGGGAGAAGCTGGGACCAGACTGGGCCACCAGTCTTCCCCAACCAAGTCTCTGTAATACATACCAGGTCTACCCCTACATCCAGAATCAAATAATAGTTTCTGTCTTATTCTAGACAGACCTGGCATTACAGAGGAGCAAGGTGAGAGTCTGTGGAAGGTTGGCACTGCTCCCCAAGGTCAAAGAGCTGGCAGGGCAGCCGGAAGGGGAAACAGCTAATAGATTTCTGACTTCCCTTCCCCTGTAATGACGTGCTGACCTGCCAAATTTACTCCCTCTATTCCCCACCACCACCGGAATAGCCATCCCACAGTCAGTGGACATGCCCCCTATCTCCCCAACTCCAGACAAACCAAGACACATCTGAAACACCCAGTATCCAAAAAAAAAACCAAAAAAACAAAAACAAAAACCCAGAAGCCAAAAAAAAATATGACCAGGACCTTGCCCTCGTTGCCTCCTGCAGTGGCTCCCCCAAAGGGGCGACCCCCTTTGGTGTTGCCCCTTCAGTGGTGACCCCGCCGCCACAGTGCAGCAGTCCTTTTATAAGCCCAGAAAGATGGCTACTCTGAGCAGCTGACCCTCAGGAACTGCTGACTCACCACCTTTGGCCCCGATCATGCACAGACTCACCTGCAGGGCAGCCACAACCGCACAAGCTCGGGGGCACCCAGGCTGGCGAGCTGACAACAGCAGACAGCAACCACTCAGTCTCTCACCACTGGGCAGCCACTGTCTCTAGGAAGCAGATGTTAAAGCCTCCTCCTTCCTACAAGGCTTCTGGCAACTGACCTACACCAGGAGACAGATGGAGTGTGACTCTGTTGATTCTCCTAGACCGCTCAGCAGCTTTTGATACCATCAGCCATGGTACCCTGGTTCATCTCTCCATGTTAGGACTTGAGGGCACGGTTATACGGTGGCTCCACTTCTACTTGGAGGGCCATACTCAGAAGGTAGTGCTGGGAGATGCCTGCTTCACCCCCTGGCCTTTGACCTATGGGTTGCCACAGGGATCTGTTCCGTCCCCTGTGCTGTTTAACCTACATGAAACCTCTGGGAGAGGTCATCTGTGGGTGTGGGCTGCGGTGCTATCAATATGCTGCTGAAACCTAGCTCTACCTATCTTTTAAGTCAGCAGACACCAGAGACGCAGTGGATGCTCTGAACCAGGGTTTGGAGGCTGATCTAGGCTGGATGCGGCAAACAAGCTGAAACTTCATCCAGATAAGAGGAAGTGCTCTGGGTTGGCAAAACTGATCATCAGAGCAGTGAGGTAGATTTAGTCTTGGACAGAGTTACACTCCCTCTGAAAGACAAAGCCTGCAGCTTGGGGGTGTTTCTGGACCTGACACCTCCCAACCCTGTTTCTGGACCTGATGCTGTCTTTGGAGACACAAGTGGTGGTGTGCAGAAGTGCTATTTACCAGCTGCGACCCAACTTAGAGAAGTAGAATCTGACCTCAGTCACTCATTCATGCTTTGGTAACATCCAGATTGGACCACTGCAATGGGCTCTATGTGGGGCTGCCCTTGAAGACAGTTGAGAAACTTCAGTTGGTCCAGAATGGTGCTGCAAGGATAATTGTGGGCGCAAGTCGCTTATTGAGTGTCACACCCATCCTGCAGAAGCTTCATTGGTTATCAGTCTGCTTCCGGGCTAGATTGAAGGTGCTGGTCTTGACCTTTAAAGTTCTACACAGCTTCGGGCCAGGGTACCTGTTGAACTGCATTCATCTATATGAACCTGCCAGGGCCCTCAGCTCGGTATCTCAGGCCCTGCTCATGGCTCTGCCACTAACAGGGATCTGGTTGGTGGGAAAACAGGGCTTTTTTGACTGTGGCCCCTTGGCTTTGAAATGTCTTCCCCAAAGAGCTTCACCATGCTCCCTCCCTGTTTCTGTTGTTTTTAAAATTAAACACACATCTTTTTAAAGAGGCATGTTAATGTTTTATCTGCTGCTTATATCTGGTAGGTTCTTTAGTTTTTATAGTTCTCAGTTTTTAGCTTTTTATTAATATTTAATTTGGAACTTTAAAAAATAATAATTGTAATTTTAAATGTGGTTTTAGCCTGATCTTTTAACTTGTCTAACTTTAGTAATGTTTTATTTTACGTTGTATCTATTTTATTAATGTTGTGAGCTGCCCCTAGCAGTAGTGTACTGGAGAGGCGGGTATAAATACTTTAAACAAATAAAAATAAACATGAAAGACAGGAGACAAGATCTGAGCAAATCTTGAAAAATTATCCCCTGAAGTGATGAACTATGTAAATTCTTGAGCTATATTAGTTCCTTGGAATGAGAAGTCAGTTAACCAGCTTCAAATCTTGCAGTTCCCAACCTTGGGAATCAGCAAAGGAGCTTGACTTTTGCAACAAACCTGAATAACATTTTAATTTTAATGATACAAAATAAAAGGAGTTCTTCTGCAAATTTCCCTCATTGCTGCACTGCAACATTAAAACATGGCTCCCAGTTCAAACTTCTCTTCCTATATTTGTTTCAGAACAGAAAAATCAAATCAACTTCTGAGCCAGATGTAATAATGTGTTGATCTTCAAATTTTAATTGGCCACCTGCATCTTTACACCCATGCTTTTTCTACCCCCTTCCTCCATAAATGTAAAGTGTGCTAACAAGTCAGTTTCAACTCCTGGTGCTCACAGAGCCCTATGGTTTTCTTTGGTAGAATACAGGAGGGATTTACCATTGCCTCCTCCCACGCTGTATGAGATGATGCCTTTCAGCATCTTCCTATATTGCTGCTGCCCGATATAGTACCAGTGGGGATTCAAACCGGCAATCTTCTACATGTCAGTCAAGCATTTCCCCACTGCGCCACTTAAGGTGCCTCCATAGACACTTATTATTCCTGATTCTCTCTAGGGTCTGTGCAGCTAAATCAAAGGCAGCAAGAGACTATTCTATCCGCCCACTTTTCTGGACATTAGGATAGCTCAGTGAATCACTGCCAGAAGCTTAATCTTCACCAGAACATTCCTGGAGAACTACTGTGCAGATTTTCCATGTTGCTCTACATTTATGACACTGCTGCACTTGCTGTGTCTGGGGTTTGTGCCATGCGAAGACTCCATTCAATTAGGAAGCCTGTTAAGCTTGAAACCCTTCCAGATTTCACTAAAGGACCACAAAAAAAAGTCTCAGTGGTTTGCTTCAATACCTGTCAAATACTTCAGTACGGGGATCTGCCATTTTGGAGAGACGTTGCTTTGGTTTTATATAAGAACAGTCTTGCTGGATCAGGCCCAAGGCCCATCTAGTCCAGCATCCTATCTCACACAGTGGCCTACCAGATGCCTCTGGAAAGCCCACAAGCAAGAGGTAAGGGCATGCTCTCTCTCCTGCTGTTGCTCCCCTGCAACTGGTATTCTGAGGCATCTTCCCTATGGGGCAGGAGGTTGCCTACAGCCACCAGACTAGTAGCCATTGATAGACCTGTCCTCCATGAATTTGTCTAAGCCCCTTTTAAAGGCATCCAAGCTAGTGACCATCACATCCCATGGCAGAGAATTCCATAGATTAATTATGTGCTGTGTGAAAAAGAACTTCCTTTTGTAGGTCCTAAATTTCCCAACTTTCAGTTTCATGGGATGGCCCCTGGTTCTAGGGTTGTGAGAACACGACCCCAAGATCTCTCTCCTGGTCCGTCACTGACAGCTCAGATCCCATCAGCATATATGTGATGTTGGGGTTTTTTGCCCCAATATGCATCACTTTCCCTTTTGCCTAAGGATATGTTGATAATGCATCACTAATGATTTTTTTTAACCCCTTAGACTGCATCAATATAATTAGAAGTGTGTATCTGCTCAAACTGTTTTAGGATTGAGCTATTAAACTGCAGAATCTTGAAATGAGGAATCACAGCTTTTAAAAACAATTACTTAAAAGCAAAGGCTTGGTGAACGGGGAGGAAAGAAAAAGCTAGCAAGCTTAACATTTCTACTAATAGGTTAATAAAGGTGACGTAAAAACTTGCAGAGTGGGGGCAGAAACTGTAAAAGTGGTGGCTGGGCAGATCTTCCTGATTGTCAGTCAGATAATGTAACATGTTATCTCACAGCGATGTTATGTGTTGCCTCTCCAACTCCCTATTTCCTGAGGCAGGATTTTAAGCTTCTTTATGCATGCGTTTTATTGTGAGGCATGTCGGCTTCTATATTTGAAGTAGGTGTTTAACTACAGGTATTATTCATGGGTTTGCCCCAAAATCATTATGAAAATGTAAAGTTTTGAGCAAGGGGTAGGTAAAGGTTAAGTACACATTTTATGCCCAGACTAGTAACTGTCTTTTCTACAAGCAGTGGTTGGCCAAGAGCTTTTGGTATTATCCCACTTATAGTAACAATATAACTTTTGATGGTGCTAATACAACTTCATTGCAGTGTATTCTCAGTCAGTGATATAAAAAGTTTTCTTTTCAAATGTGAAAATTCTTCAGTCTGGCAGAATTGTCTTTTGCTATCCTCAAGGAACTCAACTTGCATATATGAGAGATGCAACCAAGTATAGTAATCAGTCTTTTGAGGGCACTGCCCTTTGTAAAGCCAGAACTACTGGATGTAGATATCAATATTATTAGATATGTGTGCTGGGTATCAATTTGTGTTACTTGCAGAGCTGGTCTTCCTGACTTATATGCTCATGTAAACAAACATAACACACGATGATCAAGGACATAGTCAGCAGCAGTGGCATTTTCCCACCCACTTCAGTAAAATATTGCTGATCATAATTATAACCATCTCAGTTCACAGGTTAGATTTGCCCATGTGAGCATGTGCTCTCTCCCCCCTCAAAACCTGTGTCTACATGTGTTGGGGTGAAAGATTTTTTTGGCCTTGAAATGCATTAGCAGTAGTCTTAAAAGTTTCCATCTACATACTGTATTTAGAACTTCCATGTTTAGGAACAGTATACACCAAATACTATATGTAATGCTCGAGACAAACTACAGGGAAGGATTGTTGCCTTCATGCCCTGCTTTTAACTGTCCCAGAAGTATCCAGCTTACCTCTTCTGGGAAAAGTTGTTGTCCAGACCACATGGGCCTGCTTGTAAGAACCAGTAAGGCTCTTCTTATGCTACATTACAGCATGGAAAAGAGTATCTACTTAACATAATCTAATTAGTCTTTTTTTAAAACAAAACATGCAAACATTGGAACATGATAATTTACCTAATGTGAAAGGTTGAGGACAAGCATCAAGGATATACTCCTTTTCTGGATCTTCATTTTTTTGTTGGCAACAGGTTGTTTTTCTTAGTCCAGTGTCTACTACTGCTCTGATCACCTCTTTGTTCACAGGTCTATTCCTTTTACTCCATCTGTTTGACTTAAAAGGATCTGCTAATGAAAGATTCTGGAGCTGGAGATTATGTAAAATGTGATCTTGTAATGCTACGGCGGTAAGTGCTACAGACTCTTGTTTGGAGGAACTCCCCTAAATAAAGTTTCATAATTATTATTATAAATTATTTCTGTATGTGTACGTTATGTACAGCATATTAAACAACAAAAGAAATTCAGCCCTTAGCCAATGATTTTTTTTAACTTGACAGAGGCTTTATACCCATACAACTCCCATGCTTGAAGTCTTACTAATATACAATTACCATATTATGAAACATAAGATTGATGTTTGACACATCCTAACTTTAACTTATACAAAGGCAAAAGGAATCTTTGATTTATCATTTATATTAAATAAAATAGCAGCAATTTTTAAACTTTTAATTACTGAACCCATAATTATTATGTGCAATAAACTCATTATGAACTATAAAAGTTTGACATGCCTAAACATATTTTGTTTCAATGTAATTAAAAACAAAACCTAAGGCTACTCTTGCCTTCCAAAGCAACTGCACATTAAAAAAAATAATGTTGGTGGATAATATTTTATATACATTAAGTGTATATAAATTTAAAATGCCTTACTTTCAAGGCCACATTTTTAGCATGTTTTATAACCATAGAATCTGTGCACCTTGTAACATTTCCTTTGCATCATGGGAACTCGAGGCTGTGATTATTTCCCTATCTTCAATACAGAATAATGCTCCACAGATGAACTGTTGATAGCATTCACTGGAATTCTTCTAGTCCTAAAACAACAACAACAAGTTCAAAACACTAGAGGAGAAATCGGCACAACAGTCCAAAATAGGTCCATATGTGTAACACACTGGCATATGCAAATATTGCCATAGTGCCAGTGTGTGAGCCAAGTGGGGCAGTTCTTCAGCCTTTTATGCTGTGAATCAGTTCTAACATCACAGCTGACTGCCACAGAGCAAAGGATACCTGGGAGAGGAGACTTCACAAGGCCTTAAATGATCTTTTATAGAATAACTTTTTATCCACTCTTCACTTCTCTTATATTCAAAGTTCCATGTCAGATCTAACCTTCTTTCTCTTTGTTGATTGATCAGGAGTGGGCAAACTTGGCCCTCCAGTTATTGTTGAACTACAACTCTTTATCTTCCCCATCTACAATTTAATAAACCTGAAGCTTATTAGCTTCAGGTTTGACCAGGGCACCATTTTGTTCTTGAGATGCTTGTAAACTATCTCAGAGAGGGGTGGGCAAACTCTGCCCTCCAGCTGTTGCTGAACTACAACTCCCATCTTCCCCAACCACAATTTAATAAAATTAAATAAATTAATAAATTATGGGTGGGGAAGATGGGAGTTGTAGTTCAACAACAGCTGGAGGGCAGAGTTTGCCCACCCCTCTCCGAGATAGTTTATAAGCATCTCAAGAACAAAATGGTGCCCTGGTCAAACCTGAAGCTAATAAGCTTCCTTCCGAAGCGTCCCATCCCATGTAGCCTACATTTTCAGTTACACAGTGCAAATTCCACTACTTTCTCTCACAATAATATTCAGGCATGACTAGAAGATTCTTCCACAATTGCACGAAACCAGAACATCTTCATGCTCCAGTCTCCTCCCATTCTCTAATACCCACCCCCACCCCCAGTTTTGCACTCACTCATATGATAGAATGGACTGTAACACACTTTGGGCTACAGGTGAGGGATGCCACTTCTGAATGCCCCCTGATGGGTTTGGGGTACAGCAGAAGCAGTCCTCAAATTAGAAAGCTGAGAGGAATCCCAGCCTAGCATTTTTATGCTGATTTTGTGGTAGCAAGCATGACTTGTCGCCCTAGCTAAGCAGGGTCCACCCTGGTTGCATTTGCATGGGAGACCACATGTGAGCACTGTAAGATATTCCAATCAGGGGATGGAGCCGCTCTGAGAAGAAGTTCTCTACCTGGCAGCATCTCTAAGATAGGGCTGAGAGAGATTCCTGCCTGCAACCTTGGAGAAGCCGCTGCCAGTCTGTTAAGACTGGTATACTCAGTACAGCTTCCTATGTTCCTATTATCGTAAACCATCCTGGAAATATCCATTGATGATGGGTACATAGGAAGCCGCCATATACTGAGTTAGACCATTGGTCTATCTAGCTCAGTATTGTCTTCACAGACTGGCAGTGGCTTCGCCAAGGTTGCAGGCAGGAATCTCTCTCAGCCCTATCTTGGAGAAGCCAGGGAGGGAACTTGAAACCTTCTGCTCTTCCCAGAGCGGCTCCATCCCCTGAGGGGAATATCTTGCAGTGCTCACACATCAAGTCTCCCATTCATATGCAACCAGGGCAGACCCTGCTTAGCTAAGGGGACAAGTCATGCTTGCTACCACAAGACCAGCTATCCTCTCCACAAGGCGTCTATTAAATAAATCCACTGTTGCCAGCTGTGCTTACTTTCTACTTTCAGGGAACTTTTAAAAAACATGTGTTTGAGGGGGTTATTGTTAAAAAAAATGTTATTCTATCTCCCACCCGCAGTGAAGTGCTGCAGTCCGTCCGTTCTACCTCCTCACTCTGCCACATATGTAGACCGGCTTCTCAGGGCAGGGACCTGCCTGGCGTCTCCTCAACTCTGTAATGTCCAAAGATGGCACAACACACGATACAAACAAATAAATATATTAATTTTAAAAATTCTATCCGGCCGCCTTCCCTTCTCCGCCTTTCCCTTCCCCTCACACTGCCACAAGCGCCTCCCGAGCTGACGTTTCGTTATCCCGGCAGCCGTTCCCTCGCCTTCAGTGCTCTGGCGGCCACCAACTCTTCCCCTCACGCACGCGCCGGGTTGCCAAGCGACCAGGCTCACAAACGGCCGAAGAGGGAGTCGCGCAGGCGCCCACCCACCCGCCCGCCTCCTAAAACGCAAGTCGCGCGCGAGCGAGAGGGCTAGTGCGCCGGCGCGAAGTTTCCGCGCGTTGTCTTGTCTCTCTGTCTGTGTGCGAGGCTCGTTGAGAGGGAGCTGCATCTTGTTTCTTTTTCTTGCTTGCTCGCTTCTCCGCTTTCCTCCGTGGCTTGGCTGAGCTTCTTCTCCGAATACTGCTGCACTATCCACACCTCTTCCACAAGTTGGAGTTTAATATCTTTGTTTCATTTCATGCCTTTATTTATTTCGTTCTGCCTTGACGCTCATCGTGGTGTACAACTTAAATTGAGATACTAAAACAACAAACAAGTTACAAGTGCGTTGCTAACCGCTCATTGATCCAGGGCAGCTTTTGAGTGGGGCTATCGTTACTTTGGGCGGGGCTCACAAACAGCAAATTGCAAGAGCAATGGAAGCAGTCTGCACTGGCTTCTCTGTAAATAATATTGTTTAAACCGTTAATATTCCGGCTGCAACTCCACTGTCTTGTCCTTGCATACCGCAACTCTCTCCTCTGGATTCTACAAGAGGCACCTTTTAAAGTGGTGTTTCTCTGATATTTAACTGGGAGAAAGAGCAAATGTCCCTATTCAGCCCTAGTGTAGCTTTCCTCCAGTGGCTGTTGCTGGTGTATATCATGTGTTTCTTTTTAGATTGTGAGCCCTTTTTGGGACAGGGAGCATTACTATGTTTTTCTTTGTAAACCACTTTGAGAATTTTCTTTTGTGTAAAAGTGGGATATATATATATATATATATCAGTAGTGTATAACTATCAGTAGCAGTGGGGAAGTAACTTGCCTAGGGAGCAAGAGGTTGCTGGTTTGAATCCCCGCAGGTATGTTTCCCAGACTATAGGAAACAAGCAATTTCCTGCCTGTGGCTTCCAGCGGCATCTGGTGGGCCACTGTGCAAAACAGGATGCTGGACTAGATGGGCCTTGGGCCTGATCCAGCAGGGCTGTTATGTTCTTACCTATATCAGGCAGCAGCGATATAGGAAGATGCTGAAAGGCATCATCTCATACTGCGTGGGAGGAGGCAATTGTAAACTCCTCCTGTATTCTACCAAAGATAGCCACATGGCTCTGTGGTCACCAGGAGTCAGCACCAACTCGGTGGCACAAGTTTACTTTAGAGTATTGAACAAATAACAAACAGAGCAAGAAGATGAAGCACAATTAGTGCTTCACTAATTCACTAGTGCTTCACTAGTGTTAGTGAGCCAGCGTGGTGTAGTGGTTAGAGTGCTGGACTAGGACTGGGGAGACCCGAGTTCAAATCCTCATTCAGCCATAAAACTAGCTGGGTGACTCTGGGCTGGCCATTTCTCTCTCAGCCTAACCTACTTCACAGGGTTGTTGTGAAAGAGAAACTCAAGTATGTTGTACACCGCTCTGGGCTCCTTGCAGGAAGAGCGGGATATAAATGTAATAATAATAATAAATTAGTCCACTTTTTAAAAAATTAACATATTTTTTATACTGCCCAAAACATACATCTCTGGGTGGTTTACAAAGAAATACAAACAGAGAGTAAAACATTAGTTAAAACAAAAATGAAAAGTTTAAAACATTAAAACAATTAAAAATTTTCTAAAATATTTTTTTAAAACAGCATTAAAACCATTACAACAATCTATATATATAATTCTCCTGGGTGTGCCTTGGAATGTGCATCCCAGCGCCCAGCTGATTGGCTGGGTGGTGGATGTGCCTGATTGGCTGAGGTGCACCCAGGAGGATTGGTCGCCGCGGTGGCGGCAGGCCCATCTGTGGAGGCCAGAGGTGGTGGCGGGCCTGGCCACAGAGGCAAGGCCCAGGAGGGGAAAAAAGAAAGTGGGTGGCGGGGAGGCAGAAGTGGCGGTGGGGAGGAGAGGCAGATGGGCCCAGAAGCAGAGACTGGGGCAGAAGATGTAACCGCCGGCCCCAAAGAGTGCACAGATGCTCTGTGTGGGGTCGGCTAGTATTAATTAAAAGCCTGGGTGAACAGATGTGTCTTTAAAGACTTTTAAAAAGCTGTCAGAGATGGGGAGGCTCTTATTTCACTAGGGAGCGCATGCCAAAGCCTCGGGGCAGCAGCGGAGAAGGCCTGTCCCAGAGTGGCCACCACACAAGCCAGTGGCAAATGCAGATGAACCTCTCCAGCTGATCTCAGTGGGTGGTGGGGTTCATGACAAAGAAGACGTTCTCTTAAATACCCAGGACCCAAGCCATTTAGGGCTTTATAAGTTATAACCAACACCTTGTATTTTGCCTGGAAACATATCAGCAGCCAGTGTAGCATATATACAGGAGTTATATGGTCTCTCAGTCATGACCCAGAGACCAACCTGGCTGCCGCATTCTGGACCAACTGTAGTTCCCGGACCACATACAAGGGCAGCCCCACACAGAGCGCATTGCAGTAATCCAGTCTGGAGGTTACCAGCAAATGTACCACTGTTTTGAGGTCATTCACCTCAAGAAATGGACACAGCTGGCGTATCAGCCGAAGCTGATAGAAGGCACTTCTGGCCACCACCTCAACCTGGGAGACCAGGGAGACGCTCGGATCCAGAAGCATCCCTAGACTGCGCACCTGTTCTTTCTGGGAAAGTGTGACCCCAACTAGAACAGACAGATCAAAATAGTCTCTTGAGTTCCGACCCCACACAATGAGTACCTCAGTCTTATCTGGATTCAGTCTCAGTTATCCCTCATCCAGCCCATTACCGCCTCCAGGCAGGCATTTAGGAAGGTTATGCCCTCTCCCGATGATGCTGACATGGAGAAATAGATTTGGGTGTCATCAGCATACTGATAGCACCCTGCACCAAATCACCTGATGATCTCTCCCAGTGGTTTCATGTAGATGTTAAACAATATGGAGCCCTGAGGCACACCATTCAAAAGTTCAGATTTTGAAGAGCAGCAGTCTCCAAGGGACACCATCTGGAACCTGCTCGAGAGGTAGGAGCAGAACCACTGCAAACCAGTGCCTCCAACTCCCAATGCCCTCAGACACTCCAGAAGGATACTATGGTCAATAATATTGAAAGTTGCCGAGAGGGCCAAAAGGACCAACAGAGTCACACTTCCTCTGCCCATTCCCGATTGGAGATCATCCATCAGAGCAACCAAGGCAGTCTCACCCCATAGCCAGCCTGAAAGCCAGTTTGAAATGGGTCAAGATAATCAGTTTCCTCCAAGACTGTCTGCTGTCCCAAATCTGGGTGGCCTAATTTGCATATTATGCAGCAACTAATTTGCATTTTATTTATTTATTTATTTATTTGACAGATCTGTATACTGCCTGCCACTACCCAAGTCTCTAAGTGGTTTAGAACAATAAAACAAAGCAATGACTGCGGAGAAACTGCGGAGCCAATGACAGGAGGCAAAGCCGCAGAGCCTTTCTTTCTTTCCCCTCGTCCTCTTCCCTCCCATGTGATTGGATCCATTCCAGACTGAAATCCGGGCAAACCGGGCGGCACATTTAAAATCTGGGTAAATCCAGGTGGAATTTAGCAGCCGGGTGGAGGAGCCAAAATCCGGGGGCTACCATAAATTCCAGGGGATATGGCAAGGCTACACACACACACAAATATGCTAAATGGAGGAGAACTCAGCTCGAATTTGACAGGATGGAGCATGTGACCCATTTGAGGGCTTACGCGGAGGCAGTGCATACGGCAAAAAAGAAGTTCTGGTTGGTTCGCATTGCTTCTGCAGATTCATGTTCGGCGGAGTTATCCCAGGTAGTGAAGAGTCTAATTTCTACTTCTCCTGTTTCTAATCAGCTCCCGGAGGTGCTCTGTTGTGATGCCCTCAGTGAGTTCTTTGCGGACAAAATCTGTATTCGGGCCAACTTGGATTCCACTTTTTCTGCAGGGTCTACAAAAGAGGTGTCTAGCAATCCTTCTTGCAGTATTAGGTTGGATCAGTTTCAATCTGTGATTCCTGAGGATGTGGACAAGCTGCTTGGAGCGGTGTGGTCCACCACTTGTTCTCTGGACCCTTGCCCGACTTGGCTGCTTCGATCTAGCAGGGAGATTATTCGAGGAGGCCTGGTGAATATCATAAATGCATTGCTGAGGGAGGGTAAGGTGCCTCCATGCTTGAAGGAGGCAATAACTAGACCATTTCTTAATAAGCCTTCCCTAGATCCCTCGGCGATGGGTAATTATAGGCCAATCTCTAATCTCCCTTGGTTGGGCAAGGTGATCGAGAGGGTGGTGGCCGACCAGCTCCAGCCAAGTTTGGAGGAAACTGATTATCTAGACCAGGCCTGCTCAACTTCGGCCCTCCTGCAGATGTTGGCTTACAACTCCCATAATCCCTGGCTATTGGCCCCTGTGGCTGGGGCTTATGGGAGCTGTAGTCCAAAAACAGCTGGGGGGCCTAAGTTGAGCAGGCCTGATCTAGACCCATTTCAAACTGGCTTTAGAGCGGGCTATGGGGTTGAGACAGCCTTGGTCGGCCTGATGGATGACTTATACCAGGGAATCGGCAGAGGGAGTGTGACTCTGTTGGTTCTCTTGGATCTCTTGGTGGCGTTCGATACCATCAACCATGGTATCCTTCCGGGTCGCCTGGTGGAGTTGGGGATAAGAGGCACTGCTCTGCAGTGATTCCGCTCCTATCTCTTGGGCAGATCCCAGATGGTGGAGCTTGGTGACAGTTGCTTTTCTCAATGAGAGCTGTTATATGGAGTCCATCAGGGCTCCATTCTGTCACCAATGCTTTTCAATATTTATATGAAACCGCTGGGTGAAGTCATCAGGAGATTTGGTGCTGGGTGTTATCAGTATGCTGATGACACCCAAATCTACTTCTCTCTTTCATCTGCTTCATCAGGAAATGGCGTTCATTCCCTAAATACCTGCCTACAGGCAGTAATGGGCTGGATGAGGGATAACAAATTGAAGCGGAATCCAAGCAAGACGGAGGTGCTTGTTGTAGGGGCTCAGAATCTGAGGAATGAGTTAGCTCTCCCTGTGGTGGATGGGGTTACACTCCCCCGGAAGGAGCAGGTATGCAGCTTGGGGGTACTCCTGGATCCAGGCCTCACTCTGGTATCTCAGGTGGAGGCTGTGGCCAGGAGTGCTTTTTATCAGCTTCGGCTGATTTGACAGCTGTGTCCATTCCTTGAAGAGGATGACCTCAGAACAGTGGTGCACCAGCTGGTAACCTCCAGGCTTGACTATTGTAATGCGCTCTACGTGGGGCTGCCTTTGTACGTAGTTCGGAAACTTCAGTTAGTTCAAAATGCGGCAGCAAGGCTGGTCTCCGGGGCAACCCGGAGAGACCATATTATGTCTGTTTTGAAACGGCTGCACTGGCTGCCGATATGTTTCCAAGCAAAATACAAAGTACTGGTTATTACCTTTAAAGCCCTAAACGGCTTAGGTCCAGGTTACCTTAGAGAGCGCCTTCTTCGGTCTGATCCCCAGCGCACGCTAAGATCATCTGAGGAGGTCCGGCTCCAGTTGCCACCAACTTCTCTGGCGGCGACCCAGAGGCGGGCCTTCTCTGTAGCTGCTCCTGGACTGTGGAATGCGCTCCCTGCAGACATCCATAATTTGAATTCTTTATTGGAATTTAGGAGAGCCCTAAAAACCTACCTGTTCGGCCTGGCCTTCCAGTTAAATAGTTTTAAAGGGTCTTTGATGTTTGTGAACCGCCCTGAGCTATTTTGTAAGGGCGGTCTAAAAATTGAACAAATAAATAAATAATAGTAAGTTTACATGTATATGAGCAAACAAAAAACATGAGCAAACAAGAAAAAAAGTCTCAAAATTGGGATAAATATTTGAAAGATGTGCAGGAAGAAAAATTAAGAAATTCAAAATGTGTAGGAATGAAAAAGTCTTCTTAATTTCAAAAGCAGTTTGTTATATGACCTAGTAAGCTCCTATTTAAGAAATGCAAGTCCAAAGCCCATTTGGACACACAGAACTTGTTTCACAGTTCATTGGATCTCTGCTGCTGTCAATAAGAGGGTGTCATTTGAGCTGAAATTTTGCATTATGGTTGCTTGTACGCACTCAAGGTCCTGAGTTGAATGCACAAGTACTGTCTGTGTTTCCATTGGTACTATTCTGCAATGTTACTAGTTTGCAGTTAAGTACTCTACCTAACATAGCATGAGTGTTGTAAATGTCTATTGTTTCTTCTGCTATTTAAATGTGATTAGACAATTCTATCTGGCCAAATAAAATCTGCAGATTTAGACTACAATTCCACACCTCAATACATTTCATATGTGGAAGAAGTCTCCATTGAATACAGTAGGACTTACTTTTGAGTAAACATGCATAGGAGTGAGTTGTTTTTGGATGGTTTATTTTATTTCTATGTGCTGAATTTCCATACTTTTGGATTCCCTGATCATATAATTTTGGTGTGAACTATTGACCATAGGTTCAAAGCTGCTGAACATCATCATCATCATTGTAATAATAAATAAAATAATAATAATAATAATAAATAAATAAGTTGTTATAGGAAGAACTAATCAGCCTACTTTCCTTTCACTATCCCTACAACTGGACTAAATTTGGTCAAAATTGTTTAGGCAGTTCACAAATTAGCCCACTTGTACCTCAAATGTTCATGCGTCTGCCATCTTGAATTGGGGGGGATGACATCAGCACTAACTATATTTGGTCCACTTTGGTTCCCTCTCACATCTCAAATGTTTGTGTCCACCATCTTGAATCACGTGTAATGACCTGCTGGCTGGCTGCCCACCAGCAGAGAACCACTCTCTTCAGAGGGGACTGGAGAGCCGCCAGACACAGTCCGCTAGGAACAGAGACAGGGTGTAGTCCCAAAACGTTGCCAAAAATCTGCACCGGGAATTCTACAGACGTCAGGATCAGGGGTGAACATAATCGTAGTTAGGGATGTGCATAAAACCGGTTCTCCCGGTTCGGTTCGGGTCCGGACCGGGTCCGGACCGGACCGGGGTGGTTCGGTTTTGGTTTTGCCAGATCACCCCCCGGTCCGGTTCGGTTTCGAACCGGTTCGGATCCGAACCGAACCGGTTCGGATCACAAAAAGTGGCTGGTTTTGAAGGGGACATTGTGTTCTACCTGCCACCCAAATTTCAAGTCGATTGGACCTTCCTCTGATTTTTTACAAATTTTTTTCAAAAAATAAATTTTTGCCCATAACTCACAATGTGGAGCCCTTAGGGGCAAAAAAGCTGGGGTGGGTGGTAGCCACCCATGGGTGTCCTCCACCCCAAAAATCCCAAGGCAATTGGTGGCTCCTAGTATTATTGGTGAATTTCTGAAGAAAATTTTTTTTTCCATTGGCTAGAATGGGGGTTTGGGGCTGCCCCAGACCCACCTCTGTGGGGTGGCAGCACCCCCAAAGTGGGTCCTGGGCCATGGCAAAAATGCCCTCAGTCCCTCCCAGCAATCCCCGTAGAGATAGGAGTGATGGTTCTGTTGTTTTTCTGAGGTATTCTGAGTGTAGATTCTATGATAGCTTATGAGATTTCCAATGAGACACCATGAATCCACTCTCATTTGCTATCACAGAATCCACACTCACTCAGAACACCTCAGAAAAACAACAGAACCATCACTCCTATCTCTACGGGGATTGCTGGGAGGGACTGAGGGCATTTTTGCCATGGCCCCGGACCCACTTTGGCGGTGCTGCCACCCCACAGAGGCGGGTCTGGGGCAGCCCCGAACCCCCATTCTAGCCAATGGAAAAAAATTTTTTCTTCAGAAATTCACCAATAATACTAGGAGCAACCCAACAATTGCCACCCCATCTTTTTGGCGCCTCTCTCTGGGCGCCCTAACACGTAACACCTAGTCAGTCCATCTTAATGCCTACCTACTACCACCACTCCTATCCAAGCAAGTAAGAGGAGGACACTCAGAGAGACAACACCCACTCTCTGATCTAACAAAAAGGCCACTGCTGTGCTGCCTGCCAGCACAGCAGCAGCAGCGGAGCAGCACACTAAGCACAAGAGCAGCACACACAGAGAAGAAGCAGGAGGCGGAGCAGCAGAGCAGCAGACCTGCCGCTCTGCATGATGGGTGACGTGATGCCCAAAGGAACCACCGCCTCACTCAGTGCCTGCCACTGACTAGGCCCGACAGACAGAAGCCAGCCAACCTGCTCTGCTCTGCTCTGATGCTCCCCATGGATGATGCACACACACCCTACATCTGCATCCCAATGACCAGACCAGACCAGACCAAGTGCGCAGAGTCAGCACAGGCCAGCAGCCACCAGCCCAGAAACAACAACAGCTACTACTGCTACCACCACAACCAGTGTTGCCGCTACAATAACATTCCCAGTCCAGTCACGCGCGCCACAGCCTGAGCCTAGCACACAGCCAACAGCTGCTGCCAGCCAGTGCCTGGCAAGCCCAGCCAATATGAGGAGGAGAGAGCTAACAAGTAGACGGCGCACGCACATCACCAACCCATCACGACGGCGCAACTGCAAGGGGAGAGGGCACAATTACAGGCAGGAGGAGGAGGAGGAGGCAAGGCAATCCTAGCACAGATTTGAAAGTTTAAAATCCACCAGGACATCTTCTAGAATCTAGACTTCTGTTTTTTCTACCACCAGCTGTAGTGTCTAGTTAGTCAGTGTGCTGTGCAGCTGAGCTGAGCTGAGCTGAGCTGCATGTGAGGAAGGGTGATTGTAGCTAGTTCTTTAGTTTCAGCAGACTGAGCATTGAGCATGGGCAGTGGCCTTGGGAAGCAACACAATTACACGACACTCACCTGCTGCTGCTGGTTCTAGAAGTTGCCTCTTCTCGTCTTCACCTCTTCGTGTGTGTGTGTGTGTGCGCAGTGAGTGCATGCCTTTTGCCTTGCTGGAAAGAAATGCTTCTCTGGTCCACCACCACATATCTGCTCAAGGACACAGAGGCCCAAGGCAGAGGTGGTGGCACCAGTGTGAGTGCATGTGTGCTGGTGGTGTTTGCCACCACAGGTGTTTTGTGTGTGTATGTGTGCGCTGCTAGCTAGGAGGGGGGAGGGAGGCAGGGAGGGAGGCTGGGAGGCAGGGGGGAGGAAAGGGGAGGGGGAGAGGGATGTAGAGGGGATTGAAGGGGGGAGGGTCCGGCTCAGAGTTGGTCAGCCACATATTTGTGCACACACGTGCTCACGTGTGTGCTTCGGTGGGAGAGACCAGACTCTCATCATCTGCCAGACCGGGGTTGGGGGCAGGTGAGGCGGTGGTGGGCTGGAAGGGAGGGAGGATGGAAGGTGGTGAAGAGGAAGGGGAGAGGATGAGAGGGGAAGGATGGAGGGAGGCATGGGGGGGAGGAAAAAAAACATGTAGACAGACACACACCACACTACACACAGAAAGCATCCACACACAGAGACAGTGCTAGGCATCCATTCACACAGACAGACAGACAGACAGACAGACACACAACAGGAAGAGACAGACTGAGCCTGCACCACACACACACACACAGACCCAATTCCCCCCCTGCACAGTTATCAATCAATATGTTGTGTTGGCAGCCAGTTCATTGCTATTCTGATGGTTTTGGGTTTTTTGCCATCAGCCAACATCAACAGTGACCACAATCAAGATGAACATAAGATGATAATAATTCATTCGTTTCATTTCAAAAAATCACCCAATCATTTTCTCCATGTAAACCAAGCCCCCCACACATGATTTCTGGTGACATTTTCAATAAAATCAATTCATTTGGCATTCATCATTTTGTTCTCCCTTTGTCACCTTTTTTTCTTTCTTTTGCATAATTTTGAGGCTTGATTTTGACATGGGGTTTTTAAAGAAAAAATTATTTACATGTTTATTTACATACAGTATTTACATATCTACACTGCATTTTTGAACGTATACCCGCCGCTGCCGCTAAGTCTAGTACTCCGTGGGCTGTGCTACTTTGGGGGTGTGTGCCGTGCCCACGCCAGGTCCCCAAATGCTGACAGGTGGATAGATAAAGGGCCTGTGCTGGTCAGCATTGGGTTTCTTTTTAGGTGGGCGTGGGCATTGTAAACATCTGGCCAGTCGCAGCACTACAACTACTACTACAACTGCATCTCTGTGTGGGCACACTACACGCTGCGACTGGCTGGCACGGCTCAGCATCTGTCACGTCAGCTCAGCTAGAGGTGGAAGGGGGAAGGGTAGGGATAAGCACAGAGTTCGAGCCAGGCAGGTGACCAACCATGGGGCAACCCACGGTAATCACTCGCCCGTCTCAAACTGCAGCTTGGGGTAGCCCAACAGGGGGAGGTTCACCTTAAGGAAGACCAGCTGCTCCACCAGACCAGGGTCCAAGCGGGAGCGAGAGGGTGTCACCACGTCCCCGGCACGTGAAAACACCCGCTCGCTCTGGACACTGGTTGGGGGGCAGGAGAGGAGGCGCACAGCCACCACCGCCAGGTCCGGCCAGACTTGGCGGCGGCTCGCCCAGAACTGTGCGCAGTCCACGCCGTCTCCCTCCACAGGCTCCTCCAAGTACTGCGCAACGCATTGCTCAGCACTGGAGGGGGGCCTGGCAGGTCGAGCCTCCCGCATACCAGGCATGGCGCCATAGCAGAACCGCTGAAACCACTGGGCGGATCTCGAGTCGGTAGCAAATGGCTGCTGCGATGGCGCCGCCTGGGATGCCGCGCTGCTGGACTGGGAAGAGGGAGGGGAAGGGGAAGCTGACGCCGGCTGGCCGCCCATGCTGCTGCTGGGTGCGGGTTGGGCCGCGAGGGCTGCCCCCGCACCACTACCAACACCCTGGTCTCTGCGGGCCCTAGCGGCCTCCTCCTCCCTAACCTTCTCGACCAGGATGCCCTTCCACCTGGGCAAGTCGTCGGCACTCACGGCATTGCCCTTGAGGGCTGGGTGACAGAGACAAGCGAGGACATACTCCTCCCTGTCTCCCAGCACATCAACGAGCCGCTTGTCAACCCCAGACCTCAGCCTCCCAGCCAGAGCACGACCCTCTGGCGTGGTCAGAGAGATATGGAGTCCACCCATCAGCTTCTCGAGACCAACAGCTGTGGGCAGCGCCTGGCTCAAGGGAGTGGTGTCGCCACACAAGCCCTTCGTGGCAAGCTGGAAGGGCTCGAGTGCCGACACCGCCTCGGACATCTGCTTCCACTCTGCGTTCGAGAAGTCGCAGACATCCAAGGACTCGTCCCTCGCCAGGGCGACAAGGGCTCTCTCCTGCTCCAACAGGCGCTGGAACAGGAGGAAGGTGGAGTTCCACCGCGTCTCCACATCCGTAGGGATGAGATGGCGAGGAAGGCCAAGGTCATCCTGCTTCTGGCGAAGCAGTCTCCTGGACTTCTCGCTGCGGTGGAAGTGGGCGGCCAGCTTGCGGGACTTATCCACAAGCGTGGCCGTGGCAGCAACAGCACCTGCGATGGGGCGGGCCCCCTTCTCCTGGGACGCCCTCAGCTCCTTAAGGCCAAGGGCGTCCCTGACGGTCAGATGGAGCGTGTGTGCCATACACCGTATGTTCACACAGTCCATGACTGTCTCGACAGCGGCGGTAACGTTGGCTCCATTGTCGGTGACAATGAAGCCGCGGGAGAGGTGTGGACACCCGCCAATCCACTCCTCTATCTGGCGGTCGAGTACGGCCGCCACCTCCTCCGCGGTGTGCCTCGTGTCCATCGTCTCCATGTGCAGGACGGCCCACCTGTGTCGTAGTGCATCGGGAGCCGCGCCGGACCCGGAAGCATCGCCCGCGGAGGTCCCCTCACTCTCCGGTCCCCACCAGTGGGCAGTGAGGGCCAGGAAAGAAGCGTGCATCCCACTGACACTGGTCCAGAGGTCAGTCGTGAAATGCACGCTTGTCCCGGCCGGAGCTGCACGCAGCTCGGCCGACACGAGCTCCCTGCACCGGCGGTACAGGGAGGGGACCACGTTCCGGCTGAACGTCGTCCTTGAGGGGATGACGTATTCGGGAGCCAGGTATTGGAGAATCCGGCGGAAGCCGTTGTTCTCGACCACCTGAAACGGCTGGTCATCGGTGGAAATCATCTCCCCTATGAGGCGGGTGAGGTGATGATGGTCCACGCGAACAATACGCTGGCTGCCCGAGGACTGCGTCCACCGCTGGACGGGCAGTGTAGCCTGCCTGCTGGCTGGCACACTGCCGCTGCCCGCCCTAGTGGCAGATGCACAAGGCGCACTAGCGCTGCCAGCCTGTCCCCTGAGACCTGGGTGGTGACGCTCTAGGTGTCTCCACATAGGCGTCGTACCCAGGTGCGCAGGGTCCCTTCCACGGCTGACAAGCATCCTGCAGTGGACACAGCGGGCGTGGAATGGGGCATCTTGAGGGACCTCAAAATGCACCCATGCACCACTGCCCTTGGCCTCCTGCGCCCTGGGCGCCGTCCTAGGCCGTTTCTTGCAGGGTGGCTGCAGTCCTAGGGGGGGGGGGGGCGGCCGCCGCTGCCTGCCCACTGCTGCCACCCAACCCGCCCCTTCCGCCCTCCACAGCGGAGGAAGGGCCCGGCTCAACTGGCATCGGAGAGGCAGGCCTCTCCTCCACCACCTCGCCAGACCGCTCCCCACCAGAGTGTCGGGCTTCACGAGGGGGGGCCCCACTGAGCGGCGAAAGGATAGGGGGAAGGGGCCCCAGAGGGAGGGAGAACCTGGCTGCATCGCTGCCAGCCGCACGGTCCTCACCGCCCTCTACCTGCTCTTCCAACTCCACAGTCTCCTCCACCTCAACAACTGGCGGTAGCTCAGCAGCACCTGGTGCCGCCGGCGAGGAGGGACCCGCCACAGCCCTAACAGTGCCTCTGCCTCTGCCGCGATTGGCGGCAGCAGGCGTGGGGAACTGAATCCTGCGCACCAAAGATGGGGCCGGAGCAAAGAATTCTCCAATGGGGAGAACTGGGGTGTCCTCAGGCTCCCCGCGTCCTCTCCCTCCCCGTGCCGCAGGCGCACCCCGCACCTGGCCTCTCCCACCTCTGCCTGCCAGCCTTGAGCGAGCCCTGCCCGCCACACGGCGCTCAGACATGCTGCTAGGTCAGAAGGAGGGAGACTTTAGGAGGAAGGCCAGACAGGGTCAAAAAAATAATTTGGAGGGGCTTAGGGGCCAAAAAAAAGGCAGCTGATTTGGAGGCGGCGGGGGGGAAGTTTGTTTTCAAAAAAGGAAGCCAATTGGGGGGAAAGGAAGACTTTTTGATATGGGGGGGGAAAGCCAATCGAAGTGAGGGGGAGGGTGTCCTTTTTGAATTTGGGAGTCAACCACCAAGCCAATTGGGGAGATGGGTCTGGGAGGGGTTTTTTTTAGAAAAATAGGGGGTTAAAGGGTGGAACCCCGGTGTGGGAGGGTGGCACGGGCAGTTGGGTGGAGTAGTTGTGGTGTGGGTGGCAAGTTTTTAGCTTTTTGGGGGGGGGGAGTGGATGGGGGGAGGGCACAGCACCTACCGGGGGTGGGGGAGGGATGCAGTCAACGCTTGGGAACCTGCAGATCAAAGGAGGAAACCCTTATTTAGTGAACTGGAACACAAAGTGTGGGTTCTGGGGGGTGGTTCTCAAGTAATGCTCCTGTGGGGGGAGCATCAAACTCAATGCAGCCTATTTAGTGACTCTAAATTGCACACAACCAAAACCAGAACCCAGTCACACCAACACAGAGGTTGAACCCACCCACTCTGTGACTCTGCCTGCCCAATGCCATGGCAAGCAAGCAGCAGCAAACACTTGATGGCAGCCTCATGGATTGAACATCATGATCATCATCATACGTGTGTATTGGCCCAGCATGTAGTGGCAGCATCAGAGCCCAGCCAGGACCCCACTCAGACTGCCCCAGAGGCAAGGAAGCACTCTGGCATGGCATGGGCCCAGCATGTAGTGGCAGCATCGCATCAGAACCCTGGACCCCACTCAGACTGCCCCAGAGGCAAGGAAGCACTCTGGAAGGCACCTGTTCAAAAACCACCTGCAAGACGCATGCAATGCAACGCAACACACAGCAGCAATTTCTTTACTGGGCATGGGCATGAAGACACAAGTTTTACAACAGTACATCTCCTCTCCAAGGTTCCCTCCCTCCTCCCCACACCCAAATGCATTTCAGAATAGGGGTGTCCCTATTTAAAACCGCCAGCTAGGGAGAGAAAGGGGCAACAAAAGGTGCACAATCGCACACGCACTAACCCCTCTTCTTCCGGTCCTTCTCCTGCCGCTCACTGCTGGTCACGGATTCGCCGCCGCCAGCCAGCCACCCTGGGCTGAGACACAGCAGGGCGGCCGCACGAGGCACACAGGCAACCGGGGTAGTTCAACAACGATGGAGGGGCAGAAGTGAGGAGACAACACTATTTGTGTCGCTCAACTCACCCCCAAGCAGAGACAAAATCAACCAAAAACTATAAAAAGAAAAAAAAAACCGATGGCAGCCGCCAGGTGGGTAGGCTACTGTGTGTGGCTGCAGCTGTGGGAGAGGAGGTGGAAAGTGAAGGGGAGCAGAGAGAGAAAAGACTAAGAGAGAGAGAAAAGAGAGGGGGGGCAGGGACAAAGAGAAAGAGAGGAGAGAGAGAGAAAAGAAAGAGAGAGAGAGGAGAAAGAGAGATGATAGAGAGAAAGAGGAGAGAGGAGAAGCGCAGCGCAGCAGGGAGGGGGGATTCAGGTGTGGGGGGAGGACACAGCAGTAGCAGCGGTCCAAAGAGGTGGGGGGAGCAGAGAGGGTGTGTGTGGTTGGGGGCTAGTGTGTGGCAGGGGGCCTGGGGTAAGTGGAGAGAGTCGGGGGCAAGGAGGAAAAGAGGTGGGGTGGGGGGAGCAGAGAGGGTGTGTGTGGTTGGGGGCTAGTGTGTGGCAGGGGGCCTGGGGTAAGTGGAGAGAGTCGGGGGCAAGGAGAAAAAGAGGTGGGGTGGGGGGAGCAGAGAGGGTGTGTGTGGTTGGGGGCTAGTGTGTGGCAGGGGGACTGGGGTAAGTGGAGAGAGTCGGGGACAAGGAGGAAAAGAGGTGGGGTGGGGGGAGCAGAGAGGGTGTGTGTGGTTGGGGGCTAGTGTGTGGCAGGGGGCCTGGGGTAAGTGGAGAGAGTCGGGGGCAAGGAGGAAAAGAGGTGGGGTGGGGGGAGCAGAGAGGGTGTGTGTGGTTGGGGGCTAGTGTGTGGCAGGGGGCCTGGGGTAAGTGGAGAGAGTCGGGGGCAAGGAGGAAAAGAGGTGGGGTGGGGGGAGCAGAGAGGGTGTGTGTGGTTGGGGGCTAGTGTGTGGCAGGGGGCCTGGGGTAAGTGGAGAGAGTCGGGGGCAAGGAGGAAAAGAGGTGGGGTGGGGGGAGCAGAGAGGGTGTGTGTGGTTGGGGCTAGTGTGTGGCAGGGGGCCTGGGGTAAGTGGAGAGAGTCGGGGGCAAGGAGAAAAAGAGGTGGGGTGGGGGGAGCAGAGAGGGTGTGTGTGGTTGGGGGCTAGTGTGTGGCAGGGGGCCTGGGGTAAGTGGAGAGAGTCGGGGGCAAGGAGAAAAAGAGGTGGGGTGGGGGGAGCAGAGAGGGTGTGTGTGGTTGGGGCTAGTGTGTGGCAGGGGGCCTGGGGTAAGTGGAGAGAGTCGGGGGCAAGGAGGAAAAGAGGTGGGGTGGGGGGAGCAGAGAGGGTGTGTGTGGTTGGGGGCTAGTGTGTGGCAGGGGGCCTGGGGTAAGTGGAGAGAGTCGGGGGCAAGGAGGAAAAGAGGTGGGGTGGGGGGAGCAGAGAGGGTGTGTGTGGTTGGGGGCTAGTGTGTGGCAGGGGGCCTGGGGTGAGTGGAGAGAGTCAGGGGCAATGAGGAAAAGAGGTGGGGTGGGGGGAGCAGAGAGGGTGTGTGTGGTTGGGGGCTAGTGTGTGGCAGAGGGGTGTTGGGGGGAAGGGCAGGGGGCAACAACAAACAGCAAAGGAGAAACTGGAACAACTCGGGCAGCAGCAGCGATTAGGCTGGATGGGGTGGTTGGGGGAGGAGCTGGGCCTGGGCTAGGGTAGGGTCTGGGAGGAGGGAGGGTGGGGGGGGCAGGCAGGGGGGGGAGGAGGAGGAGGAGGGTAGCAAAATATATAAAGCAATATATATCAAGAGAACACAAGCCAGAAGTTTAAAAAAAAAAATAAAAGAAAGACTATAACCAGCAGAAAAAACTTGGGGGTGGGGGTGTGGGGAGGGGGAACCAAACACAGACTCTGAGGGGGGCCACTAAGTGAACAGAGACAATGAAACCACAATTGCTGCAAATTAATAATAGCAAATGAATAAGTGGAACCAAGCAAAGAAAACTGGACTCGGTTTGGCAGCAGCAAACTTGGGAGAAGGCTGGATGGGGTGGGGTTGGGGTGGGGTGTGGTTGGACTTGGAGGGGCAAGTTTGGAGCAGGGAACCAAAACTGATTATATGGGACAACAAGAAACAACAACAGAATCCTCTGGGGGTGGGGGGGAGGGATTCAGGGAACCAACTCGCAGGGCAGCAGCAGTCAGCAGAAACAAACAAAATGGTACAATTTAAGCAAAACCAGCAAGCAATATATAACTGAAACCAATGGAATGCAATGTGAAAATCGAAAAGTTGGACAACAACAAGGCAGGACAAAGAGCAATAATTAATGGAAGAAGATTTAAAGCAATGAGGATGCAGTGGGTGGGAGTGGGGGAGGGGGAGGGTAGGCCCAAAGGATGAGAAGGGAAAGGGGGGGGAGGGGGGGAGAAAAGCAGACAGACAAGGAACAGGGAAAATTGGGGGAAATTAAGAAGAAAGTAAAGTGAAGTAACACACAGTATACAGACAAGAGACAGACAGAGAGAGGAGACACACAGAGAGTCACAAAGGGCAGGTGGACAAAGGATTAGACAGAGCACACACAGAGAGACACAGGACACAGTCAGGACTCACAGAGACACCAGAGCAGCCAGCAAAGGGCAAGCAGGTCTCAGAGATGATCCCACAACTGCAGCCAAGAGAAGTTTCCAGAGAAGAGGCTTGGGTTTATATAGGTTTGAAATTCCCTCCTTTGGGAGCCCCCACCTTTGCACTCCCCCCACGGCCAACAGGGTGCCAGCTCTCAACAGTGCAACAGCCAAGCAGCCTACCAGACCAAAGGACTCATTCTGGCCAATCAAGGATCAATAGCGCAGCCAATACAATGCCTGGAAATAGCATCACAAAATGGATGCAAGGAGGAGCAAAAGTTTCGGGAAGGAGACACAAAATGGAGGACACACTTGGAACTTTAAAGAGACACTCCAGAGACTCAATTTCATTCCCGAACCGGTTTGGGAAACCCGAGCCGGTTCGGTACCGAACCGGCTCGAATTCGGTCCGGCTCGGTCCCCGGAAGGGCCCGATTCGGTCCGGGATCGAGCCGCCGGATCTGGACCGGTTCAGACGAACCGGTCCGGATCCGAACCGAACCGCACATCCCTAATCGTAGTGAGTCCAAACAAATAGGCTCGGTTCCAAGGTCAAGGTTGCTCATGGTCAGGGCTGGTCATCACGGATGTTGTTTCCAGCACAGATCTAGCTCTTAAGCCACTCTAAATAGGTTGTGTGCTGAGAGTCCCACCCATCACTGCAGCTGCGCCCTTTCAGGGAGATGCAGCTGGGTCAGAGCTGGAACACCTGTTCCTTCTGGCCAGCCTTTCCGACCTGCAGCATCCCTCCCTTTGAGCCTGTACACTGGCCAAACGTCACTGCCAGGGGCCTGAGACAGGCACCTCAACTTCAGGCGCCTCGGAGGCTTTATCAGAAGGAGAAAGGGAAGGAGGTCAGGGGCCTGCAAGCCTGTCAGTTCCAGTTCTGCTATGTCATAAGAACAGCCCTGCTGGATCAGGCCCAAGGCCCATCTAGTCCAGCATCCTGTTTCGCACAGTGGCCCACCAGATGCCGCTGGAAGCCACAGACAGGGCGTGCCCTCTCTCCTGCCATTACTCCCCTGCAACTGGTAGAGGCACCCTGCCCTTGAGGCTGAAGGTGGCCCACAGCCCTTCGACTAGTAGCCATTGATAGACCTGTCAACTGGAGTCTCAACCTGCTCCCCCTGCTCTGAGTCTTCATCTGAGGAATCCTCCTCCACGGCCCCCATGGGGTTCATCACATCATGGTGGATGACATTATTACAAACTATGCCATTAAGGTGTCCCTATGTGTCCATAGCAAATTTGGTTCAAATCAGTTAGGTGGTTCACAAATTTGCCCAATTGATCCTCAAATGTTCCACCATCTTGAATTGGGGTGGATGACATCATCACATGCCATGCTGTTGAGGTGTCCCTGTGTGTCATTTACTACAACTCTACCAAATTTGGTTCAAATTGGCTAGATGGTCCACAAAGTTAGCCCACTTGTGCCACAAATGTGCACACAGCCACCAACTTGAATTGGGGTGGATGGCATCATCACAAACTACACCACTGAGGTGTCACAATGAGGTCATTCACACAATTGAAAACTGTGTTCTACCTGGGTTTGGGAACTGTGTGTACTCCCAATTTTTGATTGTGTGACCTTGTGAAGCAAGGTTAGAGGAAAACCTGGGTAGAAGTGATTGTGTGGAAGCAAGGTTAGAGGAAAACCTGGGTAGCTTTTTCTCCTACCTTGCTTCCACACAATCACTTCTACCCAGGTTTTCCAATAACCTTGCTTCCACACAATCAAAAATTGGGAGTACACACAGTTCCCAAACCCAGGTAGAACACAGTTTTCGATTGTGTGAATGACCTCAATATGTCCCTACATCTGTACCAAATTTGGTTCAAATTGTTTAGGCGGTCCACAAAAACCCCACTTGTGCCTCAAATGTTTACACGTCCACATCTTGAACTGGGGTGGATTACATCATCACAAACTATGCTGTTGAGGTATCTCTACGTGTCCCTACAACTGTACCCGATTTGGTTAATATTGGTCCAGGCATTGCGATGCAGATGGGTAGGAACACACACATACGGAATTCTGGGTGATCGCATAAGCCTACTGGAAAGTAAGCTAAAAATCAGAGTATGTATGCAAATATTTATATTATATATTTCATGAGTTCATGGAGGAGTAATTTGTTCTATGTGGATATGTATGTTATATTGGCTATAAAACAGACTAAAGAAGATTTCTATTAAAAGAGAGATTTTTGACTGAAAGGAGGCTGGTTTTGGCAGGCAAACAATCCATTTTTCCAAAAGTGTATTTTCTGGGCATATAGTTTTCAAAATTAGCAGTTTGATTTTTGTCAGGCTAGTAGAATTGCATTGTTGAAATAAAGAGTTCATTCCTTGAGCATGAAGTAAACCTAGTTTTTAGCATCTCGGGCTTCGACTGAGAAGAGGGGATTCTTTCTCTCGGTTAACGAAAGCAATTTCTTGTTTGCTTTGCTATGTCAAACAAAGCGTGCTATTTGTCACTGTGGTTTGTATATGTTTTTTTAAAAAGTGGCTTTCAACTTTGATCTGAGTCAAGGTGCACTCGGTAGCAAAGATGACAGAAGTAACAAACCAGTGATGTCCATTGTCACTCAGGCAAACTGTTTAAGTCAACAAAGGGAGAGATTTAGAGGTAGAAAGCCATATGACTTGGGATGAGACTTGTGCATGCTTGTGAGAAAACGCAGACCTTTGCCTTCCTTAGTTCAGACAAAGGTGTGGGGAAATTTATTAGTTAGGGATTCAGTTCAGTCTGTGCAATCAAAAGGTGCCTCTTCTAGTCCAGAGACTGGCCTTTGCTTGCATTTCTAGGCAAACAATCCCATTTAAAAGGCAGTGCCGAGCTAGATTCTGTGGCATGTAGCAGCTTCTTTATTCAAACTGTCATCGCAATGGATCTTAGGACATGCTTTTAAAGATTCTAAAGCTGATGACTGTGTCTGTCTTTTAAAAGCAACATTCTTTGAAATATTTTAAAATTAGCTTCCATGTGTTTTGGTTACTTTAATTTTACTTTATCTAAGGAATTGGGCCTAGTGTGAACCAACAAGAAGATATAATTAAGTGTATCCATACATAAAAAGCTTCCTTTGACAAACAGAAATTCATATTCGGACTTCATAATGTACTTGTTGGTTGTAGTTATTTTAGAATAGGCTTCATTCTGATGCACGGCTGATGGTGATAGCCTGCAACAGTCTATTGTATTAGTATTAACTAGGTGAACCAGGCGCAGACCATCTGCACCTCTAGTCCTACCCCCGGCTTTCTCCCCCGCAAGCCCACCCGCCAGTTGCTGCTTTCTCCCACCCTTCCTTCTCACAATCCAGAAAGATACCATGGTCTATGGTATAAAAAGCCTCTGAAAAGTCCAGCAGAACCAATGCGTGTACTTCCCCTGTCCATCTCCCAGTGTAAGTCATACATCAGAAAGGCCAGTGCAGTTTCAGTCCCCAAACCAGGACAGAAGCCAGACTGAAAGGGGTCCAGGTAGTTAGCTTCATCCAGGTACGCCTGGAGCTGAGTCGTCACTGTCCACTCAGTCACCTTGCCCCAAAATGGTAAATTGGAAGACTGGCTGATAGTTGTCACAAAACAGGGCACATTAAGCAGGAGGTGGACCACTGCCTATTTAAATCCCCAACTCAGTTGGCCAGCCCCCGCCCCCCGCCCCCAGCTGCCTTTCCCAGCCAGGCAGTTCAAGGATCAAGGATGCAAGTGGATGTCTTCACACACCCAAGGTGTCCATAAGCAAAACAAGCTGAAAAGACTCCCAATGAACAGGGCAAGCAGATGCTGTTAGTATAGCATTTGGAACTGTTAACATGGAGTCCAAGTTGTAGCAGATGCATGCCACTTTATCTGCAATGTGCTTTGCAAACTAGCCACAGCAAGCTATTGAGGTATCTGCCAATAAACTGGGGCAGCCAAGATGTAACAGGCTCTGCATCGTGGAAGGGAAATTTAGATGAGATTGCATTGATGGTCCTGGTCATCTTCTCATTCCAGTGGTCAACCAGGGCCTTGTTAGGATCAGCAGCCCTATTGGCAGGAAGATTCCCCCAGAGCCATCAGGAATATATCTGGATCCATAAGTCTCTAGAGGTGGATTACCTTAACGGATTCCCCAACCCTGCAAAGGTTAGGGGCTGCAGCAAGCCTAAACATGATTGGGAAGTGCTACATCCATATTATTTTCCTCTATAGTATTACCAGATCAGTTACTACTCACCTCATAGGAGGCAAGGCCACTCCTCTCACCAGTGGCCTCCTTTACTCCAGAGGAGAGATTCTAGCACTCTCATCCTCTCTTGTGCCCCAAAGGGGTGACCATCTCCTTTGGTGTTCCTCCCTTTAGTGACTCACCCGCACTGAGAGGTACTTGCTGACTCAGGTACTTCCCATCCAGTAGTAAGCCACTGGCTGAAAATAGTTGGTTTTCAGGGTCGGACTAACTCACTGGGGACAGTCTGCTCTAGGCAGCTCTAATGTTTCTCAGTGGTATTCCAGCAGCAGCACCCACACATTCAGCCTCTCCCCAGCCACAACTCTCTAATGTACAAGATTCAGCTAATGGGCAGATATATCAATGCAGATTGTGGAGTATCAGATGAATGTGGAATGCTGGCCTGAACAGGGACAATTGCTACTCCCCTGTTCAAAGTGAGGACTTCATACTTTAAAAGGTGCCTGCTTGCCCATTAGCAGGGATGGAGTAAACTGTGCAGAACAGTTGGCCACAATCACTGTGATAGGAGTGGAACGATCCTGAAGGAGGAATGCCAGCATTAGGTTTCTCCATACCATATGCTTCTATTCCCAGTGGAAATCTTCCTTTGCTTGTAGAACCTTCAGCTGTAAGAGTGTGTAAAACTTAGATATACAATGACATCATTTGAACAACTGATTTTGCATTGTTCTGGTTAAATTTTATTATCATTGTAAGAGAATGTATTTTGTTCTGTATTTTACTCAGGGGCGGATCTTATCGATGGGCAAAGTGGGCGGCACTCACCTTAAATTTCTCAGTCAGCCATGTTATCTCTGCCTCCATTTTGTGTACCTGCTGTCTCTCTCTGTTGTTACCTGCTGCTCTTGCCTGCAGCCTGCTGTGTTTAGAGTTGTGAGGTGGGTGACGGTAGCACCAACCTGAAAGAACAAATGAAAAGCCCCAATTCTTTTAAAATATTAATATTAATAAGGCAGGAGCCAATAAGCATGCTCACTTTGGTTTTTGCAAAGTGGGTGGTCCTAGGACTGCCCAATAAACCAATCAGAGAGGGACAAGGCAGGTTGATTCCTCAGGAGCCAGTCAAGAGTACCCAGAAGGTGAGGGTCTTTCTTTTAGCTGCTCAGAAGAATCCAATCACCATTTTGATTAGAGAGCAGGTAGGCTGGCTGGCTGTTGGTAGGTCTGATCTTTTGCTGGCTTCTTTGTGTTTGTTTGCAATCTCTACTTTCTCTCCCTTTTTCTCTGATCTGTATACAAAGCATTATGGCCCATTCCCCAAATGGCATGCCATAAAACAGGGGTGTGCATGGAACCGGCTGGCTAGATTTGAGTCTGAACCAGACCCAAACCAGGCCAGGACAGTTCAGTCCGGCACCCCCTTGAACCTCCCCGGTCCAGTTCGGGGGTGGGGGACTGGGTTTCACTGACCTTGATTTTTTTTAAAGATTTTTTTTTAACTTACCCCTTCCAGGGGGCTTCTCTGAAATGTGGGTGGGTGGGGATCCGTGGAGGTTCCCTCTCTCTCTGCCAGCACTCTGTCCTTCAAAAATGGCCCCATTCATTGGAGAGAAGGTCTGCGGGGGAGGGGGAACCTCTGAGAACCCCACCACCACCTCGGAGAAGCCCCCCACAGGGGGTAAGTTTAAAAAAAATCAAAAAATTATTTCGTAAAAGGTCCGTGAACCACCCGAATGGGGTGGGGTAGGGTTTGATCTGGGGTTGAGCCAAACTGGGGGTTGGTTCAGCTCGACCTTGAGCCTTCAAACCAAACCAGTTCAACTTCAATCCAGTTTGGTTCCGAACCTGCTCACATATCCCTACTATAAAACACTCGAAGGAACAGCAAACTGTAAGACTGGACTAATTAGATTAGAAACTGGCACAAGAAGCCAGAAAGTTCTTTTAGGGCAAAAGTATGGATTTCTGAGTCCAAACTGCTTTTCAAATAATTGCAGGTGTGGCTTTCCATGTGGGTGTGGTGTGGAGAAGAAATGGATTAAGTTGGAAGGAAAATAATTTAAATAACCAATTTGCTATGCAGAGAGCTAACCAGGTTTTTCTCTGGATTGTGGCCAGTATCTGTCACATTAATATGCCCACTGGGAGTTATGGTTTATTAGTCATGGATTAAGGAAGTGATCTCTATTTTAAAAATTGTTGCTTGCTAGGATGGACACCCAGGCTAAGTGGTGGACACCCAAGGAAGGAAGGCAGAGAGTGGCACCCAGCTGTTAAGCAGGCATGGAGTAAGGACAGGGTGTCCCTATGCATCTTTGCTTCCCATGGTGTCCTCTAAGTTAGAGGAGATGGTTCATAGCTGCAGTAAGCATCACTGAAAAACCTGTGATTTTTTTAATTATTTATGTATGCATTTTTGAAATAGGCAGGCAGAGCTGCCCTTGTAACTTCAGAATGCATTTGTTCTCCACTTTTGTAAGTGGTCTCTGCTTTACCTGTGGCTTATATAGATTTAATTGCTTTTACATGTATAGCGTGTGCTTCTCCCAAGAAGCACATTGTTACATTTATCCTCCCAACAGCCCTATGAGGAGGGTTATGCTGAGAGACAAGTGACTTTCCCCAAGTCACCCAGTGAGTCCACCACACTAACCACTGTACCACTCAGGCTCAGAGTTCCTCCTCCTCCTCCTCCTCCTCCTCCTCCATCATCATCCATTTTTGAAATAATCATGCAGACAGAGCTGCCTTGGTGACTTCAGAATGCATTTACCATCCAAAAAGGCAACATTTTTAGCTGGTCTGTGCTTTACGTGTGGCTTGTACAGTTATTTTCATGAGTTCGTGTGCGTGTGCTTGTGTTTCGATCCTGCTGTGTTAGATACAGATCTACACACTACTGTAGTCTTGTTAAGCACTATAAAGTAACTTATGTTTTCCAGATTTCTCTGTATTTCTGCTGATGAGCAACTGAGATTTTTACGCTTGTGCATGTGTTTGTATTTTGACCCCACTTGTTAGCTACAAATCTTTGCCAGTTATAGAGCCGGGTCTCACAATCCGTGAGACCTGGTTTCTTCGGGTGAGTGGGGAGAGCGGGCTAAGCCCGCTCTCCCCGCTCACGAATGGAGAGGGAGCCCTGGGCAGCCGGATCGGCCGCCCACACGATTGCCGGCTCCAAGACGGAGCCGGTGGGGGGTGGAGAGCTCGCGGGCCGCATGGCCCCCACAAGCCCCGGTATGCCTTGTGCGAGCACGCAAGGCATACTGGGGAGACCCCCGAGCTGGGAGGTGGCTTTTCGCCTCCTGGCCGGGGGTATACTCATGAGTAGGTGTGGTGCGAAAGCGTGGCGTGGCTACTCATGATTGTAAAAAGCAGGTTTGTGGAGCGCTCGCTCCACAAACCTGCTTTTTACCAGGGGTTTCAGAGTGGGTTAGCCTCTCCAGAACCACCGGGCTCGGCTGCGAGCCCGGTGGTTCTGACAATCAGCAAAAATCGGGCTAGCGGAGGCTAGCCCGATTTTTGCTGATCGTCAGAATAGCCCCATAGCAAAGGCACCCACCTAGTCCTGGCTCCACCTCCACAGCTGCCCACAGTTGGCTCCATCTCTGATTATCTGTGGCTCCACCCATCACCTGCCCTGACCTAGCGCCCTCACCCCAACTCCAGTCCCAGGAACCACCAGCCACCACTGTTTTTACTGTGTAGGTTTTGGTGTTTTTTGTATGAACCCACAGAAAATGAAACTAGATAACGCTCTAAGATTCTGTCAAAGCGGTTTGTGCATAGTTGCACCATGCTTCTTACAGTCCTTGGACACAGTGTTGAGAAAAATGCCAGTCTCTCTCGGCCTTATGGTCCTATCTGCAGAAGGGCATTGTTTTTAGGTGATGACACACATCATGTTAGAGGAAGTATAAGTGAATGAGCCCTTGATGGAATGGCTGATGCTAATGATGCTGTCTGTAGGAGTAGACCGTGCTATGGCTTAGTTCAGTTACTTGGGCTATCTGGAACATTTTACCTGCAGGCCCTTTTTTCTGCAGCTCATTGTGTTCTTGATGGTAGAGGCTGTTTGGACGGTGAGCCAGAGCTGTTGATGGGTGACAGAACTTGGGGATGAGAGCTGTTCTTGTGGCAGTGAGGATGAATGGTCCCCTTTGCTAAGCAGAGTCTGTCCTGTTTTGCATTTGGATGGGTGACTACATGTGAGTTCTGTCTGCTGTAAGATATTCCCCTTAGAGGAAGGGCAGTGGTAGAGCATCTGCTTGCGTGCAGATGGTCCCAGGATCAGATCCTGGCATCCTCAAGTTAGGTCTGGGAAAGACCCTGCCTGAAACCTTACGGAGCCACTGCCAGTCAGTGTAGACAATACTGAGCTAGACAGACCAAGGGTCTGACAGTATAATGCCCCTTCTTCTGTTCCTAGCTTGTCTCTGGACAGGAGGTGAGATCTGATGATTAGGTCACTTTCAGTCCCTGATCAGTGGCTAGTTATGCCTGAGGGAAAAGTGGATTGGATGGACCCAGGCTGCCATCCTTACTCTTCAGTGTGGCTTCCTGGCAAATCCTATTTCCACAAGTCCTCCATATCTCTATTTCACCAACTGGCATTTTTGGAATGGAGCACATTCAGCCCAGGAGCCGTTAGTTGCTGACTCTTACCTAAGATTACGTGAAGTTCTCTTTAATGCAAGTTAAAGATGTTTAATATAAGTGCTCTTGTAAGCTCATCTCTGGACAGATTCTCAGTGGTTTCAGTCAATCAGCATGCTAGTTAGCCCTTTCATGCCCTCATTTCAGGGCTGGATTATGTCATGCTGAAGCCCTAAGGTATGTGAAGCTTAAAAGGCCCCATAACCTTATGAAACAGGTAAGAAGCCCTGCCTGGAGCATCACTCACCACCCCCTGTCACCACGCTGCTCACGGTTACAGCAGCATTTGTCTGAAGAGGCAAATGCTGCCTGTAACTGTGACGGTGGGTATTAGTCTTCTAAACAGATCCCTGGTCTAATAAAACGTTGATATCATATACAGTTATTTCCACACAGATGTATAAACTCAATATAATAAATAATTATGTAGGCATATATTTTTCTCTTTTAATTATGATAATGTCCGAGTCTTTTTTCCTTTCTCCTTTATTTTTCACCAATTATGCAAAGCAAAAATTTAGTCATTTGTTTGATATTCCAAGGTCCCGCATAATGTGAGGTCCTAAGCTGTGTCTAAATCTGGTACTGTCTCATCTCAAGATAAGTCCATGATCAGAAGGTTAAAAATCAGTGTGCTACATTTATTAGTGCACACGACGTTTATTAGTGCACACATTAGTACATTTATTAAAAATCACCATGCTTCATTGTTCCACTTTAACTCTGGAAAAGCTATTAATAAGAGCAGGTTGAGTAATTCGGTGCTATCTTGAGCAGTGGTCCCTCTCATTTTGTTCATCTCTGTGCAGAATGAGTTTTGTTCTGGGCAGCAGTATCAAGGCAGTGTGCATGGGGCCTTCCTGATTCAACCTGAGCGGGATCTAAAATTATCTGAGTGGACATCCAAAAACTTGTGAGTGAACACTCATATGCACACCTTAGAGGGAATAGTGATGTTGAGTAGTAGTGTCCAGTCATATTGGATTGATGAATAAAAATGCGACAAAGGTTTTCCTAGTGGTGGAAATTCCTTGAGGTTATTCTCCTGACTGGCCAAAAGCAGGCTATGGGAGCCTAGCCCGCTTTTGGGTGAACATGAGAACCACTGGGCTCGCAGGCAAGCCTGGTTTCCTCAAAACGGGTAACCCGCTTAAGTAGCCTTCACCTAAAATGAGGTTAACGGAGCGAGTGTTCTGTTAACCTCATCTTTTTTATTGTGTATTGCTGTGGCGCAGCTCCGCACCATGGCAACACACAAGGAGACCCCCAGCTGGGATTCTGCAAGCAGCCTCCTAGACTCAGGGGTCTCTCCAGCATGTCCTGAGCGCTCGCGCGGGGCATCCTGGAACTTCCAAGGGCTGTGCGGCCCCCTATCCCGCAGCCCCCACCGGCTCCATGAAGGAGCCGGCAGTCTTGTGGGCAGCCAGTCTGGCCACCTAGGGCTCCGCAGGTGATCGTCTGCAGGGAGAGCGGGCTAAGCCCGCTCTCACCACAGACCTCATTTCAGCCAGTCTCACTGATCGTGAGACTCCCCTCCTTGTTTGCTTAGATTTCCCTCCCTAGGTTGGACCAAACTGAGAGTGTTATGTAACAATTGCCTTAAGCAGATCACTTTAGGTAGCAGAATCTTTAATTGTGAACTGAATTTCATGTTTTCCTTGTCTGTTCCTTACATAAGTCTGTTTTGTAGGATTGCCATCTACAGTATGACTGTTAAACTCCTTCCTTGTTATCAGCAGAGGGTGCTATGGGCATTTTGAGTATTATGCAGAAGCTCATTTGTATCTACGTAAGTCAATTTAATTTGAGGAAAAACTGTCTAGTTTCACTTGGAACTGAATGTGTATCTACATGATGCATGGGAGGATGGCCATAATTTAACAGCAAACCATTTCCTTAATTGATCAGTGTTAAAAAAGCCAGATATTTTTAAGTGAATAGTTTCAGATCCCTAACAGTTTTCCTCATGCTTCTGCCTGAAATGGGTGACTCAGCATCTTTTAGGCCATCCTAGTTTTCTAACAATACCAAATAAAACTTTTGCATGTGATTTAAGTATACTGATGAAGCCATATTCATAGTTTTGAATTAATATTCTTATGTAGACCTGCATGGACATATATTAAATCCCACACTACACATTTTTCCAATTTCTAATATTTTGTATTAACAGAAGGAATGTTGAATGGTTTTCATTGTGGAGTTTACATCATCTTGTTCAAGGAACAATTTTTTTTAAAAAAAGGAATGTATTCGGCAATGAAATGTTTATCATCCGGGATAACATTTGTATTATTTTCATTTTAAAGGTACAATGCAATGTATATCATCACATTTTGTGATTTACAAATAATGGCTCAATATTGTCTACACTGACTGGTAGCAGCTTTCCAAGGTTTCAGGCAGGAGTGTCTCGCAGCCCTACCTGGAGAGGCTAGCGACTGAACCTGGGACCTTCTGCATGCAAGCAGATGCTCTACCTCTGAGCTACAACCCCATCTCCTAAGGGAAATATCTTTCAGCAGACAAAGCTCACATGTAGCCACCCATCCAAATGAAAACCAAGGTGAAACCTGCTCAACAAAGGAGATAATTCATGCTTGCTACTGCAACTCTGACTTTCTACCCCAGAAGTCTTTCCCACCACTGCCACCCTAAGATTCTTTTAATTGGAGATGCCAGGAGTTGAAACTTGGATCTAGCATGCCAGGTAAGTGCTCTGCTGCTGAGCAATGACCCCTTCCATAGAGCATGATCATGATAACTAGTATTATGAAGGATATTCTGCTCACATACAAACCTGCCTGATTGTGACAATCGTCTGTGGAATTTTTGCTGAACATCCTCACCTTTAGAGCTGAGCAGGGCAGCGATCAGGGAGAGAACCTCTTCTGTGATGGTGCTTCCTTTGTGGAAGGAAGATCAGTTAGTCTGGTGCCAGCCTTATTGGTGCTTAGAAGAATGACATTCAAGATATTGCAAGGCTTTCAGCACCAGTCTCTCTCTGTCTCTCTCTGCAGGAGACTGGTGCTGTCAGTCCAGGGGGTGGAGACAAGTGCATGATCCAGAACAGGCAAGATTAAGGTCCAATAAAAGACAGATCAGGATCCAAGGGCCCAGAGGCAGGGAATAGTTTGATCAAGGCAGGAAATGATTTCCACGGAAGGCAAATCAAGAGAGGAGATCTGGTCTTGTTGTAGCAAGCATGACTTGTCCCCTTAGCTAAGCAGGGTCTACCCTGGTTGCATATGAAAGGGAGACTAGAAGTGTGAGCCTGTAAGATATTCCCCTCAGGGGATGGAGCTGCTCTGGGAAGAGCAGAAGGTTCCAAGTTCCCTCCCTGGCATCTCCAAGATAGGGCTGAGAGAGACTCCTGCCTGCAACCTTGGAGAAGCTGCTGCCAGTCTGTGTAGACAATGCTGAGCTATCTGGACCTATGGTCTGACTCAGTATATGGCAGCTTCCTATGATCCTATGTTCCCAAGATCCAGTGGGGCAGATGCAGGCATGAGGTTGAGTCAGGCAGGGGTCATAATCTGGGGCAGCAATTAGGAAAAGAGAGTTAGGTAGAGTTCTCCCAGTTCTGATAAGTTGCTCAGACTGAAGATCTGGCTTTCAGGCTCAGATTTTTAAAGGGTGTGGTGCAGGGGTGTAGCAAGGTTGGAGTGGGCCAAGAGACAAGATTTTAAAATGCCCCCCCCCCGCTCAGCTCATGAAGTAAAGAAATTTTAAATGAGGCTGAATAGTGGTAACAAAAAGCATAGTAAAATCTCTCTCTCTCTCCCTCTCTCTCTCTCTATCCTATGTGCCACAATAAAACATCATCCTAAATTGCTTTTTAAAAGGTTTTGAAAAATTGTGGATGATGCAAGTCATTTAATGGTACTAGAGAAAGACATGCTGTTCTGGTATCTCCAGGTCTGGTAGCTCACATCAGTTTTGGAGGATGCATACAACTGAAGGAAGCCCGGGCGGGTGCGTGGCTGGGGGAGTCAGTCATGTGACTTGCCTCTGGGGGCCCCCCAAGGCAGTGGGCCCCCAGACAACTGTCTCCCCTTGCCCTATTATAGTTATGCCCCTGTTGTGGTGCATCGTGGTTGCTTTCTCAGGTCAGCTGACTAGCAGTGAAACTTTGATGGCCATTGAAGCCCAGAGCTTAGTCTTCTGATATGAAGTTGTAACACAGTGCAGATAATGCAAGACAGAAGATGCTGGAGCCTGACTGCTAGGAGTCCCAGTTTGAGATCTGCTGCCAGAGCATTATACCTGTTGAAGTAATGGGAGGCGCAGGGCAATGCATTAAATGTTCCCACAGTGCATGCATATTTATATTTAGGGGACCCTTCCAGCCACAGCAATCCTTGTTTGGGCAATTGTGTGAGAGCAGTCCTACTCTAAGGGGGTAGGGAGGCAGGGACAACTGCATTTTGTTCCAAACTGCCATTTATTGTCAGTTTTGATTTGCTTATTTATTTTGCCTTCTTTATGAAGCTGCTTAGCGACAGTAGTTTGAAGTATGCAATTTACTTCAAAGAAGCACATTTTAGAGCATCTCTTGCCTGCCCTCCTTCTCTTGTTCAAAGACAACATCAACCGTCTCTAAAATAGGAGAAAGGAGATGTTTTGAAGAGGTTAAGTGATCCCACCCCCTCCCCAGACACTTCTTAATTGAGTTTAGACACATTCTGTACATTTTTACATCAGCATCAAAGCTGGTGTCTTCTCAAAGATAAGCAGCTTCTTCTCATATTTCAACAAAAATCCAAAAAAAATCACATATTTTCACCAAGCCTTTAGGACTGAAAGCTACTGGATGTCACTGTTGTCATAATAATAAAAAGCAAAGGTGAGCAGGAGGTGGGCAAATGCTGAACTACAAATGCATGAAGACTGTTGATTGGATCATTCTGATGTGTCTTTAGAAGACTCTTGTACGTATAGACCTCTGTTTACTGCATGACATGAATGGTGCTGCAGAATTTGGTTCTGCTAAACAAACTGAGGGCAACCTGTGAGATTCCTGAACAATACCAGGATGTGTTTTAAAAAGGAAAAGAACTCCAGTAATTTTGGTGGTAAGAACAAGCTTGAAGATGTGAAAGCGGTATCCACTAAAGAACAGAATAAGAATAATTCCAACCGACTTCTCTTAGTGGTGTCAGAGTATTGCAGCCCATGTCACTCCATTACTCCATCATAATAATAACTCCATTACTACTCTAATGGATAGTTTATGCCTTATGCCTATGACACAGCTCTTTCCCACATAGTGGTGTTCCTGGGGCAATTCTATTGGGGGGAAAGCTTCAGCATGGGCTCTTCTGATGGTACTAGAACAATGTGGGAGAGGTCCCTCACTCTCTTGGCTGAGAAGATAAATGACATGGCTTGAAACCATCCAGCAGTTCTGCAGTGTGTAGCTTCAACCCTCCCTTTCTGCTTTCCTCCATGGCAGGTGGGGAGGGGAATGGCCAGTCAATGCAGGTGGGGAGGGGGTTGTGTCCCCCCTCCCACCCCCAAAAGCTGGTGCCTAAGATCAAACTTAGGCCAAAAAAAGCCACTTAGGCAAAAAAGTACCACAGGACATGAAGGAAAGCTGATTTTCTTTGAAGCAAGGAGCTTGTTCCAGCCCCTCCTCCCTTGTTACTGTGTTATTGGCCAGAATTGCTACTCATGCTAGTCCAGCTTCAGATTCCTTGGGGTGGTGGTGGTGGCTTGAAACATCATCCCAAAGAGGAAGTTAAAAATGGGGGAAAGTACACATGCTGGGACTGTGCTCCTTAGCTGAAGGGGTGGAGCTTGGATGCTCGGCAGGCCTACTTCACTCTTTAGGGCTCAGTTGAGGTTCTCTTCTAAGCAACATCTGCCTTTGCTGGGAGCTTGTCTTACAGGTCCTCCAGAATCTGACTTTGCCCTACTGCCCGAAACTTTAATCCAAGCAAGATGGAAGTACTGATGGGTGGGAATGTGTCTGATCCTGGAAGAGGAGTATAGCTTGTATAGAATTGAGTTGCACCCTCGTTACCTGGGCTTGCAGTTGGCATGTACGTTTGGATCCAGTGCTGTCCCTGGATGTCCAAATGGCAACAGTGGCCAAGAGTGCTTTTTACCAGCTTGAATTGGTTCACCAGCTGCCCCCTTTCCTGGGGTGCATGGCAATTCATGCATTAGTGATAGCTAACTTACAATGCTGTAATGCACTCTGTCTGGGACTGCCTTTGAAAAGTGCTCAGAAACCATGGCTGGTCCAGAGTGCTAAAGTGCTAACTGGACAGGCTGCTTGAAAGAGATAAAGCTGATTTTAACTGGCTCCCTGTTGGTGTCTGGGCCTGATTCAAAGTGCTTGTTTTGAATACTTTCCTCTCATATGCGCATATCTGTATATTAAGACCGTCTTCGGAGGCCCCACTCCAGTGTTCCCCCAACATCTGATGCTGGGTGGGTGGTTAATTTGGACAGGGCCTTCTCAGCAGTGGCACTGTGGCAAGGCCTCCCTAGAGATGTTCACAGTGCTTCATCCTTCTTGGCCTTTCATTGCCAGACTTTATGCCAGAGAACTGTGGAGGCTATTCCTGTTTTTTGTTACTTAATTATCTATATTCACATTGGACTCCACACAATCTGGAGGAGCAGAATGACACCTACTAGTCCTGTGCCCCAGGGGCTGCCTTTCTGGCATTATTGTGGAGAGGCCCTCCTATGAATATATGTGCCTCGAGCCCCTTCCATGCTGATGCTGAATGTGCCCCCATGGGGTTTTCACAGCCAGCAGGTATTTTGGTATGGCAGTGCCTCCCCCACTCTTTTGCAGAGCTGGACAGTGATGCTTTTTTAGAGTGAGGGAGGACAGCCCTTGTGATTACAGTATTGTAGCTGCTTAGCATTTCTTTCCCTCAGCTTTATAACTTTTAATATGTGTTGTGGATTTATATTTTTTGAAAGGCTGGACAGAAATATTTAGATAAAAATCTGACACCTGCTCCCCGTTGTTGGGCACCTCACTCATATCGGGCCCATTCAAGCCTTGCTCAGCATTCTGCGGGCTCTCAGCCTAACAGGAGTGGGGCATTGTGGTTCTAGTCCTGAACAACTCAAGGTTATTAAAGCCTGCCCAGCAATAGAAAGCAAGGAGAGTGTGCTGTACATGGTATGGCAGATTTCAGGTGCCTAACAGGAGAGAGATGTGGGGTCCCAGGGTATGATTTAGCTACTATAATCCTGTACTTTTGACTTGTACTGTGTTTGCATTAGAGACCTAGATTTTTCCCCTTCTCTGCTTTCACGTTTCCCTTCAATTCATCCTTGTGCACATACGTGCATTTGTCCACTAGTCTTTTCTCTCTCCGCTGGAGTGACCTTTTCCAGTTGAAAAGGATTTTGACTCAGGGGGCTCTTTTTCATTTACGTGACACATAGCACTGACATTCGTAAAATATCTGCTTGTTCTGGTGCCCACTGGAAATGTCACCTATTGTCGAATCTGTTGCATTTAGACTGTCATGTTCCCTTGCGTCCATCATGCGCAGTGCCTCCTCTCTCTTTTGCAGAGATGAACAGTGATGCTTTTTAGGGTGAGGGAGGATGGTCTTGCTTTAAGACGATACCATATCGAAGGTTTCTCTTGGTTTTTCTTTTCTTTTCTTTTTTTTGCCAGAGTTGCATGTGGACAGAGAGATCAAATGAGGAAAAATGTGATTTTCAGTCTTAATTCATTGAGTATAAAACTGAAAGTCTCTCTAAACTAAATGAGTTTTTTGTCAAATATTTGGCCACTTCCCCAGTGTCGTGTTCCAAAAGAAACTGGCAGCTGGCTGGGGGGAAAAAGCCCCAGAATCTGGCAGCAAACTACTGACGAAGGAGTTCCCCTGGCATTTGTGCCTCATTACTGTTCGTATTTCTCCAGCTGGAGTAAAACAAACAAACTCATCTTTGATAACAAGTGGGGTAGATGGAATGACAAGTTCAACAATACTTCTTGTAGTACTTTCCTGTATCTATGCTGCAGCTTGTGACATAATGAGCCATTTCTGGAATTCAGCTCCTGAAGCCACCAGGGGCGCTGTGCCTTTTACCCATTTCCCCCTTTCTTTTGGGGGCAATACCAAGAGGTGCCTCCAAGGAATCAGAAGCTGGAACAGAATGATTAGCAGGCTCTTCAAGCCAGTAAGAATAAAAAAAGAAAAAAGGGGGGAAAGCGGGGGGGGGGGGAGTTACAGGTGCAGGGAGGAGGGGCTGAAGGAAGCTCCCTGCTTGGGAGGATTCACTGGCTGCTGGTCTTTTGCTGGCTTGTTTCTTTTTGTTTTCTTGGAGGGAGCGGGGAACAGATCCTCCTGTCCTTAGTGGGCAGCCACCACTGCTTCAAGTCGCATCTGCACATGGAATGGAACCTCTTCCAGTGAGGTTAACGGGCAGGCAGACTTGATACTCACTCCAGTAGCAGAAATAATCTTTACTACTGTTGACCAGTTCCTTTTAAGCTGAGGATGGGATGAGGCAGGACAGAACAGGATGAGGATAAGCAAGATGAAAGGGATCCATGCAAGGAGCCGTGAGACCAATCACCATTATCTCAGACAAGTAAGCAAGCCTTCCCTAGACATCTTTAATTGGGGAGTATCAGAGGAGCGGGGCTGTTCATACACCTGCCACATATATTCAGTGAAAACATACAGGGAATCAGTATGATTGCATCCTCTGACCAAACTGCTTGGTACTGACAAGGCCGTGGTCATGCCATAGTGACTGCACATTCAGCATTCAGGTCAAAGGGGCTGTACACTTTTACATTTGCAATGAACTGAATGTGAGTTCAGCCAAATCAATTAAATGAATCAGGTTTTAAATAGCAATTTTTTTATTTTTTTAAAAAATGCATTTAAACAAAAACATTCTTGTACTCCTAGTGACCAGCCCTATCCTCTCTGGCCTATACTTGCCTTGCTGCTGTAACTAATCTCCTGACCCTCCTACCCCAGGTTTTTATTCCTGTTATTTTACAGTCCCCAAGTGTGACGGGGGCCTCAGACCCCCATGTCCTAGACTTAAGAGAGTTAAACAGATACATCTTATACAAGCATTTCCGCATACTCTCTGTTCCCGCCATCATGGCGCTTCTGGACTGCTGGATGTACCTAGCGTCTTTGAAAAGCTTACTAACATGTCTCCATAAGGCCTCAGCACAGACATCACCTTCGCTTCAGGATCAGTGACAATACTTACCAATTCAAACCTCTTCCATTTGGCCTCATTTCAACGCCAAATGTTTTCACAAAATGTATGGCCCTGGTAGTGGCCTTCCTGCAGCACTTGGGAGTCCAGATCTTCCCACGTCTAGACAACTGGCTTACTGCTGCTGGCTCTCCCTAGGAAGTGCCAGCCACAGTAGTGCAAACCATCCCTTTGCTAGAAGCCTTAGGACTCCAAGTGAATTATAAGAACTCTGAATTGGTCCCTTTGCGATGGCTCCAGTTAGTTGGACTCATTTTCAACACGGGGTCAGGTCATGTCTTTCTCCCAGAGGCTCATGATGTGTGCGATGCAACACCGAGTAAAAACCATCCAACGTCTACTTGGTCACTTGGCTGCCACTACTTACGTGCTTCCTCATGCTCAGCTCTGAATACACATCCTGCAGAGATGGTATCTGAATGCATACATAGGAACACAGGAAACTGCCATATACTGAGTCAGACCATTGGTCTATCTAGCTCAGTATTGTCTTCACAGACTGGCAGTAGCTTCTCCAAGGTTGCAGGCAGGAATTTCTCTCAGCCCTATCTTGAAGAAGCCAGGGAGGGAACTTGAAACCTTCTGCTCTTCCCAGAGCGGCTTCATCCCGAGGGGAATATCTTGCAGTGCTCACACATCAAGTCTCCCATTCATATGCAACCAGGGCAGACCCTGCTTAGCTATGGGGACAAGTCATGCTTGCTACCACAAGACCATCTCTCCTCTCGACAAGGACAGTCCATACATCTTCCTCTGGCCTCCATCATAGGTGTCGGCATCCCTGGACTGGTGAACTCATCTCCTTCATGTCGTATGGCAATTCCTTCCAGCTGCCCCTTCCAGACAAAGTGATATAGGTGTTTCCCATAGTCTGGGAAACATACCAGCAGGGATTTGAACCAGCAAACTCTTGCTCCCTAAGCAAGTTACTTCCCCACTGCGCCATTAGGTACCTCAATGGTCATCTTGTTGGCATCATTAACTTGCTGTCATTCTTCCAAAACCCGCCATCACTGGCGGAAATGCTGCTTTCACTCTCTTGATGTGTGAAGGGCTCTGGCATTCTACCTTCAATGTTCTTGAGAAAGGCATCAGACCTCCCTTCTGTTCATGGCCTATGAAGACCCAAGAAAAGGCCAGCAGGTCTTGGTGCAGACTCTGTCAAGGTGGATTGTTTCCACCATTGAACTATGCTATAAGTTGGCTCAAAAGGACATTCTGCCTGCCATCAAGGCCCACTCCAATAGGACCATGACTGCCTCTGCTGCCTTTGAATGAGTGATACCAATGGAGACTATTTGGTAAGCAGCTACTTGGGCTTCTCCACACACTATGCCATTGATGCTAGAGTATGAAAAGATGCTGCATTTGGCAGAGCAGTCTTGCATTCTATCTTTGATTGACCCACCTCCAGGTAGGAAGCTTGTTCCTGATTTCTGATTACAAGCCCATTTGTGTAAAAGACAGAGACCATGTCAAAGAACAGGTTTCTTGCCTGTAACTTGGGTTCTTGCAGTGGTCATCTGTCCTTTTACATGCCCTCCCATCCTCCTTGCATGGGTCTTTTGAAGGTGAACTCTGTGATTGAGGGGATGAGGATTGGTACAGCCATATAGAATGGCTGGGGACGGAGTTCCAGCCAAAATGTAGGAGAGAATTAGCTGTAAGAATCCAACATCTCTGAGCATGCATGAAGCCAATTTGTGTAAAAAGACAGATCACCACTAGAAGAACCCAAGTTATAGGTAAGCAACCTGTCATTCTTAGGTATTTCTTGATGTGCTGTTTTTCTGTCGCAGAATTGCTTTTTTTAATAAGGGGGAAAGCCTTTAAAGATGCAAATCCCCCAACTGCAGGCTGCAGACTGTGGCATGTAATTTTTATATACATTGGCCTATATATTTAGGCTTATGGCCATGAAATGAAAATTCTCCTATATCTCAACCAGCCCCATGATCTGACAGACTTTACCACTGCCATCAAGTAGATTTATTTATGTTTATTGGCTGTTTCTATTAAACAGCCCTTCCAGACCTCTCTCTCACTCTTACACAAGGTAGAGTACTGAGAAATCTAAGCATGTGGTGGGGAATACAGACAGAGACAAAACATGTTGAATCAAAAGAGTGAAAATTTTACTTAAAACAAAAACAGTCCAATTCAAACAGAAGGCTTTTGTAAAAGTTAGATATGAAAAACAGTAACCACAGGAAACAAATGAAAAGCTGGAATAAACACATTCAGTTAGCCTGTACTCTCAGCTGGGCCCTAACAAAGTTCTCACAAGTAGTTTTTCTCAGTTAGTTCACTCTCTGAGCATCACTTGTAGCAGTCTTCTCTCTCTCTCTCTTTGCTTATGCAATAGGCCTTGCTCCTTCGGCCTAGCCCGAGCAGATTCTGGTACAGTCTTTTCCTTTAGCTGCTCTTGGAGTGAGTGACTTTAGCTCTCAGCTTTTCAAGTTTCCATTCAGCATTTCTCAGTGATTTCAGCTCTACCAAAGTGATTCCAGCCAACCTCTACTGTAGCTGCTCAGTCTCCTCTCTCTTTTATTGCTGTAACTCCACCCACCTCTTTTGGAGTTATCCAATCAGAGATAACAAAAACCAGACCAAAATGTACAAACTCAAGACAGAGTAGTTTACAGTTAAGAAAGCAACCTTGAAGTTAAGAACTTTTTGTACAGAAAATGGGGGACAGGCAACCATTTTAAACATAACACAAAATCAAGCAAACATGATACAAAATGGAGAATAACCAAACATACACAAAATGGAGGATTAGGCTCCATTCTCCATATCCTGATAAGTATTTCAATATTTATAAAATATCCCACAAGCTTTGTGTTTCCAGCTACTGAGAAGACCAAATTTAAAGCATGGGTTTTAAATAATAGGGTTGCAAGTGGGTTAACAAAGACTGCCATTATAGCATTTTCTTTTATGGTGCCATTAAGTTGACAATACCTGTATTTTAATGTAACTTTTATGATTACAATTACATATTAAATTCATTTTATGGTATTGTATGTAGTGTGGTTTTATGGAAGCATAATGGTAAAGTTCAGCTATTTCTCCTCTCTTTTGAAAGGTGTATTTATGCAGGCCTGATATTAATGCTAAGTTGCTTCATTTGCTGAAATGGGCTCATATCTGCAGGAGAGTCAAACTTTCCAAAGAAGCATATACTTAGAACCATGAACTGATTGCTTTTGTTTTTTCAGGGAGTTATGTCTCTTACTAGGCTTAGATCCTGTCCTGTCCCAACATCAGGAACTGGCAGGGCAGTCAGGAGTTGCAGGACCCTGGACAGCAGCTGGGACATGGGTCAGAGGTGGAATGAGGTCTAATACCTCCAGGCTTGGACTGCCTCTCCCAGGTTCTGCCTCCCATTCTGGAGAGCAGAGAGATTTAAAGGGGCAGTCCTCTGGTCTGGAGTCTAGCACCTCTCCCTCTCCACTTCTGTTCCAGATTAGGGAGAGTTCTGCTGTTAAAGAAAACTGTTTATGCAGCTTGGGTAGTTGGTCCTGGTCTTTACTTCGCTTAGTGGTAAGAACCGGTAGAGATTTATAGTGTCTTTGTAATACCTGTTTTATTTCCAGATATTTAAGCAGAACCTATTGGAAGCAAACAGAGTCCTAAAAAACAGGTAGTAGAACTGCTAGCCTAACCTGCATAAGACTTCCCATAGCAACAATGTGGACTGTTATTTTCTTTACCTCTCCAGGCTGCTACCGTAGGCTATGCATGAGAACTGCTGGGATCAGGTTCAGTCCCGGTGGGGCAGCACTGCCTAGTCCCACTGTTAAACCTGAGTGAGCCCTGAACCCGGGCTCCAGGATCGTGTGTTTACTGGGTTAGTAAACCCAGCAGACAAAGAGACGGGTGCCTAGAGCACCCAGCAGACAAAGAGACGGGTGCCTAGAACACCCGTCTCCTGGGGAACCGCCCAGTACATTGCACATGTCATGCGGTGCATTGTGGGATATCTGGAGGTTGGAATGCATCCGGCATGCAGTGTAGATTGTCTGGGAGCATGGTTCATGCTCCCAGCAACAGACCAGCTCTTGTCTGGGGAGAAGCTGAGTTTGACCAACCTCCCCCCGCTCCCACTCACCTGCTCTCTGCCCTGCCTGCCCGGTTGTGTGAACGACCTCATAATCTGTCAGCTCTTTTAAACCGCCAGCTGCTTGCTCTTCTGTCTCTCCCCTCTACAAAGCACTGGTCTCACTCACTACCCCTGCAAGTAAATTGCTCTTTCAGGAAAACATCTCCTGATCATTGTTGACTATTAGCAAGCAATCAGTTTTTAAATGATGGTCACCCTTCAGCAGTAATAACACATCTGAAGGGTTCAGTTTGGTCCCTGCTGAAGAAAGCGGAGAACAGGCAAGATAACCATTATATTTAGTGATCTTACGGAAGTTCATAATTTATTTGGTTTGGAGTACAAATTTGTTCAGCTTGTGATGCTCACTTGTAAGGAAATCCAGCTACACTTCCCATCAAAAGTTTTTCTCCAGCTCAGAATGTAAAATGAGAGATTATACATGAGTGTGCAGCATTCAGAAGTCCAAACCAGCTGCTTCACAGGCATGTGTGAAATAACTTAACACTGAGCCCCTTACTGTTATTGGAACACTTGTTAATTACTGTAAACTACTTGACCCGACCAGCTGACTAAGCAGCCTTTTGTTTGTTGAGGATATTCTCTGTTTAGGTCAATTATCTTGTTTTTCTTGGAAACATTTGATGTGGCTATGTCCTCCATCCAGATCTAAACCCTTGTTTGCAGGAGTGGTTTGTTGTTGTTTTTGTGGGGAGGGGCAGCTGAATTTCTAAACAGCTCTCTGCCCTGGCTAGTGCTGGAAACTACAATTCCCAGGAGGCAATATGATTAAGTCATGTGCACAGAGCACCACCAGTGCATGTGCACACCAGCTCTACAAGCCAGGATAACGCTCAGTTAATAAATGATTTTCTTTTGCAGACTCACTGAGATAGCCTGCAATTACTGAACGAATTCTGAAATGGTAATGTGCGCATCACTAATTATAGTATGTTATTCCTGTTTGTTGCACTGTATGTAATAAGTAAATGTCTGATCACAGCTTTTACTAGATCAAGGAAACTTTCCAAGTCAGTAATAATATAATCAGAATGAATACTCAGATCTTCAGTAACATGAGCCAAGTTCAGGCATAACACAAAACCATGGTTTGTCTAACTATGATTAAGAACCTATATCATAGATGAGATTTCCAGAAGTACAACAGGCAAACTGGTTCAGAGGTGCCTTTCTGCTTTTGTTTCCAGTTTGCTTGGTACACAACTTCAGAAATCTGATCCTTCTGAAGATGCAATAGCCATTTGAGGTAGAGCAGTGGCCATGGGCCACTGGTTTATCCATAATCTATGAATTCAGATATAACATGGGACCAGTTTGCACAAACTACGATTTGCAAACCAGCTTCAAACTCTGTGGTTCTGGAACTTGATTTGTTGGCCACAGATAAGCTACTGTTGGTGGGCAGGTTCATAAGAATAGCCTTGCTGGATCAGGCCTAAGGCCTATTTAGTACAGCACCCTGTTTCACACAGTGGCACACTAAGTACAGTGGAAAGCACATAACCAGGAGATGAAGGCATGCCACCTCTCCTGCCACTGCTTGCCTGCAACCGGTATTCGGAGGCATCCTGCCTCTGAACATCGAAGTACCTGAAGGAGGTAGCCTTCAGGTTCAGACATAACATCGAACCATGTTTTATCAAAACAGACCGTGGTTCTGCATGAAGGAGACCATTGTTGGGGCCAGAGAGAATGCACACACATAAAACAATGCTATGGGACAGTTAACTTTAGATTTAAAGGATAAGATAACTAGGAGGGAAAGAGGAGACAGCCACATGCATTTCTACACTAGCATTTGCTAGTGAACCTTTAAATGCTAAAAGTGAGAGCCTGAAAAATAAACAGTATTGTTTGTACTTGGTACTTTGAAGAAAAACATACTTCTCTGTCTATCTATCCCACATTCTGTACCATGGAAAAACTGAATTGTGCAACTAATTTAAGTAATGTATAGTTATAGGTTGTTATACACACACAGACACTATATATATGATAGATATATATAGAGAGAGTTCTATATAGCTATATATAGTTATATATACTGTATATATAGAGAGAGTTTATATATATATATATATATATATATATATATATATATATATATATATACTGTATATATAGAGTTATATATAGTTATGTATTTTAAAAACATTGTATAATTCTGCTTCTACTAGTTGTTTGGCTGTCTCCACAAGCTCTGCAGAGCACTGCAGTGTCATTCCCTGACAGTGGAATGATTTCTAGCTTTCTTTCCGCCACTTTCTGAAATTTAGCAAGTATTGCTTCTGCACACTCAAGCGTATACTTGTAGTCTTGAGAGATAGAAACTGTAAAAAAACAAAACTGATTTTTTTTCAAGATGCTGATTTTTGTGTCAGCAATTTCTGTCTTTTGGTTTACAATTGTGGCATAGGCATGGCTCTGGAATTCATAGTAGAAGGATTAATATGCATTTAACCTATTTGTTATAGTATATTGTTTTATGATAGAATTCTGTAGACCACATTGTATACTATGTTATAGTACAGAAGTGGTGTGTGTATAATTGAATATATCATTCATAGATATAGATATAGATATAGATATAGATATAGATATAGATAGAGAGATTTTTCTTCCAGAAATGGAGATTGTACCAACATTGCCAATAAAGAACTCAGTGCTTGAAGTAGTGTAGTAGGGTAAAATGCAACCCCATGACAGAAAAACCCAATTAGAATTAAATTTTAAGAACAAGGGGAAGGGAAAGAGTGTTTTGATATAACGTGCTGGACAACTCATTGACATTGCTGTCAAGTAACCCCAAACTCCAGCCTTGAAGAGGGACAAGTCTAGGAAGGGGATTTTAGCAGGATATAGGAGTGTAAAGCAGTATTTGTACTAAATTAGTTGAGCTGCTGGTAAACATGTCTTCTCCAGCTCTTAATTTAAAAAGTACAAAGAAAGTGCTGTGGAGTTCCCAGTTGGATTTTGAGTTAATTCAAATGGGGCAAATAAGCAACACAGGGTTTCCTTTTTAGCTACCTAATGGTGTGCAGATTAAATCTGAAGAGGTTAGTAAAATGAGATGGTTTTTTTAAAAAAATCAAATTGCTTACATTCTTCCCCCCTCTCTCTGGCTCTCTCTTTGCTCAAGGACCTGTCTTTTTCTTCTCTCTTCCCTCTTCCCCCACCCTGGCCCATCCTCTTCTGGCTTTGAGGGAATTTTGTTCAAAGCACTTTTAGCATAAAGGCAAATCTTAAAACAAGAATTTCACTTTGCTGCTGTCTTATCACTTGTGATGAATAAACCTTTGCTGGTTAAGTGGCAGTGACACATCATTGTGGCAGCTTCTGCATCCAACAGAAAGATAATTAATCTTGCTATCAACACTCCTAAACTGAAGGAAGCTGGTTCATTGCTTAATTCTGTAAAGCTGCTTTGTGTAAGGTGGGAAATCTCTGTTTAAAACAGTTCCCCGGGGATTGTTTATTTCCTGTGACTAAAAACGTTATTTGTTTCTTAAGTTAGTATTGAAAGGAATACTCAGCCTTTGCAATACTGTTGATGTGGATCTTGTAATCGCAGGCAAAGTATTTGGGAAAGGGGTTGTGGGGAGTAAAAGCTGAACTAGACATTACTGTAAAAGTGTCCCCCCACAAAAGGCCATAATTAGGACTCACACCACTTTTTTTTTTTTAAAGCTGCCACATCCTCCCGCCTGTTGCCCCCACAGCCCACCCTATACTGTGGCTTAGGGAAAACCATTTTTTAAAGCTTGCATAAATTTTGCAGGTTGCAGGAAATTGCAGCTTTGGGTGGGGTTTTCAGAGGGGGGGGGGAAAGCACATGAGAAGGTTAATCCTAGCCCAGTCCTCCCCACCCCCACGCCTTGGTCCAAACTGGTTGCTTTCCATAAAAGTCTCAGTCACTGGACTTTAATATGTTCTTAAAGATGTTACTTTAAGAACATATTAAAGTCCAGTGACTGAGACTTTTATGGAAAGCAACAAGTTTTATGGAAAGCAACCAGTCAGACTTTTATGGAAAGCAACCAGTCCAACCAGTAGTTGGACTGAAGAGCAATAAACAATTTATGGAAGATCTTGTGTTTACAGTTGAAAAACTGGGATGAACGTAAGGCATTTTTTACATACGACACTTAAATCATCTCTCTTGCACTATTGGTGTGCACATAGTAAATTAGGCTAGAAAACAGAAGCGTGTTTAAAACTGAATTTACATTGTAGCAAATGGAGGTTAAATTATGTACTTCATACTTTCACTGGGGGCATTGCTTTCAAACTTTGCCTAGGGCTCTCAAATGCCTTGACCTAGCTCTGTCCCAAAGTGAAGCTGTCTGGAGGCTGCTTACCATGTTGCAAGTTTAAGGGGGTGCACCTTTAAGCTGCTCCCATGATGAAAATCATGAAATGCAAATATTTACAGCAACACGAGAAACAGATATGCCATCCTTTTGCAGATCTGACTAGATCAGGGATTCTCAACATGTGGGTCCCCAGATGTAATTGGACTTCAACTCCCATAATTCCCAACCAAAGGCCATTGGGGCTGGGGATTATGGAAGTTGAAGTCCAATAACATCTGGGGACCCACACATTGAGAAACCCTGGACTAGATAGATTTGGAGAGGAATCACTGCCACAGTAAGATTATTTTCCCCACCAAAGTAGCTCGTTGGAGCTCTCCTGAGGGTCAAAAGATGGGATGAGCTGCTACATAATAATTATTAGAATGCATACAGCACTTTAGAGTGATCTGTAACTCCTGTAGGTATGCCCAAGGTCCAGTGCATCATTAATGTATGGAATTCACTACCACACAATGTGGTGATGGCCACTAGTTTTAGATGGCTTTAAAAGGGGCTTTCATAAATTCATGGAAGACAAGGCTATTAAATGGTTGCTAGTCATGATGGTTCTATGCTGTCTCCAAGTTCAGAGGCAGGATGCCTCTGAATGCCAGTTGCTGTAGAGTAATGGCAGGAGAGAGATATTGCCTTCACCCCAGGTGGGCCTCCCTTTTTGTATCATAAACTACCTTGAAACTCTCCTCAGCTTCAAAAGCAGTTTGCCATGTGGCAAGAGAGGTTTCTATTTGAGAAATAACAGACCCTTTGGGCATGCAGAAGAAGTTGCACAGTTCTTTTTAAATTTGATTTTTAAAAATTGGCTTAAAAAAACTGTTTTGTATTTATTTTGTTGGGGTTTTTTGTTTTTTTGGTGTGTTGTGATCTGATGCATTTTATGTGTTTTTATGGGATGTTTTTATGGGATGTATTGTGAGCTACCCAGAGAACAATTTGTTATGGAGCACTACCAAATAAAGATGATGATAATGATTTAGCCTCCCCCCCCCTTTTTTTTTTGTTACGGGATTTTGTTTTCAGAATTATAATTCACCCTGAATATTAGTGGTAGGGCTGGATTAAAAAAAAAATTTAAAATAAAATTTCATTATGTCCAGTTCCAAGTATCACTTCACATCCCATTTAGTTTACTGTGTTGAGAAAATCCATTTGTCAGAATAGAAAGCCATTTTAGCTGCTTGCAGATGTCAGCAGTTGGCATAATATAGTATTGCGTTTGCCATCGCTACGATGATATAATTTACCACAATTTTTTCACTCCAAAGACTGCAAATTAATCAATATTTAGCAAGTTCCAGCTTCTCCCAAAATATATATAGTAATAAAATTATGAAAAAAGAGAGATGGAAACCTACCCCCCCACACACACACCAGTTGTCTTTTCATTCATGGCACCAATATATACATTCAAAAAAGCACCTCTCTTGATATGAAAGGCTTGCTGATTGAAGATCAAAGGTGTTCACACTCAATGACCTGGCTCAATGCCAGCTGGATAATTATGCTCTGCCACTCTCAATACCACTGTAGTTTCATTATTTAGATGAATTGTTCTTAATGTTTTGTCCCAGATCATTAGAATAGTCTTCCTGTCGAAAGCCTTTTATTACCTTGGATATGATCTTCCTGACACCTGCCTTTGAATTCTTTAAAAATGCCCTTAGAGCTGATTCAAACATTCGGAAAAAGCATGCCATCAAATGGCGCAGCGGGGAAGCAACCTGCCTAGAGAGTAGGAGGCTGTTGGTTTGAATCCCCTCCGGTGTGTTTCCCAGAATATGGGAAACTCCTATATCGGGCAGCAGTGATATAGGAAAGTGCTGAAAGGCATAATCTTATACTGCATGGGAGAAGTCATGGCAAACCACTCCATGGTTTTCTATACTTAACCATTCTACCAAGAAAACTACATCTGTGGTTGCTAGGAGTCGACACCAACTTGACAGCACAACCAAGTGACCAAATGTTGAACCACGGTCAGAAGGCAGGTGGATCAGTGCAAGATTGAATGCTCTACCATGTCAAAAACTTCCTCATGTGGAAGGCTAAGATGTTGAGAAGAATACTTGACTTGAACCTTTATCCATAATATACTAGCTTGAAATATGCAGGGCATTTTTATGGTGCAGGAGCATTCAAATATATGATGCCTACAAAGTTCTCCAAATTGGGGCCTGTACATCTATTCCAGAAAATGAATAAATATTTATAAAACTGGGCCACAATGTGGCTTCTACCTGGGGTGTGCACAGCTCTTTCATCTCCACATAGGGGAGACCTCGGTGCAGAGAAGCTTGCACAGGAGAAGGAGAACATGTCAAGGGACAGAATCGTTGCATGGACATGAATAGCCACAACATTAAATGGGAAATATTTGAATGTATAAGAGAATGTACGCTGAAGATGGTAGGGTTTCTAGTTCTGCAATCTGAAGTCGGCTAAACGAAACATTTAACAGATGATTAAATGAAACATTTCAGGGTAGTGATATGGATATCAGTAGCTGGGGAGCAACAGTGGGATAGTTTTGCCTTCATGCCTCCAAACTCTGCTACTTACTCATATTGAGGTCCTCCCTCTTTCATAGGTTGTTCTCTCCCACCCTGTCCTCTCTGCATAGGAAACAGTGGGCTGCAGGAATCTGAGGAGGCAAGGACAGACTTTCCCCTCAAATAAGAGACCCTCCTCTTTTTGACATATTGAGCCCTTTTTCATGAGCAGTGAGAAAGGGCTACAGAGTTTGTGGGGAGGAGGCCCTAAAGAGCTTACTTCCCCACTGTCAAGCATTCCACCATCCCTGGGTGGTCAGACCACCTGTCCACATGAGCCAGCAGCTCCAAGGGTTGGGGAGCCGGGACACGCCGCTGCATGTGCATGCAATAATGCACCATGTGAGTGTGCGGTGCATTATGGGGACCCCCCTCCCCTCCTTGAGTCCTCCAGCTATGGATGCTTGTGGCCATGGCTGACACACGACCAAAAAAATGAGGTTAAGGGAGCGCTCACTCCCTTAACCCTATTTTAAAGGGTGGCTCTGTTAAGGTCCCTTTTAGGGTCCCTTTCCCAGCTGATCTGGGTGAGGCAGGCTCCCGCCCCCCGTGAGATACTTGCCAATTAACAGGAGATGAGAGGGAGATCCTTTTCAGTTTCTTTATTCAGCTGAGCAAAGCAACCGGGCAACTCACTCTATGCATGCAGGCAGGGAGTGGCGCGCCGGCAAAGGGGTCACACACATTCTTATACCCCTGAGTAAACAAGCTCACCCCATTTCCCCCCCAGCAAGGTAACTTTATTGGCTGCTTCAAGCTTGCTCTGTTTTCCTATACATTATCATATACATTTCATAGATTTGCCCCCTTCGCAGGGGCCCCACCTTTCCTTTCCTTTCCTTTCCTTGCGGTTTTCAGGCTGAAGCAATAGCACCTGGCAGCAGACTGTTCGTCTGTGGTTTGCACAAAAATCCCCTTCTTGTGACCTACATAGCTCAGACTCAGCCCCACGACCTGCTTTTGGGTGCAATAAACTATTCTAACAGTTTCATGCAAGCATGGTTGCAGAAGCAAAATGGCGTAGGTTAGGCTCACTTCATTTGCAGAACCCTTCAGCTCTGCAGGCAGGCTTGCCACCGTGGTGCTGCTGGGATCGGGCCTGATCCCGGCCGTTCACATGCATGTGCAAAACCGGGCTGGGCTCCCTTAGCCCAGTTTTGCCTGCTTGTGCGAATAGCCTCATTATGTTTAGTAGGCAAAGTACACTATCTAGGAAAATGTCCATCACTTGAATTTGCAGTCTTAATAAAATGGGTCTTATTCAGGAGGCAGTGTAAGATGACTCTGCAAGGACAGGCATTCTGGTGTTAATGCTAAGTAGACTTGTTTTAACTTTTTTTTTATTTCCAATTTTAATATATCATATTTCATTGAATACTCTAAAACACGTTGACAAGTGCTTTTATAAGCAAGCAAGATACAAATTGAAATAAATTAATAACACTTTGCTGAAGGCAAATGCTATCCTTGTATTTATGAACTACAAGGCTCCATTTTCTAATGTGCTTGCTTCCCATTTATTTTGATGCCCTTCTAGTGACCTTGTTTTCACTCTGCACTGCAGTGAAATGTGTACTGAGGTTCAGAGTATATGGCTGGCTACTGTTCACCTCTGTCCTTTTAAGGACAGGAGCGTACCCTAGAATATACTAAAATGGCAGCTTTATTCAATTCTGGTGGAATCAAGTTTTGAGCAACTGCATTTCATGAATTGTAAGTCCAATGTAGGTGTGTCTCTGCAAAACCATCATAGCCAATTGATTATGCAGTGATATGATCTGTCCTATGTTCCCGCCTTATATGTCTCTTTGGGTGAGAGAACTGCATAGTACAGGTGACTTGGAGCTGCTGCCAAAAATGGCATCCCTCTGTTGAGTTCTCCCCTGTAACATGAAAGAACGCTTGCCTAATGTCATAATGGCAGCCAATGATATTCAGCAAAGGCAGGAATTTGCATATTATCATGAAATAGGAGAAGTATTACTGCATCTAATGGAGAGGGATGACTTAACACAGAGATGCTGCATTGTGCCTCCCATAATGTGAAGTAACTTCCAAATCAGAGGTAATTGTGGGGCAGAGCTGTTTTGCACTTCCATTAGAGAACAATAAGGCTGAAATATTTAAATGACACCAAGACTGGAGAGTCAGCTCTGGGAAGAAGGAAACTTGGAGATATGTGTTTGTGCATGCCCATGGGTGCATGCCCTCTATCTGGCTCCATCATACATTGTAGCATTATTTTGCTTTCGTCTTTCACGTTGGTGGGTTATAGAGAGTGCTAATACTATGCCAGTGCCTTGGCATCTGCATTGGTTCTGGTATGTAGAGGAGTGTTCTTGGTAGCTGTCCCACAATTGTGAAACTCCCTTCCCTAGAGAACCATTAAAGCCCAGGTCTGAATACTTCCAGCCTGGTATTGAATGGTTTGGGTAAAGCAGATGTAGGGTATTTTATTGGCCAAATCTAATTCATCTGTTTGGGAATTTACAAGATTTTATCACTAAAGGAAACCAAAGAATTTGCTTGACCCAGACTTGGAGGATTGTCTGGTAAACAGCAATAAAAAGCAAATCTATTGTACCTGCTTTCTGTAGCGCTAAAGCTGGATGGCTCCACGTCCCTTTTAACGGGCTTTCTTCCCGAAACCTTGAGTCATAGGAATAGCAGGTTTTGTGCAAACAGTTTCAATGGCATCGCTGTGGCCACTTCCATAAATAATGATAGCAGAACTTCTTGTTAGAAGAATCTGAATGAATTACTATTTAAATTTAAGTATAATTCATCATACCTATCTGGTGAGGAGCCATAATCGCAATGAAGCAGGCTTCTGGTGCGAATCTAGGTGGATGTTATATGCAAACAGGTGCTGGCCAATGGTTCCTCTTTTCCCATCACCCCAGCTGCTGGAGCTGCTTGCAAGGAGTCTGGTTAAAACATTATCATTAGAGTGTGCATTGGTGGTTTGGGAGTGAGGAGGCTTGGATTAGTTTCCTTCTCCCCACAAAATGGTTGATTGGTGTTACTGATCCCTTTCTGACACATGCAACCCTGAAAGATGGCCCCCTTTTAAACTGGAAAATACACTTGAGAGTGGAAAAGCAGTGGGTAGGGAAAAGGGTTGCTTTGCCTTCCCATTACTTTTTGTATGTTCAGTTATCTCCTTCAAGAACTTATTTTCCTGTTATGAAAAGGCCTGCCATTATACATGTTTGCATGTCATCTTTGGCCCTTTGGCTTTAATAAAAATGGAGTGTGAGTGACGTTGTTGATACAGTATACCATGGAGGCATCTTACTGAGGAGAAAGATATGGAAGGAGGAGCTTATTTGGAGTTTTGAATTGTCATCTTTAATTTATCAGTCCATTGGGTGCCTCTCCTGCCAGTAAGGTAGGCTTGGTTATGTTTTTGGCATCATCTTTTCTCTCTCTGGTTGGGAAGGGTGGGGACAATAAAGGGTCTCTGAAGATAAGAGTGATGGGGTCTGGGTGGAATTACTGAACCAAGGTAGCAGGTCAGTAATTTCAGAGAGAGGAGGGGGTCTGCCCTGGAATAGGTTAAATAGTCCTCGATTGGACTGTTCTGTGTTTGAGATTTCTGAAGACTTTTAAAAACATGTTCTGGGTAGCATGTTTTAATTGTTGCATACTACAGAAGAGTAATTTTCTAATTAAGGTGATAGCTGTGCATCACCATAGTGTTTTCTTGTGACAATAAAGATTGCATATAAGGGATACTATAAAATAAAATAAAAATATAATCCACCTACGGACACCACAGGAGTACCTCTTGAAATTCACATGAGGATGTATACTGAAACCTTGCCAGATATTATGCTTCTGCAATGACATTGGACTATAAGGACGTTTGAGTATTTAATCAATAGGCAATGAAAACATGCTGTATTAAAGCAGAATGTGGTGGTTCTGCTTTTCAGACACGAAAGAGATCAATATTCTTTGGTTAAACTTAATGTATACAATTGTGAAATTGATTAATATTTAATTATAAAGAGGTAAATGAAAGTGCCTGGGAAATGTAATGTAGCATACATTAAAATTGTCATTATCAATCTAGGAGTATGTATTCTATGCCCTGGAGGATCCAAGAAATGTTGTTTTTTGGTCTACATAGCAGCGCTGCTTTAGAAAGCAATACTTCTTGCATGATTCATTAGTGCCATAGGTTGTCTTCTTTTTCTTTTTATTAATTTCACACAGTACACCATATTCTCTGTATGTATAATGCATAGTTTTCTTTTCCTGAAGGGCCAACTGCAAAGTTATTTATTATATTTGCATCTTTTCCAAGGATCTCGGGGAAGTGTACATGCTTCTCTTCCTCCCCTCAGTTGATCTTCACAACAACTGTGTGAGGTAGGTTAGATGGAATAGTGGTGACTGGCTGAAGGTCATCCAGTGAGTCGAAGGAACCTTTCTTTCTCTATAAATTGCTTTCTCGCTGGGAGTAATTAAAGCAACATTGCTAAGTATGTGTCTCTGTGTGTGAACTTCTGTGGACATTTGGGCATGGTGTGTGCTGTTTCTGAAAAATTAACTCATGAGATCAGAATTTGTGCCAGTGCTGAGTACTGGAAGTAAGCAATATACAAGTAAACTGTGTGAGTTTCTGCTTTCCCTCTTCCATAAACAAAGTGGCTGTTAGTTTTTTAAAATCTGCACTTGCCCGGAATGTCTGCTTTGGCCTTCTTTCTCTCTTGTTTCATTTGTCCTCTCTGTTAGAGAGCCAACATGGTATAGTGGTTAGAGTGCTGGATTAGGACTGGGGAGACCTGAGTTCCAATCCCCATTCAGCCATGAAACTCACTGGCTGACTCTGGGCCAGTCATGTCTCTCTCAGCCTAACCTACCTCACAGGGTTGTTGTGGGCTCCTTGGAAGAAGAGCAGGATAGAGATGTAAAATTAATAATAATAATAATAATAATAATAATAATAATAATAATAATAAATACCCAAGAATAGTATGAAGGCGTGAATAATAGTAATAATGAAATAAATAATTATATCATAGATTGTCCCCTTTGCTAACCAGGGTCTGCCTTGGTTTTCATTTGGATGGGTGACTACATGTGAACACTGTCTGCTGTAAGATATTCCCCTTAGGGAATGGGGCCATTGCTCAGTGGTAGAGCATCTGCTTGCATGTGAAAGGTCCCAGATGACATCTCCTGCCCGAAACCTTGAAGAGCTGCTGCCAGTCCTTGTAGACAATACTGAGCTAGATGGACCAAGGGTCTGACTCGGCATAAGGCAGCTTCCTGTGTTCTTGTTTTCCGTGGGAGGAGAAGGGTATGGGTTACTCCGGGTGTGGCTCTAAACGTGTCGTTTGCCAGGGGCACATTATATATCCTCCTTGGGATATCTGAAGTACAGAGTTTGGGATTCCAGAGCTGCTTGAGGTATTCCCCATGGTTTGGGTATGCCTCGTGGGAAGTGTTTGAAGTTTTTAATTTTTTCAACAGCAGAGCCTTGCCCTCCTCGTGCCATTCATATCACAAATTGTTTTTATACTACATGTGTCATGAGGATGGACAGATGCTTGACAAGCGTAAGCCTAAAGCTTCATTGGGTGTGTGGAACTGGTGGCACAGTTCTTTGGATTCTGGCCAGAGAATCTTGTCAACTCCTGCCATATTACACTTGATTGATCAAAATGAATTTCGGCCACTGATCGATCAATTAAAGCACATGGCTGTAAAATAAATACATTTTCTAGACCTGCTGTCAAGACTAAACACCTGTTGCTGGACAGTAAGTAGTATCAAGTGCATAGTTTTCCGAAACACATCATTATACAGTTTTAGTTAATAATATACAATGGGATATAGGGCTCCATAGGGTCCCTGCCATTGACCTTATAGGTCAGGGCCTTTATTTTATGGGCTATTAATAAGCCATTAGACCCTTCATTGGACTGATCTACAAATCTTTCTGAATTATGTACAATAGGGACCTTTATAACCCCAATAGGTATTATATTTTATCTTTCATATTTGTCTAGTAAAAGTGGATAACTGAATACTATTATACAGATTTTGTGTGGGGTGTTTTTTTGCTTTGGAAAATAAAGAGAGAAAGAAAATAATATTTTAGGGTTACTTTTCCTGAGAGATGGGTATGCATTTGAAGAATGCCACTGACCTCTCAGCAGTTCTTAAGATTTCATGCTGAGGAGCACAACTCTAGGGGCTTAGTTTCTTGTCTTTAAAAAGGAAGAAATCAAAATGATTTTTGCAGATCTCTGGAATGTATAATATCAAACATAAATTGTAATTGCACTTCATTTACTAAGTGGTGCATTACCTCATCCTTTAGTTTTAACAATGGATTTTCCATAAATCTTCATATGGTTAAACATGATAAAGTGCTCAACATATCATGGAACATGGCAGTGCTTATTAGCACTTGAGAAGTTATTGATAGCTTACCTTGATTAATCTTTTATGGGTCTCTGTAGTATTAATTCCAGAGGAGTGGTGCAGGGAAGCAGTTGAGGTTTTGTAGCATTAGTCTCCACACATTCATTCATAGTTTCTGCTTCAGCTACATGAAATTTTGACTGATGTCATTAGGCTAATTATAATATCTTTTTTTTCTTCAGCAACTTGCTTTCGGTTTGTCGGCTTGGGGAATTAGAATTTCAAGTATACACACACATTCTGAAGAAATTTGTCATGGAGATGAAATATGGGCTGATAGTTTGAAAAGGAAAAGGAATTTTTCTTCTGAAACTGAAATAGATGTTTTTCCTGAATATTTTCTATAAATAATCACAATTAGTTGCCATCCATTCCTCCTATACCATTTGTACTAACTTCCGGTTGTCCTCTAACCTTTGTCATCTATGGAGAAAAGTAACCAGTTTAAAGCTGTCTGCCATAAGTGTTCCTATTATGGGCAGCTAATTTTGCTGAACATTATTGCTGTCTCTTTATTTTTAGAGAGAGTCTGAGATTTTAAATGTTACCTTATGGCAAGGTGTGCATGGCATTATAGGGTTGGTTTTTTTTAAGAGTTTACATTATGTAAGTTCTAAACACTGTTGTCTGTACCACTGGGAAGTGGGAAGTGTAGTCTTTCCCAGAACTTTCTTCTCCATGGAGCTCTATGAAGGCTCTCGGAAGGACTTCACTTCCCAGCGCTCCATGCATGCCTTCCAAGATGGTGCTGGGGCTCAACAGGGCTCCATTTCTCTTAAAGCCCCGCCCCCCCCGCCTTGTGCTGGGAAAAGTGCAGCACTGTGCAGAACTCAGCACATTGGGAAATGGCTTTCACATTGAATGTTTTTTGCCAAAGTGGCCTCTGCTTCAAAAACAGTAAAGATTACTGTACTACGTGATGGTACAGCCTGCATTGTGTCCTTTGAGCTTTCATTTTTGTTGTTGTTCCCCGTCCAGATTTTTTTTTAATGAAGAAGTTCATACTCATTAAATTTATTTATTTATCATATTTCTTTACTACCTGGTATGTGCAGCTCTAGGCGGTGTACAAAATTTAAAACAACATTTAAAAATCAGCACAGATTAAAATACAAAACAATTAAAACAGTAGCATAGAAACTATTATTATTTAAAATTATTTGAAATTATTAAAATTAATTCTAATTAAAAGCCTGTGAGAACAGGTGCGATGCTCAGAGAAGGAGATGCTCTTATTTCAGCAGGAAGCATATTCTAAAGTCCCAGGGCAGCCACAGAAAATCCAGGTCCTGGGTTGTCACCAAATGAGCCGGTGGCAACTGTAACCGGACCTCTCCAGAAGCTTGCAACAGGCGGCAGGGTTCATGACAAAGGAGGCACTCTCATAAATAGCCTGGACCCAAGCTATTAAGGGCTTTATAGGTAATAACCAGCACTTTGTATTTCACCTGGAAACATATCAGCAGCCAGTGCAGTTCCCTCAAAACCAGTGTTATGTGGTCCCTTCGAGTTGTCCCAGAGACCAATCTGGCTGCTGCATGGTCATTTAAAGAGCAGCATGGTTCTTTAAATCTTTAAAGACCATTTAAAGAGCAGCCTGGTCTAAGGACATGTTTTGCCTCCCACAGTGCAACCCATTTACCTTGCCACATAGAACTCAATGGGAGCCACTAAGATTTGAGCCCACCCATATCTGCATGGCTCCAACCGTTAATCTGCAAAACTCCTTCTTGAATTCTGCTTCTTGGTCATGGTAGACTGTGAGTGAATCAAAACCCATAAGCTGGCATTTATATATATGAAGATGTGGCCATATGCTAACTAGAGAGTAACTTTCTGCCATCTTGTTCACCCCATTGAGTAACTCTTTGTGGACAAAGAAGCTCCAGCTTGTAAAATTTTCTTTCCTCAAAGAACTTCCCCATTTAATTCCATGGAAGTACATCTTGAGAAGTTCATGAGCAATTGCTTGCAATCCGTAAAAGCCCTTACAAAAAGCTCTCAGTGCTGCCAAGCAGTCGTCTTCTTGATCAAAGAATAACTCGTTTAATCTCTTCCATCTCACCCCTTCTTTAAATATCCAGATCAGAAATGAACATGTTAAATTAATTCTCACTTACAATCTCCTCACTTTAAAGACTAGCCCATAATTCTCACCATACTTTGTTGATCTTAATGTTTTCCTGTCTTCTAATGGACAGTAATTGAGAAGGATCCATCATTTAAATTAGACCCCGGTGAAGAACATCACTTAGAGAAATGGCACTATAAACTGGAATCATGGAGGTAAAAATCAATCTGCTAGCTGGTTAGATTTAAAGAAAAATTCATTATGTGTGCTAATTCCAGCCTGTACATATCATTTACCTGTGTGATGTTCAGTTTAATCAATTTATGAACGGAATGTAACCACTCATTTTCTCATATTATGTTACAGAACCCTGGGAGTTTTCTGGAGACCAGACTATTAGTATTCTTTAGTCTATGACCATTTAAATGATATAATTGGACTATAGAGATGCAGGAGACCCTTGAGAGAAATCTATATCTACACACACACACACACACACACCCTTGAGGTGTACACAGGGGCTGAGAGATACATTTGCTTTGGATACCATGCAGAGCTGCTCTTAGCCCTGGACATTGGAGCCAAAGTCCAGGACTTCCATACCCTTGCCCCCACAATCCTCTTTAGTCTGACCTGGGTGGTGTGGTTTGTGCCCTCAAAATCTACGTGTTAAAAAATGGTGCTGAACTTGCAGTGTGTTTGTGTGTGGGGGCAGGGCTCCAAAGGCCTTTAGGTCTATGTTCCAAAATTACCTAGGTGCACCTCTGATACCACGATCAAACTATGGTTTGGCTCTTGGGGGCATGCCCTGGGCCCTTGCGCTTGCTCCTCTCCTGTTCCTCTCACCTTCTTCCTTTGCATGTTCTGATTCCCTCACTCACGTCCTGGTTTGTGGATGTTGCATTTTGCTGAGGTCCGAATCGGGTATTCAGTGGTTACTGCAAAACACTGTTTGTCTCTAAACCAGAATGGGACACCCATTTCAAGGTGTGGTTCTCCCCTTTAGGTTTAGAGGCAAATGATGGTCTGCAGTAATCCTGACTGCCTCAGTTAAAGCAAACTATGGCTGTCACATGTGAGGGAGGGGATTGATATACCATCTCTCTCTATAAAAGGCTTAGGTGGTCCATGGCACATCACGTGAGAGTTGCAGGCGGTATATGGCAAACCCCGCCCTCACAGCAGCTGCGACCAGTCCCGCTGAGGAAAGCAGCAGAGCACGAGAATGCCATCTCATCAACCGTCTTCTCCCTCTCTGTCTCTGAGGGGAAGGAGAAAGAGAAGGGAGAAAAAGACGGAGCCCAGGTGGGCAGGTAAGCATGTTGAGGCAGCGAAAGTGCACCAGGTGGGGAGGAGAGAACGAGTGGAGAGCGAGCATACGTGAGGAAGCCGAGCTCCAAGCATGTTTGTGGAGGAGGAGGAAGAAGGGAGTGGCCACTGTGGGCAAGAGACAGAGCAGGGCAGGTGGGCAGGTTGGAGGAGGAGCCGCTCAGGCCCTGCAGGGAGGAGAAGGGAGGAGCAGGAGCAGGAGTGGGGCTGGGATGAGGATGGGGAGGTCTCTGGGGTGATGGTGAGGGAGTCTCTGAGGAGAGGGGCTGTGATGAGGGGGGCCAGGGGAGAAATCAAGTACTAGCACACAGATGCTCTGCACGGGTCAAGCTAGTTTTTTAAAAAATCTCAGCATTTTTAGGTGCATAAAATAGTTATTAAAAACGGTATAAACAATACCAAGACAAACAGCAAAAAAATCACAAATCAGGAGTAAGCAGTGAAACAAACTAGCAGCTTAAACCAAAACAGACTCTTAGAAGAGAAGGCGCCAAAGGAACAGCCTGTGGAAGTGAATTCTAGAGCACTAGGGCAGCAATCAAGAGGCCGTTCTGGACTCCAAATACAGGGGAGCCTGAAGAAGTAGAGATGCAAGGTAGAAGTGGGCACATGAGCTCAAGGCATGGCCTCCAGTGGCCAAATCCATGGCTTGCAACAATGTGGAGGCCATTTCTGAAGCAATACGGTCCTAGAGACCTGCATCTTGTGATCTGAATGTGTCGTTCAGCTCTAACCTTGTTTATGGCACCTGCCATGTAATGCAATCAAAGCTAATGGGACTATGCTAGTGATCATTAAAAGCTGGTTTTTTTCAATGCCAGTTGAAACAAAATATTTGTATATCAGCTGTATGTGCAGTTGCATGTTACAGTTTTAAAAATAAATTCCTAAGCATGGTGCTGTCTCAGGTTCTCTTGCTTATTGCCACTTAAGTATGCATCCTCACAGGCTATGATATCAGAACTCATTAATCAGCAGCAAGCTGGCTATGGATGAGATCAGAATGTGGGCTCATGCCAATGTTTCTTTTATTTGATTCCTCAGGTGATTTTTATCAGTGTCGAGGAAAAGAAAAGAAAAGGTTCACAAATAGAAATAGTATTTGATGTGTTCTGCCTCAAAGCAAATGTGAGCCTTAGTCCTGGGCCCTGATTTCCCAGCAACTGAGCTTCAGCTGTGCTGCTCAGGGAGGATCCAGAATCAGTACTTTTAGGGAGCTCTAACAAGGAAACCCAGTTTGCTACCAAAATAAATTCTGTAAATTAATCTGCATGATTTGTTCGGTTCCCAGATGCCTCTGAGATGAAGGCAAGAGATGAAGGCATGTTCCCTCTCCTGCTGTTGCTCTTCTGTAACTGGTTTTCGGAGGCATCCTGCCTCTGTACATGGAGGTAGCCTATAGCCACCATGACTAGTAGCCATTGATACACCTGTCCTCCATGAATTTGTCTTAAGATATTCGGGAATATGAAACACAGAAGTTGCCTGGAGCCTTTCCAGACTGCCAGGTTTAGTGTGGGAGGAAGGGGTCTAAGATCAGGCCTAAGATCACTGAGGACAAGAGTGGTCAAAGTGGAGATAAACAGAAGCAATTTAATTGTAAATCACCCTGAGCCATTTTGGAAGGGCGGTATAAAAATCAAATAAATAAATAAATAAATAAATAACCATTTTGAGGCATAATTTGGAGTAAAGCTGCAGCTGTTCATATTTCTATATCTTATGAATTTTCGCTACATTTCCTTAGGTTGTTTCCAAGCACGGATTGTGCATACTGCATGCTCTCCCTGTCATTCTTCTGGTCCATTTTTGGCCAATGGGGTTGTATAAGAAGTGGGTGCCCCGCCTCCTTCCCCCTATTCAAGTGCGCAGGTAGAGAAGGAGCAGGTATGTGCACATGTGTGATGGGGACCCTACATTCTTTTAAACCTTTAGTATTTAAAAAAAAATCATAAGAGTTTGACTCATTAAAAACAAATAATTTTTCATGGGTCTTGCACAAGGTTGCCACATGTCTCTATAGCCAGCCACAAGGTGTGTGTTTTTTTTAAAAAGAGGTCAATGGAAAATTAGAAAAAAATCATTAGTTGGGAAAGGCTGGCCATGAAGCTCTGAAACCAGGCATAGTTGTAGCACAGGATAGCAGGACTTTGTGTACTAAATTTGAAGCTGGTCAGTCAATTGATTGATTAAAAACATTTAGACTGGGAGGGTATTTCACTTTTTTTGTTTTTTTAAATTTTCCCATTGATCTTGCTCAAGACTGCAGTGGGCCAACAGGTGGCAGGCTTCTACAAGATTAAATAACAAAAAAAGCTAAGCACACTCCCTGTCTAAAAACAAATATATTAAGTCAAGCGATTGACCTGTCAGTTTCAAATTTAATACACAGAGTCCCACTATCCTATGCAACAACTGTGCCTGGTTTAAGAGCTCCTTCCCAATTTACAATTTTTGGCCAGCCCTTCCCAATTTACATTTTTTTCTAATTTCCCATTGACCTATATGTTGTTTTAAAAAAACTAACCTTTTGCTGGCTAAAGAGACATGTGGCAGCCTTGTGCAAGACCCATGACACATTAATTCTAAAAAAATGAATCATGCTTTTCAGGAAGGAAGAATGTTTAAAATTAAAGCGTGCGGGAATAGAAATGAATGTATGGAAGCTGACTCTTCTATTCTTAAAGGGAATAGAAATGAATGTATGGAGGTTGACTCCAAGGCACAAGAAACAAGTCTGACCAGAGTGCTATCATGACAGCAGACACTCGGCAAAGCCATACCTCCATCTCATCTTCATCCATTTTATCCGTGTGGTTCCTCCACACATTAGAATAATACTCCATAATGTCCGAGTATCCCAGTAAAACATTTAGGAAGTTCAACTATTGTTGGACACAGATACTCTGTTAAGCTTCATTCATAAAGATAAAACCTGAAGAATTCCTTTTGCTGTATGAACAGTTCCTTGCTGTCTCAGTTCTGAGTTTGGGCTAAATCCTGCCCTCATATGAACACACTACAAGCCTCAGCATGCAAAAGTGCTGTAAAAGCCCCATGCAGAAAAGCTCCTGTGGTTTGTTCATTTGGCCATTGTTTGCTTCATTGCAAGGTGAGGGATGGTTGTGGATTTGTTCTTTGTGCTTTTTTTTTTTTAAAGTTATGTTGAGGAGTTTAATCCCAGAGCTGTTTTCCACCTGGGTTTCTTGATCATTGCCTTGTCTATAGCCAGAATGTTTTATCTGGACAGCTTGGGTCCAGGGTACCTAAGAGAGTGCCTTCTTTGTAAGAGCATCTGGAGATGTCTGGTTATGGTTGCTGCCTATTAAGATCATCTGAGGAGGTCCAGTTACAGTTGACACTGGCTTGTTTGGTGGTGTCTCGGAACCAGGCCTTCTCTGTGGCTGCCCTGGGGCTTTGGAATATTCTCCCTGTCAAATAAGACCATCTCCATCGCCGATTGATTTTAGGAAGACCTTCAACACACACCTGTTTTCTCAGACTTTTAACTGAAATTAATTTTAAACTCTAATTGTTTTTATCATATGGTATAATTCTGTGGAATTGTTTTTACTCTATTTTACATTTGTTTTAATTTGTGTAAACCATCTAGAGATACACATATCAGGTGGTATATAAATAAATAAATAAAAATAAATTCTACCTCAACCTCCATTTTGTATGTCTTGTCTTGGGAACTTGTGTTATAAGAGCATTTGCTTGCCTTCATTGAAATCAGTTCGTTTATTCCTTTCTCAGCAGATAGGAGGTTTGGGTGTATGTTTTTTTATTATTTATTAATAATAATTATAATTTAGGGGCTCCCTGTGCCTACCTTAGCTCTGTGTGTATTTTTGGAGACTTTCTTTCTCTAGCGGGGAGGGGCAGTGTAGTTCATTGGATATCTGCTGTCCAAATCATCATCATCATCATCATCATCATCATCATCATCTATCTCCCACAACTTGATTTTTTCTGTCCTGGTATGTTGGAGGTTAGTATACTGCTTAGGATACACTCCTTGCCTAGCCTTATTCTGAAGCATTTTAAAAATAAATACAGTTTGTAAAGATCCAGCTAATTCAACTGTTTCAATTTTTGTCCTTTGTGGTGGAGATATTTCTGTAACACAAAGTATCTACTGTTTTTATTTTTGTGTAGATAGCAGTTGGGGATGGGATTGTATTTCAGAAGTAGGTCATCTGTTCAGCATGCACTAGGTCCTAGGAACCTAGGAAGCTGCCATATACTGAGTCAGACCCCTGGTCCATCTAGCTCAGTATTGTCTGCACAGACTGGCAGTGGCTTCTCCAAGGTTGCAGGCAGGAGTCTCTCTCAGCCCTATCTTGGAGATGCTGCCAGGGAGGGAACTTGAAACCTTCTGCTCTTCCCAGAGTTGCTCCATCCCCTGAGGGAAATATTTTAACAGTGCTCACACATGTAGTCTCCCATTCATATGCAACCAGGGCAGACCCTGCTTAGCTAAGGGGACAAGTCATGCTTGCTACCACCAGACCAGCTCTCCTCCCAGGTTCAATCCTCAACATCTCCAGGTAGGGCTGAGAAAACTTCTTGCCTAAAGCTCTAGAGAAAAACTTAGACACCCCACCCCCCCCGAAACATCCACTATGTACCAACAAAAAAGAGACCTGGTCTCAAGCTGCTTGTAACCTTTAATGAGCCCAACACGTTTCAGCCAATTGCTTCCTTCAGGGGCAGCTATCAAACATACAAACATAAAACCACTTTATATAAAGGAACAACCCCAATAATCCAATGCCTGAACATGCCCTGTTGATTGGAACAGGCTGGAAAACCAGAAACCTTGGGCCAGGAGAAGTGGAAATGGTTCCCCTTTGAAAGCAATGGGAAGCTTATGGCATGTGAACCCTTTTTCATGTCTTCTAAGATGAGTCTCTGTGGTACTGCCTGTCTGAAACTTGGCAGGCACAATCCCTCGGATGGGCCCTAGAATGCCTGAAACATTCATGCATTTTGCTTGGAAAACCACAAAACTAAAGGCAGGACAAATGGAGCTGGTTCCCTCATTGGAACTAATTGTGGAAAAAAATGGGTGAATTGTATGATCATATGCATTGATTCAAATGAAGTGGATACAGATATGAAAGATTTTTAGCAATGAAAGCTAATGGAGACAGAAAATGAAATCATTTGTATATTATTATGCTATTCCTTAGACATTACAGGCTAGGGTGCAGTATCCAGGATGCAGCACAAGTGTGAACGAAGTGAGTGAACGAAGAAGGCTCTCCCGCCCCTTAGGGTTCATATTCTAATATCTTTGCCTTCAGAACAGTTGTGATAAAGGTTCGACAACAAGCACACAGGTCAATAGGACAAAGGCCAGAATCCTGGAGAACTGTATGTGCAGATGTAGGATGTTTTGAAGATTTTTACCACAGCTGATGATCTGGATGAACATTCAAGCTGGTTTAAAATGAAAAGGAACTCCGTCCTCCGTTGTGTTGATTTATCAGCCAAAGCAAGAACATTCACAGTACCTCCAGCAGTGTGAGCACTTCTCCCCCACCTGCACATATGGCTATCTAGGACTGGAGCCAAAAAGCTTGCAGGAAAAAGACACACATGCAGAAGAGGGATGCAATATATAGTGCTAGAAGCCCGAGAGGGAAGATGAGTGAATTAGATATGGTAGACGTATCAGAACTCCATAGAACAATGACAATGAATGGAGCACAAATGTATCCAAGCACTGTGCTCCTCTCAGATTGTAAAGCATAACACCAACAATGGCCATAATCTACTGGGCTGAAGTGCAGCTAACTTGGATCATGGCCAATGCCAATGAAACTCATCCAAGTTTTGCACTGATGAAAAGGGAAGACTGATTCCCTCCCCCGCCTTTGATTATTGGCCTACTATTCTAAAATATCACAATGAAGCTGATACTCCCATTGCTTCCTGCTGGGTCTTTATTTGCATGTTAATTGCAGATTAGGGCTATATGCCTCCCATGATAGTCAGTGTGTGTTTTTATTGATTAGTTTGCCTTCATTTAACATTTAAATGGCTATTATTTAAATTGGTGTGAGATTATAACAGTGCGTATGCTCAAGGCATTTAATGATGATATTAACAAGCATTTCCCCAAGTCTGCTAGTTAGACATGCTTTTGTTAGAAGTGGCTCAGCAGCACTACAATTAGATGCAATTCCTGGTCTTTTTAAAAAATAAAATCCTATATTCAGTTAAAACTTTATTTCATCACAGACATCTTACTCAAGTGGGTCAATAGGAGGCTGATATTAAAACATATTTAAAGTGTTATAATTTACAGGTTGTAAAAATGTTGCTATTCCTTCTGTCATATGTATATTTAGGGCAGTCAAGCCATGAAAGGACAGTTGATTAATCACTTGCTTTTTAACTGATAAATTTGCATAGTACTAAAGCCTCAAATATAGATGGGATTGTGAATACTGAAGGAAATATATTGTTTCTCTTAAGTGTAATTTAATAAACTGGAGCTGCTACTTATTCTTTGGGCTGCCTCGGTTGTGGTGTCACAGTTAGAAATGCCCCCATAGGGAAACGTTCCTGACTCCATCTTTTGCCAGATTGCAGAAATGTGGCTCTTTCTCCAAGCAATTGTTGGAAGGAAGGAAGGACCTGTGCTATGCAATTCCATTTTGTTCCTGCTGCAGAAGGTCTTGCTGAATTATTATTCAAAAACAAATTATTTTTGTTTCATGTTCCTCCTTGTACTGTAATTTTGCAGTTTTGGACTTGTTCTTATGGTGGTTTTATGAACCATGAAGCATCTTAGGGGGTGGTCTTAGATAGAAAAGCAGGATAGAAAAGTTCAAAATTAATCTTTTTCGTCAGTTTGGGAATCTGGAATATAGGATGTTCCCTATTACAGTGACACACTAGAGCCAATGTGGGAGGTTGTTTTTTTGGTTTTTTTTAAAATGAAGACATTGAAATCTCATCAGTGTAGGGGAAGATACTGTTTCAAAAGATAGGTTGACATAGATTTCATTGAAGACTGGCAACTTTATTAATTACTACTACTACTACTACTAATAATAATTCAGTTTCTTAGTCTAACACTAACTTTGATAGTGTTTGGTTCTTAACACTAGAACAAAAGCTGTAATGGTTTTACCTTGATATGTGAAAGTTCTGCTTCTTGCTCATCAAGTTTGTTGCAAACAGGAAGGAGGCAGTGCCTGATTAACTGGGAGGGAAGTGTTAATCCGTGATTAAAGCAGTGCAATGTGTTCTTGAGCCTATTTGCTCAGAAGTAAATCTAATGGAATTTCCTCCCTAGTAATTGCTCACTGACTACAGTGAGTAAACTTGAATATAGTTTATTGATAGCATGCATGGGATTGCACTGCACATCTGTTTGGTTTTATTTTTGCTTAATGTCAAGTCTGATCTGATGAACTCCAAAACTTGCATGCCACTTTATGATATCTGATTGGTCTTATTAAAGGTAGTATTCTATAGGGATGTGCACGGATGTTTTGGCAGCGTGGGGAGTGGCACTTTTAAGCGTGAGGAAAGCAGGTCCTTCCCTCCTCCTCTGCTGCCCTGCAGCTTTTCCAGGCATGGTGCTGCGCTGCTCAGAAGTCCACGGAGAGGAGAGCTGGTCTTGTGGTAGCAAGCATGACTTGTCCCCTTAAGCTAAGCAGGGTCTGCCCTGGTTGCATATGAAAGGGAGTCTAGAAGTGTGAGCACTGTAAGATATTCCCCTCAGGGGATGAAGCTGCTCTGGGAAGAGCAGAAGGTTTCAAGTTCCCTCCCTGGCAGCATCTCCAAGATAGGGCTGAGAGAGATTCCTGCCTGTAACCTTGAAGAAGCCGCTGCCAGTCTGTGAAGACAATACTGAGCTAGAAAGACCAATGGTCTGACTCAGTTCCTATGTTTCCTATGTTCCATGCACGGCCGCATGGCTTCACCCATCAGCCTGAGTGCAGTGGTGGGACACACACAGACACTGCAGATATGCCGCAGCCATGTGCATGGTCAGCATGGTGTTGCATGTGTAGCCTGCTGCTGCGTGCAGGCTTCTGGGTGAAGCTCTGTGGCTGTGTGTGGACTTCTGAGTGGCACAGGGCTGCACCTGGAAAAGCAGCAGGGCGGCGGAGGAGCAGGTAAGGACCTGCTTTACTCATGCTTAAAGGTACTGCTCCCCGTCCTGCCAAAACGATTTGGCAGGCTGCGACAAATTGATTTGTGCACATCTCTAGTATATAATATCCTACCAATTGTTTAAAATTGCAGAGCAAGACTGATTAGTGGAGGTGAGAGGGTTTTTTTTTTAAAGACAATTTACTGGCCAATGTAGAGTTCATTTGTGTGAATGACACAGCAGGCCTATTTACTGATGAATGTGCTTTTATGATTTCTCTGATAGCTACAGTACTTGGCTACAATCCCATTAGATCATAGAGACTAATCAGCTCTGATTAGCTGATTACTCTGTGGATGATGCACATGGAAATCATAGGCAAATGTTGGCTAGATACATCTGCCTTCCAACCTGCTTCCTGTTAAGAGAGCTTGGAGGGGAGATTTCTTTATCTACCCCAGCGACATAGGTAAGGAGAGCACTGCTAATTAATATTGTCTGGAGGCATGAAGTTAAAGTACTTTATTTAGGAAACCCATCAGGGAGATAGATAAGCCTGTATGCTTAGCTGCTAGCTACCACCTTAAGTGGCACAGTGGGGAAATGCTTGACTAACAAGCAGAAGGTTGCCAGTTCGAATCCCTGCTAGTACTATAAAGAAAACCACAGGCTCTGTGGGCACCAGGAGTTGAAATCAACTTGACGGCACACGTTGCCTACAGGAAGAGGGGGAGAAGACGGAAGTCTCTTTCTCAGGTGGGAGAATGAAACCTGAGACTATCAGTCTAACAAAAGGGAATCAGAGTAGAGAAAGTGGAATGCCCTTACTGGCTGTCTCTACCCCAATGCCCCTAGTGGTCAATAGGGTTGCTGATGCTAAGAGTCGATGCCATCAGGATTTGCATCTCCATCATTTCCCTAGTTTTGTGGTTAATCATATAGTTTTATTTTTATTTAAGGCATTTTTTTAAATGTTGTAGGTTGCTGGGAATCTTTGGGTAAAAAGGAGACTCAGAAATAGCACAAATAAATCAAAAACTGGTGCATTAATATTTGTGTGTACTATTCAAACAGTGCTCCTCCCTGCATTAACTGCCTCTTGGGACATATTGTGTACAATGCTAAAATCACATAAAATCTCTTTAGGTGAAATTGCTGTCTTTATGGTGATCAGTTATCCCAGATTTACAAATGTGAAGCTGAATAATGACCCCAACTCACTGTAATGCCTGGAACTCTGGATCTGGAGGTGGTACGGACTGGGTTGCTTGAACCTTTTGGTTCATAGGTACGACTGGTATGGTCTGGGTATGATCTTTTGTTATGGACTGGGTTCCTTGAACCTTTTGGAGTTCTTTGAGAGTGTCAACAAATGTGTGGATCAAGGTGATCCAGTTGACATAGTATACCTGGACTTCCAAAAAGCTTTCGACAAAGTTCCTCATCAAAGACTCCTGAGAAAACCTAGCAGTCATGGGATAAGGGGACAAGTACATGTGTGGATTGCTAACTGGTTGAAAGACAGGAAACAGAGGGTAGGTATAAATGGAGAGTTTTCACAATGGAGGGAAGTAAGAAGTGGGGTCCCCCAGTGATCTTTACTGGGACTGGTGCTTTTAAATGTATTCATAAATGATCTAGAAGGAGGGGTAAGCAGCAAGATGGGCAAATTTGCAGATGATACCAAACTCTTCCGGGTAGTGAAATCCAAAACGGATTGTGAGGAGCTCCAAAAGGATCTCTCCAAACTGGGTGAGTGGGCAACAAAGTGGCAAATGCATTTCAGTGTTGGCAAGTGTAATGCACATTGCACATTGGAACGAAAAATCCCAACTTTAAGTATATGCCTATGGGATCTGAGCTGTCGGTGACTGACCAGGAGAGGGATCTTGGGGTCGTGGTGGACAGCTCGTTGAAAGTGTCGACTCAGTGTGCGGCAGCAGTGAAAAAGGCCAATTCCATGCTAGGGATCGTTAGGAAGGGGACTGAAAATAAAACTGCTAATATTATAATGCCCTTATACAAAACTATGGTGCGGCCATACCTAGAGTACTGCGTACAATTCTGGTCACCACATCTAAAAAAGCACTTTGTAGAACTGGAAAAGGTACGGAACAGGGTAACCAAGATGATCAGGGGCCTAGAGCACCTTTCTTATGAGGCAAGGCAACAACACCTGGGGCTTTTTAGTTTAGAAAAAAGACGACTGTGGGGAGACATGATAGAGGTCTATAAAATCATGCATGGTGTAGAGAAAGTGGATAGAGATAAATTCTTCTCCCTGTCACATAACACTAGAAACAGGGGTCATCCCATGAAATTGATTGCCGGGAAATCTAGGACCAGAAAACAGAAGTACATTTTCACACAGCGCATAATCAACTTGTGGAATTCTCTGCCCCAAGATGTGGTGACAGCCAACAACCTGGATGGCTTTAAGAAGGGTTTGGATAACTTCATGGTGGACAGGTCTATCAGTGGCTACTAGTCTGGTGGCTGTGGGCCATCTCCAGCCTCAGAGGCACGATGCCTCTCAATCCCAGTTGCAGGGAAGCAACAGCAGGAGAGAGGGCATGCACATACCTCTTGCTTGTGGGCTCCGCAGAGGCATCTGGTGGGCCACTGTGTGAAACAGGATGCTGGACTAGATGGGCCTTGGGCTTGATCCAGCAGGGCTGTTCTTATGTTCTAACAGGGCCAGATTTAGGGACAGGTAACCCAGACAATTGCTTGGTCTGGTGAGTTTGGGTGAGGTGCTTCAGGCGTTCCAGTTATTCCTAAAATTGATATGTTCTATAATATTAGAGTAAATTAAATGGTTTTTATTTGCTTGCATATGGCATGAATAAATACTAATTTACACATCCATGCACAACATTATTTTAACTGGTGCATAAAGATTAACATATATACAAATCTGCCTCGTATTGCATTGGGACAAAGACTGCCAGTAGCTGTCCAGGGTTTCAGAGAGGGATATTTCCAGCCCTACCTGAAGATTATTTATTATTGTTGTTGTTAAAATTTTCTTATATACTACCTCTTCCAAAGACTCTAGGCAGCAAACAATACCAATACCAATTAATTAAAATAATAATCATCATAATCATCATCAATGGCGGGAACACCATACAAGCCATAAACACCTGCGCTATACTCATTATCAGATACACTGCAGGAATAATAGACTGGACCCAGGCAGAGCTAGAGATGCTAGATCGTAAGACCAGGAAAATCATGACGATCAATCATGCTCTGCACACCCGCAGTGATGTCGATAGGCTATACCTCCCTCACAGCTCAAGTGGAAGAGGAATGCTGCACGTCCATCAAACAGTACAGAAGGAGTAAAGAGGCCTTGAAGAATATATCAAGGACAGTGAAGAAGATGCACTTAAGATGGTCAATAACAAGCAACTATTAAACAGCAATGAAACAAAGCAGGCCTACAAGAAAGAACAAGTCAAGAACCGAGCAGAACAATGGAAAAATAAGCCACTGCATGATCAATATTTGAACAATATAACTGGAAAATCAAACATCACAAAGACCTGGCAATGGCTTAAGAATGGCAACTTGAAGAAAGAAACAGAGGGTCTAATATTGGCTGCACAAGCACAGGCACTAAGAACAAATGCAATATGAGCAAAAGTAGGAAAGTAAACAACAAACAGCAAGTGCTGCCTTTGTAGAGAAGCAGATGAAACAGTGGACCACCTAATCAGCTGTTGTAAAAAGATCGCACAGACTGACTACAAACAAAGGCATGTCAAGGTAGCAGGGATGATACACTGGAACATCTGCAAAAAATACAAGCTACCTGTTGCCAAAAATTGGTGAAACCATAAAATTGAAAAAGGGGTAGAAAATGAAGATGCAAAAATATTATGGGACTTCTGACTACAAACAGACAAATCTGCCACACAATACACCAGATATAACTGTAGTCGAGAAGAAAGAAAAACAAGTCAAAATAATCGACATAGCAATACAATGGGATAGCAGAATAGAAGAAAAATAAATAGGAAAAAAAATCACAGAATACAAAGATCTACAAGTTGAAGTTCAAAGGCTGTGGTAGAAGAAGACCAAAATAATCCCACTAGTTTTTAATTGTTTTAATGTTAACCTGGTTTTCAGGGTTTTAATTGTTTTGATAGTTTAATTGTTTTTTAAGTTGTTTTAAATTGGTATTTATATTTGTATCTCTGTTTTAATTGTTTTTAATGTTTTCTGTTTTAATTGTAAACTGCCCTGAGCCATTTCGGAAGGGCGGTATAAAAATCAAATCAAATAAATAAATAAATAGTAATTGGTGCTCTAGGTGCAATTCCAAAAGACCTTGAAGAGCACCTCAACACTATAGGGGCCACAGAAATCACCATTAGCCAGTTACAAAAAGCAACTTTACTGGGAACAGCCTATATTCTGGGACGATATCTATAACAACAGCAACAATATTGACGATAAAATTCAGCCATCCCAGATCCTTGGGAAGGACCCGATGTCTGGATAAAACAAACCAGTCAATAACACCTGTCTGACTGTGTAAACAAGAAATAATAAAAAGGCAAACGCCTGGCGAAACAGGTGGGTCTTAAGAAGGGCCTTAAAAGCAGCCAGGGAGGGGGCTGAATGAATGGGTGGGGGGGGAGAGTGTTCCAAAGAAGAGGGGAGGCCTCAGAGAAGGCCTTCCTACGGGCCCAGGGTCGAGGGAAGGCTTCTTCAGAAGAGAGTAGACCACCACCTCTTTAAAGGCTGATGGAACAAACCCCTCCCGAAGAGAGGCATTAACCATGTCCTGAAGCCAGGACAGAACATCCCCCCCGCCCTCGCAGCCCTAACGAGCCAGGAGGGACAAGGGTCCAGGCTAAAGGTCGCTGTGCCCATGTTGGCAAGTATCCTGCCCACATCATCAGTATCCTGCCCACATCATGTTGGCAAGTATCCTGCCCACATCATCAGCTTCAACAAGCTCAAAGGTATCCCAGATAGTATCACAAGACTCAGCCTCTATTAACTCAATGGATAATGAGCAATTGAAATCCAACTCTGATCGCAGGCGAGCAATTTTATCAGTGAAAAACCTAGCAAATGTCACATCAGCCAGACGGAAGATGTCAGGGATTGAAACTGGAAACTTCTCCTTGCAAAGTATGGACTCTGACGCTGAGCTACAGACCCTTTCCTACAGACTAACTCCTCAGTGGTTCATTTTTAAAAAGGCATGGTTGTGGCTAAAGTCTGCTTGAAAGAGCTACTTCTCAATCCCTTAAACAAAAACAAAACAAAGCTCATCTGAGAAAGCCCATTGGTCAAAATATAAATTGATACCAAACATAACAAACACAGCTTACCTGCAAACTGTCCTTAGTTTTTAATTTATCTAACCTGGGATTGTTCAGGCCCAACCATGCTATCTATCTATCTATCTATCTATCTATCTATCTATCTATCTATCTATCTATCGCCTGACTGCAAAGGCTCTAGGCGGTTTCTGCTGCAAAACTGAAACTGTTTATCAAATTCTCACACATGGCCTTTCTCATTGTGAGGTCTTTTGAACTTGGTTCTTAAAGAGGCAGTATACAATAGCAGCCACATGTAGGAAGTAACATTTTACCTGGCACATGAACAGATATAATTGCTGCTTTAGGGCAGCAGTTTGCACCAGTGGTTGCTGTAAAGCCTGCCTTTGTGCTCAGCTCACACAAATAGATGTTGGAATGTCTTGGACTCACAAAACTATATTTTTCTTTCTCTTTCTCCAGGGCTGATCTTAGTGGAGTGATTTATAGATGTTTGAACCAGCCCATAGTCATTGTGATGAATCTTGTCTGTTGAAGTGATGCTCAGGAAGATGCAATGAGTATAGTGTTGGGGGATCATCCGGAGAGGCCAAGGGGTACAGGAAGTGATCATGCATTTGCCCAGAAGGAGTTAGCAAGGGGTGCCAATCCTATCCTAACTGGGCTAAGAAAGATAGACCTTTGAAAGTGGTGGCTCTTGTATGGTTAGAAGGGGGAGATCAGCATGAAATGTGTTGAAGAAATTCACTTCAGCAGGCCCATGCAGTAGCTTTTGCTGGTGTCTCCCTTGTGTTTCTTGTTTCTTTTTAGTTTGTAAACATTTCTAAACACAGGTAAACGTTTCTTTTTGCTGTGTGAACCTCTTTTATATATTATATATAAATTTATATATTACTTTTCAATTAAAAAATTTCACTGGCAGGGTTTAGTAAGTGTAATATGCATGCAAAGAGAACATAATTCTGAGACCAATGAATGGTGTGAGCAGCAGGATTAGCTAGCGATGTGCACAAACCTTTGAAGGGTTAAAAACAACCAGCTGTTTGGCTGGTCTGAAGGTGGGGGGCATACCTTTAAGGGCGGGGGAGGGTGCCCTTACCCCTCCTGCCACGTTTCCCCCACTGGCACTCCATTTTAAAAGTATCCGTCGGGGTGGCAGTGTACTGTACCTCCCTGCCAAGCCGTGTCCTCTTTGGCCAGAAGTAACAGGAAGTACCTGGCGCAAATGCACATGCCAGGCACATGCATGCACATACTGCGCTCACTCATGCATGCATCCAATGTGCGTGCGAGTGAGCGCGAAGTGCCTGCGCCCAGTGTGTGCCCACGCACCGGGTACTTCCTGTTCCGACCAAAGAGGACACGGGGCATCAGGGAGGTATGCTGCTGTGCTGCCCCGACGGACACTTTTAAAATGGATCTCCGGAGGGGGAACCATGTCTGGAGGGGTAAGGGTAACCTCCCCCGCCCTTAAAGGAATCCCCCCCACCTTCAGGCCATCCCCCTGCTGGTTCTGTGCACATCCCTAGGATCAGCTTTATTTGACTTATAACCCACCTTTTGGCCTGAGTTTGAGGTGGCTCACAACATTAAAAACCGCCATCAGGTGTATATTTTTATAGCACAAGTTACTTGGATTGAAGATTGACCAGAGGACCATGAATGCAGAAACCCCAGCTCCCCCTTTAAGGCTGAAGGCATTTTGTTTATCATAGATGTTAAGGCGTACATCTGGAGATTCCCACCGATTTTTGTACTGTTTACCCCCCACCCCCTGTGTTTGTCATGGGAGGTGGCTTTAGTGAGTGATACCTTGGCCCTTAGGCAGGGTTAGCTGGGTGTTTCTGGACAAGAAATACTTCTCTTCCTCCTGAAATAAGTGTCAAACACACTGAACCGGGCTTGGAAAACATGGAGCAAGTGTGTCCTGCAGGGCAGAATGTGGAGGTGTTCAGATACTTTTGACAGTGACCTTTGGCCAGCTTAGAAAGCTTACAGCTAGCAAGGGGAATTCCAGTGATGTACAGGAAGCATTTTTCAATAACCCACAATTATGTTTGGTCTCGTGTGGAGTTATTTGTTTGACTGCCAATGTGTTTTATGGTGTTGTGCCAACTGTAATATAGTCAGTGCAGAAGCCCAAGGAAGGAGGAGGAGGATAAGGGGGTGGGGGAACCTTAGATGCTTTATGAGCTCATTGGGTGAGAATCCAAAGACAAAGAGTGTTGAGAAACTGAACGTTGATGGTTTAAGGTAAACAGACACACTGTTCAGTAATGTGATTAAAACATCGGCATCTTTTGGGTACTCAGTGTTACTTAACAATCCCTCTTCTAATTAGTAATCATATCCTTAAGGTTATGACATGTTTTGTGTTGTCCTTAAAAAAGAAACCCATGGAATATGCAATCATGTTTCAGTATAAGGCACATTAGGGTCATCTGTCAAACTTGGTTTCCAACTTTCCATGTGTGATTAAAAAACAAAAATGAAACAGAACCCAGGTTAAAGCAGTGCAGATGAAGGGGCCAGGCTATGCAAATAGGAGGAGGAGGGGGTCACCAGGGTGACAGGGAACAAGTTTGGCCACCATCCCAGAAGGGTTCCAAGTGCACTCCTTGACCTAAGTGAATGGTTGCTCTTCACAGCACTGTTGCAATGAGGGCAAAACCTGCTCTTCACCCAATGATGGATGGCAACAACTCTCACTGACAAGGATCCCGCAAGACTGTTGGTATGCAGTATGTGTCTGTGCAAGCAGAGGTGCATTACAACCACTCCAATGTTCTCTTATGATTTCCCCCCATTTCCCCCCCCCCCCAATGTCTAAGCCTTCCCTCCACCCACACACTGCCCGTCATAATGGTGGGAATTTTTAATAGATGGATAATAAGGAGATTATGATGGGGCAGTTTCATAGAACACTGCAGAACTACTCTCAGTTGTAGGCTCATGGGATGGGGGCTGGCTCAAGTTATCTGCCCAATCACTATTTCAGAGAGTTATTGTGAGAAGAAATCAGCATGTAAATATATTTGCATTTGTATCTCTGTCATTTGAGTCTAAGTGTCAAGCCACATGTTACTTGAAGCAGTGCTTTGCAAGTGCATGCTTGTTTTTAATTAACTCACTACACTTGGGACCACAGCAAGGGGAGAGAGGTTTGAGCTCTGCCTTCACTGGAGTCCCATTCTGGACTGGGCTCCCCATGGCTTCCAAAGGGGGGAAAAAGCTCTCATTTCTTGTCAAATAGCAGCCACAGGAGGGTAGGGTTAGAGCCCTCCTCCCACTTCACTGTGGTCCTGATACAGCTGCTGTTTAACATTTAATATCACACCCTTGCTCATCCTTAAAGTAATTTGTAGCTGACCTGCATTTTTAAAAATTGACATTGTGGTTGTTCGAATACTCTGAATTGTAGGATAGCAATTGGAACTCGCAAACCACTACTATGTTAACAGTCTGCACAGGCTAAAATGGAATTAAAGTTTACAACCCTTTAACAGGTCTCTAGATAGCAAATGGAGCTTGAAACAGGTAGCCAAATCATTGATTAGCAAGATAAGGATATGAAATTACAGAAGTGTTATAATGAAGTAGTATTTCTGGCATTAGTAATTGTTTTCAGTTTTAGTGTAGGGGCCATGAGAAAATTTGACTATTTCTTTAGTACCATTCAACCCAGCTCTTCAAGGACCTCCATAATAATACTGGCCAACATGACAGGCATCCTTATGTCAATGTTAGGAACTCACCTAATGTAGAACATGGGAACACCTAATGGAAGTGTGACAGCCTGAAAGCAATTTTCATTCATTCTGTAGCAGCCCTGTTGTGCTATACCATCAGCACTGCCTTTCAAGTTGTACAGCAGACCCAGCAGGTCCCTGACACAAATGTAGGGCTGCCCATCATGTTGGCCATTGAAAAAATAATGCTGTCTTGAGCAATTGCTATGACACTAACAGATGAACAATGTATGTACAATATAGACTACAATATCTTCTTCATTTCAGTAATTAGTAGCATGTAGGAGAGGAGCCCAAGAGCAAGCCATAATGTTTCACCAGAAAAAGAAAAGTGCTCAAGTATCAGAATGCTCCTTATAATACATCTGTGGGATGAGCGTGTGTAGGGGGAAAGCAGCAACCAAGCTATTGCCATGCTTGGAGAGGGATATCATGCTTTGAGATAGATTTATTGATTTATTTATTGATCGATTTGATTTATATATCGCCCTTCCAAAAATGGCTCAGGGCAGTTTACAACAAATAAAAACAATTAAAATCAATTAACAGTTAAAATCAAAACTAAACCAATTAAACATTTAAAATCATTTAAACATTAAAAACAACAACATTAAAATCATTTTAAACCAGCATTAAAATTTAATCTAATTAAAAGCCTGGGTGAATAAATGTGTCCTTAGCACCATTTAAAAAGTTGCCAGAGATGGGGAGGCTCTTATTTCAACAGGGAGCACATTCGAAAGTCTAGGGGCAGCAATGGAGAAGTCCCGTTCCCAAGTAGCCGCCAAGTAAGTTGGCAGCAACTGCAGGCGAACTTCTGTGCTTATGTTGGTTTCCTAGATGAGTCATCCTTAGTTCTTCCTGGTTTGTCTGTCCATTTCAATGTAGCATAAGACAGGCAACATCCCATCCACTGATGGTGATTCTTCTTGATCTTTTGGTGTAGATCAAGTGTGATCATAATTTTTCTGGCATAATAGCTGCAAGTCAAGCTGTTGGTGTGGTCACTTAGGCATGCTGCTGATATGATGTCACAGTTGTCCCCACAGTGATGGTTCTTCTTCTCTGTCTTGGCGACTCATTAGCTAGTGCCATATTGCATGGGTTATACCAGAAGGATACCAATTGCAAGTGCAGGGACCACCACAATGAACAAACTAATGAGCAAATGTGATAAATAAATGAAACAAACAATTGCTCAGTGGTAGCCAATCACACAGTAAAAAGTGTTGCAGAAGAGCCAAGACAGTTATAGGTGAATCCTCTCTTTATCTGCTCACTACTGGAAGGTGTGGGGGTGACTGTAACTGTCAGCATGAGTTGTATTTCAGGCTTCAGCCTTGGAATTTGACCACTCTGCCAGTTTATGAGTTCTGGCTGTTTCGAAGAGGGCTCTAGGTTAGTCCATATTACCCCATTATGAGTCAGTTTGTGTGCAGTGGCTACTACACAGAGTGATGTTACCAGGTATTTGCAAATCCGCTTGCCAGTGACAAGTGCCCCCAGCCTTCTTGCAGTAGACACCCAGCATCACACAGATCTCACCAGAGGTCTCATTTCCACTGTCATTTTTGAGAATGCGAGCAACAGCAGGAATCTTTGTGGAGTAGTAGGAGAGGGCTCCTGCTGTTTCTTACTGTCTCCACATCTCTGTGCAAATGACAGAAGACCCGCTTCTCTTGTAAGCCCTTTGTCAGTGTGCCACAAAGGATTTATGGAAGAGAGGGGATTGGTGGCAACCACAAATAATGGCTGGCTAGTAAGCTAGCCATGGAACAGTGTAAGTTGGCCTCTATAATGTGGGTGGTATACCTTCCCCAAGCACCCAGAAGAGGAGGGATTATTAGGAGCACCAGAAGATTGCAGAGAAGCTGAACAAGTTCTTTGCATCTGTCTTCATGGCAGAGGATACTGACTATATACCCACTCCAGAACTGAGCTTCTCAGGCTTGGAGGCTAAAAAACTGGGCCAGTTTGAGATGATGAGAGAGGATGTTCTAAACAGTCTTGAAAAACTAAAAATTAACAAATCACCAGGGCCAGATGGCATCTACCCAAGAGTTCCGAAGGAACTCAAATGTGAAATTGCTGATCTCCTAGCAAAAAGATGTAACTTGTCCCTACAATCAGGCTCTGTACCAGAGGCCTGGAAAGTAGCTAATGTAACTCTGATCCAGCAGGATTGGTCTTATGTTCTTACGTTCTAGGAGCCCTGCTGGATCAGACGAAAGGCTAATCAAGTCCAGCATTCTGTCTCCAACAACAGCCAACAGATGCCTCTGGGAAGTCTGCAAACAATAGCCCTACATTGCTGTTGTGTCCACAAACAACCAGTCTTCTGCTGTATATTGAGTCTGAACATGGGTGTTTCCACATAGACATCATGACTAATAGCCAGTGACAGACCAATCCTCCATGAATAATCCAAGAAAGAATGTGCAGTTTCTATGCTCAGGATCAATTACTGAGTCAAGAGTGGTAGTGATTCAAGACTGATACTGGCCGATTGATTTGAAGCTCTTTGGCCAAACAAATTTGCTCCCGTGGTGTCAGTATGTGCAAAAATGTGCTCCCAGTTGTGGCCTTTACAGTAATCATTAATATCTGTGCATTGGACATTAATACTTGAGTTCTTTCTAAACAAGGCTGCACAAATTTGGCTCTTCTGCAAATGTTAGACAACAGCTCCAATCAGACCTGACTATTGGCCTGTCTGGGGATTATGGGGGGCTTTGTCCAAAAAACAGCCTGGGGGCCAGAGCTGTGCAGCCCTGAATTAGAATGTACCTCCCTATGTGCTTCTAACATGGTATGTGTGTTTGTGCACATCTCTGGTAGCGGTTTTAATAAAATGTTTGCCAGTGTGTTGGCTTCCCTCTGATCTTGTAGATGAGAAAGAAATTTTAATCCAAGAGGGGGTTGCCACTATGTTGCAATCATTGTTCTTTTCTGTGTGCGGCTGGAGCACTGTCAGTCAAACCATTCAATGTCTTCATTATTCCTTAGCTGTGTGTCATGCTTCAGGGAAGCACCAGAAGGCGGAGTGTTACAACATGCCCCATAACTGCAGGAAGGGGTAGTTTTCACCAGGATCCAGCACATACAGTTGATCTGTTTAGAAGCCTCTTCTTCTCCTGGAATGTTGAAGTAACATGTTAACTTCAGAAGCCCCGAATAACAACAAAATGTTGATTCAAGTCCTGGTTTGGGTTTTTTTTTTTTTTTATGTATAGGCAGTTCTTTCTGAAGTTGAATGTTGTTTGGCTTGCATCCTATGCCGCCTTAATTCTTGCAGCAAGATTTAAGGAGGCATATGCTGCATTTCAATTGCACTCTTTCTTATCACATAATTTCTCTTGTTTGTTTGTTTGTTTGTTTGTTTGTTTACACACACTGCCCTTCATCCAAAGACCCCAGGGAGTTTAACAACAAACCAACTAGTAACAAAATGTCAATAAAAACAAACTGCTAAAACAACATTAGAGAATCAGGGGCTACTCATTGGCTAAATCCCTGTTTAAAAAGGGCAGTCTTCCGATTCCTCTGAAAGGCTGGGTGAGAGGGAGCCATGCAGATCTCAACTGTGAGTGAGTTCCACAGCCTGGGGGCAATCACTGAGAAGGCCCTGTCCCATGTGCTCGGCAAACAAGCCGCAGTAGGTGTCAGTACACGGAGCAAAGCTGTCCCAGCTGATCTAGTCAGCCAACCTAGTCTTTTAAAAAAAGGTAATGAGGTGCTTCACATGATTAGTGTGAAGTGCCTGAAGGGTTTTTGCTCGTTGCTGGGCCGTCCAGCTGAGCAGCTGCTCCAGTCGGGTGCTCCTGTGGCCGGCCACGGCTTCGTTGGGAGCTCCGGGGAAGGGGACTGCTGCCACACTTCCTGGAGTCCCCCTCTCCTCTCCCCCCCCCACCCCGAGTGTGCCGGCCGTGACTGCAAGGACGAATAAATATTTTATTTAAATAACTCTACCTCTGAATATCCTAGTCTAGGTGCCACAGTTCACTTTCAAGATGTCATGACTCCCTGGTGCCTGAAATTTGTCAAGCCCTGACTGAAACAATGATAGTCTCTCTACCTGACTACCACAAACCTTATCTACATATTGTTTTAGGAAACATTTCTTTTCCTACCTTCTCTCCTCTTTCCCCTCAACTCCAGCAGTTTGTCAGGAGCCTATCCGTCCGGTGTCCATGTCAAGGTCAGAGGGAGCTCCTTGAAGTCCTCCCCAGTCTCTGAGTCAGAGGCTCAGCCGTAGCAGGCTCAAGAGACTTGTTGCTTCCAGCAGTGTTCACTGCCTGATGGCCTTGATTTATAGTGCTTTGACTAATTGGGTCCCTCCTCCGATCAGCCGCCAAAGAGTCAGCATTTATTTTGCTTGTTAAGCAGCCGCTTGCTTCATCTGAGTGTTTCCAGCTGTTGCTGGTGATGCTCATATCTCCATTATTGGGGTGTTATTGTTTGCATGCTCTCAGGCTCTGGGCTTGGCTCTGCACCCCCTTCTTGTGTGCAGCTTCTGCCGGCCCCCTGGAAGCTGCAGCCTCAACTTGGCCTGCCTCAGTTTCTTCCTGTGGCCCGACAGATGAACTTTCTTCCTGTTGCTCTGTTGGAGGGTTGCCAACTTCCTCCTCCTCTTCACTATCTGAAGGAAAGGGCATGACACAGTTAGACATTTTTCATCTCAATTTGGTCTATGTAGCCTTTGGGAACTGCACTCCAGAGATGTCTCCCCACCTCCCAATTGCTGACATGTTTAGAATATTGTGTGCAATTCTGGCTGCTTCATCTCAAAGGATACAACAGAGCTGGTAAAGTTAGATAAAACCAAATAGGCAGATACAACCAAAATGGCCAGAAGTTTGGAAGGTGGTACACTGAAAAACAATTCACTTCCTTCCGATCTGTAGTTCTGCATAACTATCTTGTTAACATAAGAAGAGCGCTGCTGGATCAGGCCCAAGGCCCATCAGCATACCCTCTCTCCTGCTATTACTCCCCTGCAACTGCTACTCAGAGGCATCCTGCTTTTGAGGCCGGAGGTGGCCTGTAGCCCTCTGATTAGTAGCTGTTGATAGACCTCTCTTCCATGAAGTTATCCAAACCCCTCTTAAAGCCATCCAGGTTGTTGGCTGTCACCACATCTTGTGGCAGAGATTTCCACAAGTGGACCACACATTGTGTGGAAAAATACTTCCGTTTGCTGGTCCTAAATTTCCTGGCAACCAATTTCATGGGATGACCCCTGGTTCTAGTGTTATGTGTGAGAGAGAGAAGAATTCCTCTCTATCCACCTTCTCCGCACCATGCATGATTTTATAGACCTCTATCATGTCTCCCCGCAGTCATCTTTTTTTCTAAACTAAATAGCCCCAGGTATTGTAGCCTTGCCTCATGTGCTCCAGGCCCCTGATGGTTGCCCTCTTCTGCACCATTTCCATGGCTCTGCTTTTGGAAGCTCAGGTGGAGGCGGTGGCCAGGGGTGCCTTTGCACGGCTTCGGCTACTGCGGCAGTTGTGTCCCTTTCTCGAGAAGGTAGATCTGGCCACGGTTACCCATGCCTTAGTCACGTCACGTCTGGATTACTGTAACGCACTCTATGTGGGGCTGCCCTTGAAGAATATCCAGAAACTGCAGCTAGTGCAAAACGCGGCAGCTAGGGTTTTATCTGGAGCTGCCCGATGGGAGCACATCACACCCATTCTGAAAGAGTTGCACTGGCTACCAGTTCATTTCAGGGTCCAATTCAAGGTGCTGTTTTTGACCTTTAAAGCCCTTAATGGTTTGGGCCTGTGGTATCTGAGGGCCCGCCTGCTCCCAAGGGTTACTGCCCGCTTGATGAGGTCATCTGAGGAGGCTCTGCTCTGGGTGCCGACAATGAGGGAGGCTCGGCTGTCGTGCACTCAGGACAGGGCCTTCTCTGTTGCTGCCCCCAGACTTTAGAATGCTCTCCCAGTGGCCATTCGCTCCTCTTCCATCACAGTTTTTAGAAAGCTTGTTAAATCTTGGCTTTTTATCCAGGCTTTTACATGATTGTTTTTATTGCTGCTTCTATATGTTTTTACCCGTGTATAGTTTTTTATGCTTGTATTTTAGAGATTTTAAATTTGGTTTGTTTTTATATTTTTAGCTTAATATTTTTATTGTCATTTTATTGTATGTTTTTTTAACTTTTGTAAACCGCCTTGAGATTGTTTTTAATGAAAGGCGGTATATCAATCCAACAATAAATAAACAAACAAATAAATTTCCAGTTCTAGGTATTCTTTTTCAGACGTGGGTGTGTTGGTGGCTGTGTAGACTTATTTATTTAATTGATATACTAGTACCTGTCCTAAAGTGGCTCAGGGCAGTTTATATTTAAAATTCAAACCATTTAAAATATTAACATAAATTCATATTGATGGCAATGGGTGGGATGGTCAGGCTCGTGCGAAGAGGCACCTTTTAAAAGTGGTGGCTGTTTAGCAAGGGGAGAACAACAGTCCCTGCCTCTTCAACCCAAACACAGCTTTCCTCCAATGGCCATTGATTTGCTGGTGTCAGTTGTGCATTTTTTTTTTTTAAATTAAGATTGTGAGTCCTTTGGGAACAGGGAACCATCTTTTTTATTATTCTTTCCCCAAGCAAACTGCTTTGGAAACCTTTTTGTTGAAAAGTGGTACACAAGTAACAACAGCTTACTCTGCAGGGTTGCTGAGTGGATAAGAGGAAAGGTTGAACTGTGTACAGCGGTGCTCTTTCCCCTAGACTTCGGGGCCGAAGTCCAGGGCCTCCACAGCCACTGGGACCCGCCAAATCTTCTTTAGTCTGTCCTGGGTGGTGCGGTTGCCTGGCGGAGCATGATGATGCTTACTTTGCAGGGGGGTGGGCGCTCAAAAGGCCTTTACGTCCAGGCTCCAAAATTACCTAGGTGCACCTCTGACTGTGTATACCACCTTGAGCACCTTGAAGGAAAGGTGGGCTAGAAATGTCTAGAGAAGAGAGCTGGTCTTGTGGTAGCAAGCATGACCTGTCCCCCTAGCTAAGCAGGATCTGCCAGGTTGCATATGAAAGGGAGTCTAGAAGTGTGAGCACTGTAAAATATGCCCCTCAAGGGATGGAGCCACTCTGGGAAGAGCAGAAGGTTTCAAGTTCCCTCTCTGGTTTCTCCAAGATTTATACACATGCAGATGTCCTAGCAGGTACTGGCATGCAAGAAGTATTTGTTTATTTTTCCATTTATATCCTGCTCTTCTTCCAAGGATCCCAGAGCATTGTGCATGATTATGTTTATCCTCACAACAGCCCTGTGAGGTAGGTTAGGCTGAGAGATAAATGACTGATCCAGAGTCACCCAGTTTCATGGCTGAATGGGGATTTGAATTCAGGTCTCCCTAGTCCTAGTCCAACACTTTAATCACTACATTACTCTTGCTCTCTTCCATCCTGTGTGGGAAAGAAGAGGAAATGCCTAATTTAAAATAGATGGGAACATAGGAAGCCGCCATATACTGAGTCAGACCATTGGTCTATCTAGCTCAGTATTGTCTTCACAGATTGGCAGCGGCTTCTCCAAGGTTGCAGACAGGAGTCTCTCTCAGCCCTGTCTTGGAGATGCCAGGGACGGAACTTGGAACCTAGATGTTCTTCCCAGAGCAGCTCCATCCCCTGAGAGGAATCTCTTCTAGTGCTCACACTTCTTGTCTCCCATTCATATGCAACCAGGGTGGACCCTGCTTAGCTAAGGGGACAAGTCATGCTTGCTACCAGCAATCCTCAGTTCCTGTTGCCCTCCTCTTTTATAAGTACTTGCATTAAACATAGTTATGGAAAATATATTTTGAAAACCTGGCTGAAGTTGTAGGTGTGCACTTGGTGCAAAGAATTACTGGCTCTTAGAGAACAAGTTTGTTCCCTCAGAGCCAAGGCAGCTGACTTGGAGAAGCTCAGGGAGGCAGAGAGGTCTGTGGGTGAGACCCTCAGGGATGTGATAGAGGCATCCCACTCCCTGGATCACAGCTCCTCTGCTGTCATGGAGAATGAGGGTCTCAGGGAAGGAGGACATTGGTCTGAGGAAGAAGGGAATGCCTCCTTAAAAGGGACCCCTTCTTTGGGTGATGTCCCCATATCCTCTCGTAAAGAAGATACTCTTCCAGAGGTTGGGGGCCTCCTAGTAGTGGATGATTCTCCTCTATCAATGGCTAGTAGTCTGGTGGCTATAGGCCACCTCCAGCCTCAGAGGCAAGATGCCTCTAAATACCAGTTGCAGTGGAGCAACAGCAAGAAAGAGGGCATGCCCTCACCTCTTGCCTGTGGGCATCTGGTGGGCCATTGTGTGGATCAGGATGCTGGACTAGATAGGGCCTGATCCAGCAGGGCTATTCGTATGTTCTTATGACCAAAAGGCTTTTAATCTAACCTGCCTAATCAACTAAATGCAACAGCCCTAAACCAAACTAATTGGAATAATATGGAGCTGAGTACCATTGAATTTAAGCTACCTAATGGCACAGCGGGGAAACGACTAGCAAGCCAGAGGCTGCCAGTTTGAATCCCCGCTGGTATGTTTCCCAGACTATGGGAAACACCTATACTGGGCAGCAGCGATATGGGAAGATGATGAAAGGCATCATCTTATACTGTGCAGGAGATGGCAGTGGTAAACTCCTCCTGTATTCTAATAAGGACAACCACAGGGCTCTGTGGTTGCCAGGAGTCGACACCGACTCGATGGCACACTTTACCTTTACCATTTAATTTAATAAAATAATAATTTACTGATAGATATTGGGGTATTTATACTGTGTGAAAATTTGGCCTAATGAATTAATGTTAATGTATTAAATACCATACAAACAAGTTCTTGCAAAAACCTGGAGAATGAAACTAACTACCGTTACCTGTTCAGCAGGTTTAGTATTCCAAAGCCTTGGATGAGTGCCATGGGAACATATGAGTGAAACGGAGGAAAGAATAACTGTTATTAACCTATGCTGCAAAGCGTGTACATCATAGCTTCACAAATTGAAAACAAAATTGGAACTACTGAAGCTAGCAAAACTGATGCAGTAAATATTCAGTCTCATTAACCAGACTGGTTTTTTTTTAAAGTCTACTTTCTTCATGGCAAGTACCCTTATGAGATTGCCTTGCTGTCTGTGTGTCCATCTTTGTGCACATCCCCTCAACAACTTTGCAATACCTGCACCGATTTGTACCAAATATGGTACAGTTTTGCCACATAAGGGAAACCTGAACGGCGTGGTTTGTGATGACATAATGCAACCCCATCCAAGATGGCAACTGCATGGACAGTAGGCGGATTAGTTCATAGCAGAGCTCTTTCTTTCTTTCTTTCTTTCTTTCTTTCTTTCTTTCTTTCTTTTCCAAGTCCACTGGAGGCTGAAGCAAATGTATGGCAAAAGGATCAGCCCTTAGTTCAAATAATATGTGGAACATTTCTTTGAAAGAAGATAGGCAAGATTTATAAATCAATGGGGCTCATGAAAACTTCATTTCCCATGATGTCACATTTTCTCTGTTAGACTTCTTGCATGCTACCACTTATAAATTAGACACTGCATGGAAAATGTAATAAACAAGTAACATGTACACAAAGGAAGGGGAAAACCCTTGGTTAAACCAAAACAAACAAAAACTGTACTTTAAAGATAGACTGTATTTTTGTTTGTCAAATTGTTTCCCCCTTTTAGGTATCTTCCTCCCAACAGAGTTAAGAATGCTTGCTACAGGGGTGTAGCAAAGTTGGAGTGGGCCCAGAGACAAGATTTTAAAATAGGCGCCCCTCACTGAAGCTCAGCTCATGAAGTAAAGAAATCTTAAATGAGGTAGTAAAAAGCATAGTAAAATGTGTGTGTGTGTGTGTGTGTGTGTGTGTGTGTGTGTGTGTGTGTGTCTGTACTAGAGAAAGACATGCTGTTCTGGTAGCTCCAGGTCTTAACACTCACATCAATTTCGGATGATGAATACAACTGAAGGAAGCCCGGGTGCGCGGCTGGGGGAGTCAGTCATGTGACTTGCCTCTGGGGGCCCCCCAAGGCAGTGGGCCCCTAGACAATTGTCTCTACTTGCCCCATTATAATTACGCCCCTGGCTTGCTGCTGAAGGCAGGAATGGATTGGTTTTGCTTTTCCTTCTCTTGTGTGTTTGAATTTCCCTAGCTTTATGCTTTGACTCTGGATATAGTAGACTGCAGCAATGGCCATACCTCAGTGGTTGAGCTACCACAGCTTTGCGCACAGAAAGTTCAAGGTTCAGTTCCTGGCATCTCTGTCAGCAGGGATGGGAAAAGCCTTTCTCCACCAGAGACCTCAGCCATTGCCAATCAGTGGTCTGCCAGTCACTGCAGATGTGTCGGTGGCCTGACTCAGTCAAGGGCAACTTCATATGTGCACAGGTGGCTTTGCTGCAAATGACCTATTTAGTATTTCAGTGCCATATACTGATGTCAATGTTCATTACGGTCAGATCAGTTTTGGTGACATGATGCTGATGCGTGCTACAAAATGGGAAGTATTGAGTGACATGGGATCTTCACACTTGCCTGTCCTTTCAGCGATATTCCCCATTTTCACCTTTGCTACACTCACTCAGTCCTCTCCCACCACTCACTAGGACAGTCCTTTTAGCTTCTTACAGGAAACTCCCCGCTTGGTGCTTCCCTAATACCAGTATTGCTTCTGCCCAATTCGCAGTGAAAGTTTTGTTGAAACCCCTTTGCTGCCTGAACACTGCCACACTTACTATCCTTCTCTACTGAAACAAGATATCGGCTCCTTCGCTGCCCTTTCCTTATTTATGGTTAATATTCATGCTTATGCCATCAATGGGCATGGCACTTTCCAGCAAAGGGAAGACAAGTCACTGCTTTCAAAAGCTTACAGTTTACAGGGTGGGGAGAAGGAAAGGCAAAGGGTAACTATGAATGTGAGGGGACTCTGCATTGCAATATCCTAATTTGAAATGTGATATTGGTTAACACAGGTGCATGGATTTTCATAAATGTTTGGCATCTTCGTTGCTCAGCCTCATGAGAAGGGTATATTAAAGGAGTATACAGAGGGAACACTCTATGCCAGGATATTAAGGATGCCAAAGAAACAGGGCAATCTTTTTTCCTGCCCTCTACACTATTACCACAGAGGAGAGTCAGAAAATATGTTGAAATGGATTGTTATTGATTTTACAGGAAGCAAAGCAGAAAAAATGTCACTTGATTTCTATAATCTAGGGTGACTCGATAAAAATGAGCGGGGGGGGGGAGAGAGAATAGTGGGAAGAAAAGGCTCCATTGTCCTTTGGCCAAATGCTGCTGTCTACGTCTATGTTATGTAGAGTGTGTGTGTACATGTGCAGATGGGGGTGGGGGTGGGGAAGCTCATTCATTTTGTATGTGTATTTTGATCATATTGATTTCTCTTTCATGTATTTCCAGGCAAGTGTTTTAATTCTGTGTGAGGTAGCAGCAGATCAGCTCAGGACTGGGCTTTTCCCTTCCACTGATGTGTTCAGTGGGTTTTATAAAGCTGTGCTTCTGTGCAAGTGTGGCTGAAATGGAAAGAGAACCATTCTCTCTTGGCTGTGCCTCTTTGCCCCAAGATGTGGTGACAGCCAACAACCTGGATGGCTTTAAGAGGGGTTTGGATAACATCATGGAAGAGAGGTCTATTAACGGCTACTAGTCGGAGGGCTATAGGCCACCTCCAGCCCCAGAGGCAGGATGCCTCTGAGTACCAGTTGCAGGGGAGTAAAAGCAGGAGAGAGAGCATGCCCTCAACTCCTGCCTGTAGGCTCCCAGCGGCATCCGGTGAGCCATTGTGTGAAACAGGATGCTGGACTAGATGGGCCTTGGGCCTGATCCAGCAAGGCTTTTCTTATGCTCTTATGCCCCTTTCTCATTCAGTGCAGAATGCTTCAGGTGGAAAGTGTAGTATAGATGCTCAGCCTATCTGTACTACAAACTTGTGGTAACTGTTCTGCTTCTTGCAAAGAATTCTGGGGATTATAGTTTGAACAGGAAGCTGAGAATTCTGTTTGAGATTCCTAATTATATTCATCTTACACTGGAACCGGAAACCCACAGATTAACTTGAGACAGGGACGTGTAGCCAGACAAGTGTAGATATGCTCTAAAATCTGAACATATGATTTCATTCATTTCCATTTTTTAGGGGCTCATACTTCTTTGGGACAAGTTATTTGTTGCCTTCAACTTGAGGCTCTGGATCATGGCATGATAACTGAGGAGTTGCTTTGGTGATACAGATTCTGGCAAGGCAGAGTGGGTTAGATAAATTGTTTTGAAGAGTGCATGAAGCTTTCTAATGTTCCATTCTTTCCAAATAAATGAAATGAAGGCTAACAGATACCTGAATCCATGGCTAATTCCTGCAAGTAGGGTCTTCTGATGAGGCCCTAGTCTAAATTCCATTCTATGGGGAGGCCAAGTTAGCCTCCCGAAGGAGCAGTACCCTCAGTGTTGTGGAACTCTGCCAAGAGAGAACTGTATAGCCCCCCTCCCTATGAACTTCCTGAAAACAGGCACCATCCTTTGTGTTTCAATTGGCCTTGGGAAACTATATTTTCTTTCTTATATGGATTTTTCTTATATGGATGTTGTTGCTGTATATAAGTGTAAAAAATAAAGCAGCAGTCACCCAGTGGCCCAAAAATCCAGTGAGGTGTTCAAGCAAAAGGCTTCCAGCCCCAGCTCCTCTCAAACACTCAAACTCGCCCCCCCTGATCTTTACACAAACATCTTATCCTGCAATACAACGGATATTTATATACCACTTTTCAACAAAAGTTCCCCAATGCGGTTTACATAGAAATAATTAAATTAAATTAAATAGCTCCCTGACCCCAAAGGGCTCACAAGATAAAAAAAGGAATGAAGCAATGACTGCTAAACAAGTTAAAATGTATAGTGTAGACATTCTCTAAAATCTGAACATATAATTTCTCTCATTTCCTTTTTTATTAATGTGCTAGTTTGATTCTCCTTGATATTAGAACTGTCTCGTGAGATGTCTTTGAAGCATTATATGTAGTCTTTATCTTCTGCCCAAAGTCTTGGTGCAGATCAAGGAACTGTTTTTCACCTGAGACACCATTTTTTGCCTGAGCAACAGCCACTGGAGGGATGCTGTGCTGGGGATGGATAGGGCCAGTTCCTAAATAAAGAGAATCACCACTTTTAGAAGGTGCCTCGTTGCTCAGTTAGCAGGGGACTGCTAATTGAGGACTGTTAGCAGGAATACTCAAGTTCAAAATGCTGAAACATAAGACAGCCAAGCTGCACAATCATGTGGTGCAGCTCTTGCTGGAATGGGCCATAAAGAACTTCCTGCACACAGAAAACAAGGGTAGTGGATAGAAGGGGTCTAGCTTAACTTTCTCTTTTTCTCTTTGTAGGCATTTTTTAAATATGAGGGAACATTCAAATATGTGATAGTTCACATACAGTCTGAAGGAGGACAGTGCAGTATGATGTAATTCTGCTGATCATGCAGCTGAGCTCTAAACTTGGCATGTTAAGATGAGAGCTGCTATTGTGGAATGCTGAAGATGTACTGCTTAGCAGCAGCACATGTGAAAGGGACCTAGGTGTCTTAGTGGACAATAAGTTGAACGTGAGCCAGCAGTATGATGCAGCTGCTAAAAACCCAAATGCAATCTTAGTCGGCATTAATAGAGCTATTGCGTCCAGGCCATGAAAAGTGATGGTTCCGTTCTATTTTCAGCTGGCCAGACATCATTTGGAATACTGTGTCTAGTTCTGGATTTTAATCAGTTTGCTACTGCATACAATTCTTGTCAAAAGAGATACATACATGTTCATTACATGTGCTAAAGTGAGCATGGGTATCGCACGTCTTTCTACCCAGGAAATTCCTCTCTTTTGAAGCAGTCCATACAGAAATAGGCAGAAATATTGAAAAGATGCATAAGAAAACCTAGGCTCAACCTTTTCCTAACCTCCTCTTCTCCCCTCCTTCCCTCGACAGCCCTCCTTCCAACTGACCTGTTGCTTCCATGCAGCAGACTGTGGTGAATGCACCTCATCGGGTGAAAGAATGACAGCAGACACCGCAGCCATCCTCAGCAAGCATCCACCTGCTCTGCTGGTGTCTTTTAAAAGCGAGTTCAGCTTTCCTCTCCTCCTCCAAGTTTTCCTTTGTTTAATTGCAGGTGATGATTCAAAAGGAGCCTTCACCTGTTTTAGCGAGCTTTCATCTTTTCTCAGACAAAAGCAGGTTTGGGCTTGGTGCTTGATCTGCAGCATAGTTAGGCCCTTTGGTATTAAAGGGGTTGGGATGACCCTCAGGCTTTTAAAGCTTTAGGGCTAAATTGATGTGCATGTATAAAATATGAGCTTTGTTGTTTGGCAGAGTGTTCTAGCATTTGTTATTTTTTTCTTCCCTGTTTTAAGAGGGAAAACCATGGGGACTATAGTATATATTACAGTCTCATATTGCCTGTTATCCATGCAGTAAAGGTGTTAAACAGAGACATCACATTGATTTATTTAGGATTTATGCGTTGCTTTAGGCCTAGTTATCTCTTTGCTCTAGCTACCTCCGCATTGGGCTTATCTCTTGCCTGGATCAATACCATTTACTCTGGATGGCTACTGGGGAAGGGCCATAGTAGAGCACATGTTTTGTGCTGTGAGGGTCCCAGCTTCAGTCTCTGGGTTTTCCCATTAAAAGGGTCTCAGAGAGCAGAACTGACCTAAGACCCCACAGAGCTGGCACCGGCCAGAGCAGACTGTACTGGACCAGATGGACCAAACAGCCTGATTCTGTATAAAGCAACTCCATGTGCCCTTGATTAATCCAGGACGACTACAACTCTCAGGTGGACCTCTGCTCTCACTTACAGATTCTAATGCAGATTAGAATCCCTGCTCTTTGTATGTATGTTCAGTATGTGCTGGAAGCAAGGGACAACTGCAAGGGACAACTGCACTCCCTGTACGCAGAGGTGCACCTAGGTAATTTTGGAGCCTGGACCTAAAGGCCTTTGAAAGCCCCCCCGCTGCAAGTTAAGCATCATTTTTTAACACATAGGTTCTTGAGGGCACCAACCACACCACCTAAGACAGACTAAAGATGACTTGGGCGCCCCCAGAGGGTATGGATGAATGACCTCAAAACAGTGGTACATATGTTGGTAACCTCCAGACCTGACTTCTGCAATGCGTTCTATGTGGGGCTGCCTTTGTACGTAGTCTGGACGCTTCAGTTGGTACAGAACGCGGTGGCCAGGCTGGTCTCTGGGTCATCTCGGAGAGACCACATCACTCCTTTGTTGATAGAGTTACACTGGCTGCCGATAGGTTTCCAGGCAAAATACAAAGTGCTTGTCATAACTTATAAAGCCCTAAATGGCTTAGGCCCTGGGTATCTAAGAGAACGTCTTCTTCATTATGATCCCCACCGCCCACTGAGGTCGTCCAGAGAGGTCCATCTCCAGTTGCCGCCAGCTCGGCTGGTAGCCACACGGGGACGGGCTTTCTTGGTTGCTGCCCCAAGACTATGGAATGCGCTCCCTGCTGAGATACGATCCTCCCCGTCTCTGACAATTTTTAGAAAGCATTTGAAAACCCACCTCTTCACCCAAGCTTTTTCTGTTCTTTAAATTTTAAGGTTTTAATTCATGGTTGATTTTTAAATTGTTAAATTGTTTTAAGTTTTTGTATATATTTTAACTTGTTTAATACTATTGTTAACCACCCAGAGACAAAAGTTAGGGGCAGTGTACAAATGTAATAAATAAAATAAAATAAATAAAAATGGAAGCCCTGGACTTCGGCCCCAAAGTCCAGGGGTAAGAGTACCTCTGCCTGTACTGTGCACATTCGTCACTTGATGGCTGCAGCAAATTGTAACCTGTATGTTTGTGTGAGAGCCATCACAGATCAAAAAGCACAGAAAGACCTTTCATATTGCCTCAGTCAAATTTGGTTTTTCAGTGGAGACAATTCACACATTCAGTTGTGAGTCCAGCCTTAAAAAACAACAACATATGGCCTCCATGTTTGTTCTTAATGTGTTCTGTGTCTGTGTATTTCTTTTATCCTTATCTGCCACGAGAGGTCCAGTTTTTGATCAGAACGGAAGGCTATAAAAAGTTTTATAAACAAATACTGTATTTTTTATTATGTGTTTGAAATACATAATAATAATTCTGTGCAAGTAAAAGAGGGGTTAAAATACATACCTTGCTGCTATTTTGCTACATTAATCATATATATATATATATATATATATATATATATATATATAGAGAGAGAGAGAGAGAGAGAGAGAGAGAGAGAGAGAGAGAGAGAAATATGTCTGGTAATGGCATAATATGCAATACATATTTTAAAACTGTGAACAGTATTATTCCAGCTGAAGTCACACACACAACTCTGCTGGCCTTGGCATATTCTTATGATAATAATATAAAGGTCCACTAATGTGTGTGTAGTGTGGGGTGGGATGCAAGGCTGTGGGGGGCTCTGGATTTGCACCCTAAAGTCCAGCCTTAATGTCGCCACTGTTGAAATTCCTCCCTGTGGAACATCCAAGTGGAGGAAGTAACAGCATCCCAATTGCACTCCTGTTAGTGGTGTCACTTTTGCAGCATGACACATTTGATTCTTTGTTTTGCTTAAACAATTAAAAACCAGTGGGTTATTGGAAGAAGACAAATTCCAGATCCACGTACATTTTAAACCAATGGTATCAGGTTGTAATATGAATATGCAAAAGAACCTTGTCCTCTGCACTTAGAACATATTGCTTTATGCCTGACGATTCTGAATTGGAGTAGAAATACTAAGGACCTAATAGGATGGATCCCGGTGACATCCTGCAAATGTAGACAAAGTTCACCTCAATAACTTCAGAGCAGAACTATCAAGTCCACAGACTTACAGTAGCAACCCTGGTTTTTAGGAAGTTGCTAATATGGCTGTCCAGTTTATAGTGCAGTAATAATGGCTTCCTTGTAAGCAGACCTATAAACATCTTTGCATAGTGTCCTGTTTGTCATTGCTGTTCATCTGAAAGCATTTCCACATTAAGGTCAGGCTTTCTCATCCTTTCCAAAATGACATGTTTGGGCAAAAAATCCCAGCTTCACATATACACTGATGGGGTCTGGGCTGTCAGTGACTGGAGAGAGATCTTGTGCCCAAGGTGGACAGCTCGTTGAAAGTGTCAACTCACTGTGCGGCAGCTGTGAAAAAGGCAAATTCCATGCCAGGGATCATTAGGAAGGGGATCGAAAATAAAAATGCTAATATTATAATGCCCTTATACAAATCTATGGTGCAGCCATGTTTGGAGCACTGTGTACAATTCTGGTTACCATAACTTAAGAAAGACATTGTAGGACTGGGAAAAGTTCAGAAGAGGGCAACCAAGATGATCAGGGGCCTGGAGCACCTTCCTTATGAGGCAAGGCTACAACATCTGGAGCTTTTTAGTTTGTAAAAGAGGCAACTATGGGGACATGATAGAGGAGTATATAGTTATGCATGGAGTAGAAAGAGTGGACAGAGAAATCTCTCTCTCTCTCTCTCTCTCTCTCTCTCTCTCTCTCTCTCTCTCTCTCTCACACACACACACACACACACACACACACACACACACACACACACACACAAACAACACTAGAACCAGGGGTCATCCAATGAAATGGAAGGCCATGAAATTTAGGACCAACAAAAGGAAGTACTTTTTCACACAGTGCATAATTAATCTATGGAATTCTCTGGCACAGGATGTGGTGATGGCCACTAGCTTGGATGTCTTTAAAAGGGGCTTAGACCAATTCATGGAGGACAGGTCTATCAATGGCTACTAGCCTGGTGGCTATAGGCCACCTCCAGTCTCAGAAGCAAGATGCCTCTAAATACCAGTTGCAGGGGAGCAGCAGCAGGAGAGAGGACATTCTCTCACCTCTTGCCTGTGGGCTTCTCAGAGGCATCTGGTGGGCCATTATGAAACACGATGCTGGACAAGATAGGCCTTGGGCCTGATCCATCAGGGTTGTTCTTATGTTCTTATGATATTGTTCCACACTAAAATGCTATTAGATAAGCACTCTCAGAATAATACAACAGAGATGTAAATCAGGGTGAGGACATTTTTTACTGAAATGTTGTTTTGTGGCAAGGCTCAAATCACCCTGAATAGGCTTCATTGAGGACTCTAACTGTGGTGAGAAATGAAGCTTGAGCTTCCTATATTGGCAATAACATTTTAAAAAAATACTACTTTTGAGAATGAAGTTATCCTGAGAAGAAGGGTTGCAATGTAGAGAACCTATTCATAGGTGATGGGTACCAGTATAAGATATGACATGCAGGATAAGAACAAAGCTTCATCTGATGCAGCACTTTCCAACAGTGACTGAGCTTTGTCACTCACAAGCTAGTGATTACTTATCTATCAGCCTTCAGCAATGACAGATTCCCAAGCTAAGCTTTAGCCCAGGGGAATTGGATTCTAGAAACAAGTAGGTTGTGTCCAGGCCAAGATCTACACAGAGCTTTGGGGAGCTCCAGGACAAACTAGGAGCAGTAGCTTCAGCCAAAAACAATGACTAACTGGGCCCTTCCTGCGAAGTTTATGGTCACTGGATATAGAAAACCTCCTAGCTCCTCTGAGCTTGAGGAAAGGTCAAGTAGGAGGAGGAGCTAGAAAGGGAGAGGGGTAGACCTGCAACAAGGAAGGTCTCCTGGGGACTTTGATTTTCAGGAAACAGAATTCTGCACCAAGTATGACCACACTCTATGCTTTTTCAGCTCTCTGGTGGAAAACACATTTCTCCAAATCCATCTCTCTCTCTCTCTGCCCAAATGTTCTAAGATGAAACTGAGAATTTGTCCTGTGATAAGAACTATTAAGTATGTCTGTAAAGTCTTATTGCCCCTGGAGTCAGCACTGTGATTAAAAAATGCCAACAAAATATGAATTTGACTAGACTGGTGTTTAGAACAAGCCAACCCAAGCTGTTTTACTAAGATCTGAACAATTCTTTCTTTAATTTATGTTTACTCTGTCCATAGTGCTTACATTTCACAATGAAGCACAAAGCACTCTGGGCTGTGAATCCTGGTTTCATAAATCCAGATAAGAATAGTTTGGTAATATTCAAACCTCTTGTTTATGCAAAGAGGGTGATCAGAGCTTGACAGAATGGTAAGTTTCTTCCTTCCTTTGGCAAAGAGTATGAAAGATGAAGTGATGATTCTAATCTGTGCCTGCAATGATGAGAAACACTCCAGATTAATCAAGAATAAAAGATGTGGATTAACACAAGATTTTGAGAAGGCCCTAATGAATATGAATTTCAAGAAGGAATCACTCCTTTACCATGCTTCAATCATGTCAATTGTGTGACAAGAACAGTTAAATCAAATTCAATGTATAAAAAAAGTATTATGGATTTCTTGCCTCAGAATCTCTCCCTGCCCCAGATATATCTGGATATCTAGGTTGAAGGCAAAACTAACTTGAGATAAACAACAGGAAACGTCCAGTCAGATGTTTGTGTAATTGCAGAGTTTTCATTCTTGCTTTATTTCTAGCCAATCTCTGTCCATTAGGAGGGAGGCCCAAACACTTGAGCATCAAGTTGCCACAAATATCAAAAAGGTGATCACTGAAGTGATCACTGAATTCCTGATAAAAATTAAAAGCTGTAGTTGGCCGTGATTCTCCAATGGTGCTATGCATGTAATTAAAAACTGAAATTTTCACATTAAACAAGAACTCTGGTAGTCTTTTCTGAGGTTGGTTTATTCCAGTAAGACTACTGATTCTTACAGGTGATTTTGCAGGTGGTCTAGATGTAACTTTGCTGTGTAATCTACCTGCCAATCCCTGAAAAATCAGGGTCTCTTTATTACTACATTCATTTTAACTTGATCACAGAAGACGAAAAATGTATGTGAGGAGAAAAAAGGTATAGACAGACTATAGCATAAGCTGTAGATGAGCGGTTACCTGCATAGGTGGAGGTGTATGGTAGGGCTGGGCCAAATTTATGCCCTTGCATGCCCCTCACTTCCACACCCGAGGGCATTTTTCTTCTAAATTTTATTTATTTATTTATTTATTTGATGCATTTATATACCGCCCTATATAAAATCTCAGGGTGTTTTACAATCCAAACAGCAACTGAAACCCAAACAAAAAGCCTGGTGAGACAGGTGTGTTTTCAAAAATCTGTTAAAAACAACCATAAATGGGGAGATTCTAATTTCAATTGGGAATGTCCCCCAGAGCCTCAGGGCAACTTTAGAGAAGGCCCGGTTTTGAGTCACCACCAAGCGAATGCACCACTGAGAGACCTTAAAGGCCAAGTTGAAGACAGATCATCCTGGAGAGAATCTATCTATGTGGTCACTAAGAGTCGACACCGACTTGACGGCACTTAATCAATCATTCACTACAGATCAGATGCATGTTTACTGCATTAAATGATTTTAATGTTAATGATTTTCATGTTTAAATGATTTTAATTGTTTTATTTAGTTTTGATTTTAATTGTTAATTGCTTTTAATTGTTTTCGTTTTGCTGTAAACTGCCCTGAGCAATTTTTGGAAGGGCGGTATATAAATCAAATCAAATAATAAATAAATACTGGGAAATAAGTCCCACTAAAATCAATGGGACTAACTCACAGGAAAGTGTGCACAGAATGACAGCCAAGTCATTTTGGACAACTGGGCAGAGGGAAAGGGAACCATTCAGTATGATTTCAAGAGTGATTTATTAAGAGATCAGCAACTAAGTCCAGAGAACAAGGAGACATTGAAAGCCACAATAAAAAATGGTTACTCCATGGGAACTCTCAAAAGAAGTGTGGGGGTGGGGGACTGTTGCAGAAGTTTAGTAAGCCAGAAGTGTGCTAAACCAGAAGTGCACAATAACAAAATTTAATTAAAAAAATAAATAAACTGGGGTTGGAGGGGCCCAATGTGCTATGTTTCCCAACACTCCACCCCTTGTACAGACAGAAAATATTAGAATGACCTAGTGCAAGAACTGTTAGGTACAACAACAACATACATACACACACACACATACACACACACACACACACAGATATTTTCAACAAAGGTTCTCAAAGCATCTTACATAGAAAAGGAAATAATAAATAAACAAGATGGTTCCCTGTCCCCAAAGGGCTCACAATTTAAAAAGAAACACAAGGTGGACATCTGCAGTGCCACTGGAAGGATGCTGTGATGGTGCTAGATAGGGGCAGTTGCTCTCCCCCTGCTAAACATGAGAACCACCACTTGGAAAGGTGCCTCTTTGCCAAGTTAGCAGAAGGCATTGAGCTATGACTCCATGGCCACATTCGCATGTAATGCAGAACTGCGGGTCCAATGGACCCACGGCTCCACTCCCCATGCGTCCGCTCTCCTGTCTAAATTCAGACATAGCAGGGAGAGCAGGGAGTCTGCAGTCAGTGAGACTGCAGAGAGGAGGCAGAACTGGCAATGTGAGGGGCCTCCTTGCATGAAGGACAGCCCACACAGCCAATCACAGCTGGAGAGAGGGAGGCGCTCCTCCCTGAACTCCAATCATAGTGAATGCAACCTGTGGTTCTGAATTTGGACGTAACTCAGGCTGTGTTTAACTTCTGGTTGGGGGTGACAAAACTCACTACAACCTGAGGGTTCCAATTGGAGTTCCAAAAAGAAAACCTTGGTCACCTCGTAGAACTGGAGTTCCCTGCATTTGTATGTGCAGTTTTGGCAACTTCTGGTCCCTTAAACTCCAGTTTTGCATTATGTGAGAATGCAGCCCATGTGCAGTTCATTGTGCAAGACCACAGAAGCTCACACAAAAAAGTTCACCATCTGGAAAGATACCAGAATTCCTATCTTTGTTGCTACCTATTGTTTAGGGGTGGATATACAACTGATTAGCCAAGGGCTGCACAACTTTGACCCAGCATCTCCATCCACAGTAGCCAATAGTCAGGGATGATGGGAGTTGTAGTCTAACATCTGCAGGAGGGTTAAAGTTGTGTAGCCTTGGCCTACCCAAACCTACAGTAAAATCCTGGCTTTCCCCTTGATTTTTATGAGCAATTCTTACTTCTACTGCAGGAGATATTTAATGGTTTCTCAGTGTGAACCAGGAAATGACTTAAACAGGCAATCAGTTGCTTATCTCTCATCTTTTTATATCTCTGTGCAGATTTTAGTGTTTTTGGCCCGTGAAGAGATCAGAGGAATTGCCTTGTGGCGGAATGAAAAGGTGAAAGGAAGGATTCCTGTGCTCTGAATAGTATTTATAGGAGACGTACTTATAGTTTCAAAGCTTTATTTAGGGTAAAATGGGGAGTTACAGAAGGCAAAGGAGTTTGGTTAGGAAATCCCATAATTTGGCTAATGTTTCTAAAAGAGAGTCTAACTAGAGGTTTTTGATAATAAAAAGTGCCCAGAGAGCAGGGAGGGAGATGGGAAAAGAGATGAGGAGACTGTGAGAGATGACTGGAGGTGTTGGTATTACTTATCATTCCCAGGTGCGCTCATTGCGCGAAGGGTGATCTGGGGCTTTCTAGGAGTAGAGAGAGGGGTGAAGCAGGGAAGAGAAGCAAGGAGTAGGCACCACAGCTCGCTGGATGAGAGTCCGTTTTGGAGTAGAGTCCAAACAGAGTCCTCTGCTCATGTTTGTTTGAGGGCAAATATACTGCAAAATGTGTCCTGAGGCAATTATTGATTCAATCAAACGGTCACCCCTCCCTGTAGGGCAGGGAGATTCTTGCAAAACAAGTGTACGATGCTGGGGTAGACAGTCATTGCAGGTGTGTCTTCTCGGACAAAGGCAGATGCAAATGTTTAAGTGTGTGATGCAAATGGCTCAATGTTTGCCTACCCTCCCAAAACTAGGATGTTCCAGGTGCGAAGATGCAGATTTATTGTTTACCATGAACGCTTCCTCCCTTACCTTTGCTGGCCACTTTGTTAAATTGAGGGGAAATGGCTGTGTTTGCTCATCCTACTGAACATTCCAAGTGGTATCTCTTGGGTGGAGAGTATCTCACCCATGACAATTTCCTTTTGATGGCTTGCCTCTGTTGAGGAGGGGTCTACAACATCCTTTTACAGTCTTTTGAACCTTTAAACTGGAGGCATGTTGCCAAACTCTGCCTGCACTAATGACCACTTGTGCCAAGCGGCTTGAGCATTGCAGGCTGTTAGCCTACTTGCCAGATCATATAGAGGGGTGCCCTTTTGCATGACCCTAAAACACTACTTCTGGCAACACTAGGTAGAGGGGCCATGTTTCCCTTAGTAGTAGTCTTTCCCCCAAAGGATTTCAAGATTCAGGGCTGCCGTAGCTGGCCATTGAATGACAGCCTGGAACAGATGTACCAGGGATGAAGCCAGGTCAGATCAGACTAATAGCCAGGACTATTGTTGTCCAAGCAGACTGAGCAGGAAGCCTTTGTAGGCTTTTCTGTAGTCAGTGGCCAGCCTGGGTGGGAAGAGCCACTCAAGTAGCTTGGCATCCTTCACTGCTCAGGAAGGTGTTCCAGCTGTGGGTTCCTGGTTCTAACCTTGACAGCCCTTGACAATAAAATAGAGCACTCTTCTCCAACCTCCTCAGGCTCTTAAATAGGAACAGTAAAAATATAGTTGGCTCAACATTGTCAGGTGGCACAAAGGGCCAATGGGCTGGTGTAGTTTTTCGGTCTGAACATTCTGTTTTTAAGGAGCAGACTATACATGCCCACTGGTTTAGTCTGTACTGCCTTTGCCTCCCCACAGTACCTTCTGTTTTCAATTTGCCTCCAGAATGCTCTCTCTGACAGCTGCTCTGGGGGGGGGGAGGAGAATAAACATGGGTGAGTTCTCTTCCCCATTGCTTGCATTTGTCGAGCGTTGGTTTCTGAACATCTCTGTTTTGCTCCTGAAATGTTTTTCCAGTGTTGCTACTGGTTAGTGTATGTGAAACATTTTCAAAGACATGTAATGAATTAAAATTCTGATAGCTGTTGCATCTTCTAAAATTTTTCATATTTAAAATCGCATGGCAAATGATGCTTTCTTCTGCATTGCTTGCTGCAAACTCTTATGGGGGGGGAAAGCATTTCTGGGTTGTATGTCCACTCTTCACACACCAGATGGTGCTATGTTGCTGGTTCAATTGTACAATGCAATTTGTCTGCTGTCTGATTATACATGAATAGCATGGCATTTGTATGGCTGTTTACATTCTACATAGAAGGATTGGACCATAAAAACTCGATTTGGGAAAGGAAATAGAATTCTACAGGAGCTCTCTTTCACTCTCTTCCTCTGCTCTTCAAACAGATGTTCCATTCAGCATATCGCAGCTTCCCCAAATTATGGCTGGTTTGCCATAGAGACCATGCTGCTGCTGCCCCCTCTGATTGTTAACTTCATAAATCTATCTAAAGAAACTGCCATTTTCATTTTTCTGTAATTCAGCCCAAAGAAATATTTTCTTATCAATGCAAACTCATATAATAAAGCTCTCTTACAGGAAAGAAAAACCTCCAGCCCCCTTCTGCAGGAAGGAATGTCCCATTTCTTCTCCATTGGCTATGTGAAGGGAAGTTATGAGACTGGCTTGTTAGGCAGCAAGAGAGTGTGTTGCGTGTGTTGCGTGTGTGTAGGCTCGGAAGACCCACTGTACAACTCTCTGGATCACAGCAGGCCAATATGTACATATGCAATCTGCACGTCCCACCAAAAAAAAAAAGTAAGATTGTCTCAGGGGAAGGTAGGTTCAATCCTACCTCGCCCCTGCCCTCCCTGACTCATGTAAAGGTCGTATGAACAACCTTCTTGAGTACTATGTGAATGAGGGGTGTTTTGTGAATAATTCTGACAGGATTGTCAGTGTTGGTGGCAGTGCTGTCCTTTAAAGTCCCACGTGGCTTGGGACTTGTGTACCTCAGAGATCACTTTTGCATTGAGCTAACCACACATTGAGGTCATCTTTGAAGGCCCTTCCACAAGTGCTGGAGGCAGGGTGAGCGATCACTGGGGAGGGGGCCTTCTCACTTGTGCCCCCACCCCTTTTGAAATGCTCTGCCTGGGAGGCTTGCCTGGTTCCTGGTTTATGGACTTTTCGGTTGCAAGCCAAATTTTTATTTTCCCAGGCTTTTAATCTTAAATTCAGATTGTTTTGATCTTGCAGTTTTATCTACTGTTTTAGCTTTTTATTGACTTGTGATTTTGTTTTTTTGAGAAGTGTAAGCCATCCTGGAAATATTTAAATTGAAGGGCAGGATATAATCCACAAAACACATGCATGCACATGCATGCATACATAATTTATCAAATCCTGATAATATACAATTGCCACATGAGAACATAGCCACATCAGAAAACAATGCGAGGACTATTGTTCTATTCCCCTCCCCTTTGGAGTATATTGCATGCTTGCCTATTGGTTGTGTATGCTTGCTTAGAATAAATATAGGATTTTCTGAAAGGCAATATAAGAATCGGTGTCAAGGCAAGAAAATGAGCTGTTGTGTTTGAATTAATTAACTGTTCATTAGCTGATTTTGTGCATTTGTTGTTCAGCAGGGTCTCTTGGAGACTTGCATTTGTTCTAAAGAGAAACTTTTTTAAAAGAACTGCAGTAACTGTTAGGTTGCTCAATAAAATATAGTCACAACTAAATTATGCTTCATGTAGGAGTAAATGTAAATCTTTAATTGGATGTAGACACTTTGACCTAGTAGCAGGAAGCAAACTTGAGATATATTAATTTTTGGAAAGATGAGCTTCCAGTAATATTTCTGGCCCTTGAAAGAACCCTGACTTACTGCGCAGATGATTTTGACAATGTTGGCTCACGTTCATCTGTGATGCTGGTTCCAGGGAAAGTAGAGTTTGACAATGGTTATCTTCAAAGAATGAGCCTCTATTCCAGTGTACTGAGAGGTGGTGAGTGGAGTCTGGAAAAAACCTTAATTTTTTTTGTTTAAAGGTTTCAAGTCTTTAGTGGGGGCAAATATCACTTCAGTTCTTCAGAAGTACATTAAAATATCAGTGACTGATGATCAGTTGTAAAATATATAGTTAGGCAACCTAAGGTATCCATTAGCTTCATAAAGAAATAATGAACATATGAGAGAAAAACGTGCAATCACTTTCCATATATAGAATGTGTGATCCTAACACTTATTTTAGGGTTAAAAAACCTGTTGAAACTAACTGGATTTATTTCTACATATATGTTCTTATGATTTCTTTGAGTAGCATATAGAAGTTCCCTTCAACTGGTGAAAGGAATCTTCCTCCCGAAGAAGAATTTCTGGAGGAAGGAACCCTTTGGATGCAACCCAGTGTAAGGTTACTAGCCTACCTTTTTATAGAGGGCAGATTGGGCTTTGGTATACTAGGAATATAGTCTGCTGTACAGTACAGTATGCAATGGTTTCCATACTATTTACTATAAATTCACCCAAGATAATTCTGTTTAGAATTTAACACTTTTTTTTAAATCAGGAGGGGAAGTTAACTCAAACTTAAGTTCAAACTGAAAAAAAAAAAGGCAGCCATTTTTTATTCACTGGAACTGGAATAACCTGTCTGCAGATGTTGTACAAGAAGTACTAAATATTATATGAGGTTGTTTTTTGTTCACATTTAGTTGTTTGTGGTTTATGGCAAATGGAGGGATGGAAACACAATCCTAGATGTATACAGGAACCTGTTCTATATTTTGGGTTTTTATATTTATACCATAAAAATAATATTTTAACAAATCAATGATATACATCCCTCATTAAGTTAAACCTTTTAGACTTATTTTGCTGTCTTCTGCCCCCACCCCCATGATCTTCACAGTCTTCTTACCAGGCTCCTGATAATCCTTGGACCATCATTTTAGAATAATTGCTGCAAGAAATGGAGGATTAAAGAGGTAAATAGTCCAGTTTTTCAAGTAACTTCAGTGAAAGTTTGACTGTAAATGAGAGTACTTCATTCCTGAGTTAAAGAATATTTTTGTGGTGCGGACTGTTAGTTGTTCTGTCTCAGCAAACAATGGGATGTGTGCCATCCAGAATGTCCCACAAGCTTCCCAGAGAAGAGGCAAATTGATCCTGAAAGACCTCTTGACTGTATTACTTTGGGTCACTGGGACTGCCAGATTATCTGCACGAGGGTCAGGTATCCTGAGAGCTGAACTAGACTTGCCAATGACAGATCTCTCTCTGTGTATGTGTTTATAACATTTTTATCTGGCCTTCACACAGCTGCTGAAGGGACTTTACGGCATCCATTTAAAACAATTCTATACAATAAAGCTAAAAATATAGTAAAACTATGAAGATTAAAACCAAAAAGAGCAATGCCACCAAGCTCAAAGGGCATCTGTCTAACCAACGGCCTTTTGAATTGAGCTTTGAAGCTGAACCAGTTTGTGCAGCCACCAAACTGATTCAACTGGTGGAAGGTGGCACCAGGGTGTGTGTGGCTGCAGTGAGCAGCAGCTTTAAAAGTGAGGACAGCAGGTTCTTAACAGCTCCTCTGCCACTCCACACAGCTTCCTGTGGCAGTGACATGCCCCTCAGCAGTCCATGCACTGAGGCAGCACATATACGGTGACATGTACAAATGTGTGATGGCCATTCACGTGTTCAGCAACCATTACTGTCTGGTTGGATGGATGCACCTTATGGTTTGTATGGGGATATGCATCCTTATTAGGGGCCACCAGTTTTTAAACTTGCATCTAGTTGCTTATGACTACAGCTGGATGGAAGCCAAGATTTATGAGGAAATCTCTTTACAAAAATTGTAGCTGTTAATGAGAACCAAGGAATTTTCTCTACTAACACATGCAATGTTTTTTAAACTCAACAACCCTGAATCACGTAAGACAACTAACACGTTTTTGAAAATCTTCGCTAAAATTAGGAAGCTACTGATTCCAATGTGATAATTCAAAGAGAAGATGTAAGTAAGTATATAAGATTTCTTGTAGAGAAGGCAGGTGGCATGCCATTACTCACCCTTCTATCAGCTGTCAAAGGTTGTTTGTAAGTGAGGTCAATAAGATGTTGACTGTATGGTTGAATGGCTTATTTGAAGTAAAGATGTGTGATCTCTGAACGAAGATATTAATGATGTGACAAAATCATAGAAAAAAAATGCTCAGTTCAGTAGTTGTAGTCATGTGCTAACAAGTTAAATGCCTAACGTAGCTATAGGGAATGAGATATTTCACTTGTGGATATTTGTTTTAAAAAACATACACAACAAGAATAGCAATTAATCTCTTCATCAGTTCAGCTGCTTCTTTTAACCAGATTTAGATCATTAAATCAAATCTGCTGTGATGATTTAGGTAGCGGTTTCTTTTTAAAATTAAAATTTCTTTCCTAAAATTGGATTGTGTTTACTTATAAAGGAACTATGCTATTTTTAAAATGTATACATGATTCATAAAAATATAATGTAATGAAATCATGGCTTTTAAGTGTTATAATTTGAAGGGAATGTTTTAAATGAAACTGATAGCAGATTGTAGTTTTGTACCAGCTGGCTTGAGCATTTACAGGACATCAAGAAAAGCTTAAATGGGGTGCAGCTGCAGCTGGAGTTGTCTGACATCAATCAACAGGGAACAGGCAACATATATCTGCTTCCAGGTAGCAGGATCTGGACAGCAGGGAGCATTTGAATTCTGCAGGACCTAGGACAGTTCCCCAGCAAGACAGATGTTGCTTCCTTTGGGATAGTGGGAGGGCTGAACTCTTAAAATAGAGTGTAATGTAGGAGGAATAATGCAGATTTACAGTTTAGTCCCGAACATGGGCATACTACAATTGAACAAGGGCAGGGCAACAGTGTTCCCTCCAACAAGGATTCCCAAAATGTTGACTAAAACTCACATAATCCCCAAGCAAAAGCCATTGCAGCTGGGGATTCTGAGAGTTGTGATTAACAACATCTGGGAATCCCTGTTAGAGGGAACACTGCAGGGCGGGACACACACAGAAATACCTCTGGGTCCTTGAGGAAGGGGCCCGCCAGCTGGGTGAGAACTTGCTCTTTGCTTTCCCCCTCATGCTTTTTTGAAGAAGGAGATGGGATGCAGAGGGCCCTTTTTATCCTAGAGCTCACTCCAGCCTTGCTACTCCTCTGGTTCCGAACATGTCTACATGTCAATTGAAATCTATATACTTAGGTCCTGTGTAGTTAAGTTTTTCTACACTCCATCTTAAGACTCTTAAGAGCAACTGGCCCTCTCCAACCCCAGCACAGCATCCTTCCAGTGGCTGTTGTTGATGTCTACCTTATGTTTCTTTTTAGATTGTGAGCCTTTTGAGACAGGGTATCATCTGATTATTTATTTATTTATTTTTCTATGTATATAACTATGTGTAGTGTAGTATAGACTCTTAAACTGCAAATGTTTGGGTTCCTACAACATGCCCAGTTTCCTCCTCCTGTTTTTGCTCTGCTTAACATCCACCCTGATGAAGAGTTGTGGAGAAGTGGAAGGGTTGTTGCTCAAGACTTTGTGTCATTTTGGTTCTTTCTAATTAAGGTATTACCATATTGTAGCTTCTGGATCTAGTGTGGTGTTGAATGATTGAAGCTGCTTGTATGTTGTCCATTGGACTATGTAGCCTAATATTGTCTACTCTCACTGGCAGTAGCTCCCCAAGCCCTCAGGCAGATATTTTTCTCTGCCTTACTAACTAAGATCCTTTTAACTGGCTGTTGGTAGTGGATTGGCAAGATTGTTCTTTTAAGACGCACATGAAATTATGGGGAAGGTGCAGAAACCCACAGGATTGTGAGGCCTTATTCTGAAGCCATGGCTAGTCTTATGGTAGCAAGCATGACTTGTCTCCTTTGCTAAGCAAGGTCTGCCCTGGTTACATATGAACGGGAGACTACATGTGTGAGCACTGTAAGATATTCCCCTAAGGGATGGAGTCACTCTGCATGTTTGCATGCAGAAGGTTCCATGTTTACTCCCTGGCATCTCCAAGATAGGAGATGAGAGAGTTTCCTGCCTGCAACCTTGGAGAAGCCACTGCCAGTCTGTGTAGACAATACATGAGCTAGATGGACCAATGGTCTGACTTGGTATATGGCAGCTTCCTATGTCCCTATGAATATCTTCTAGAAATAGGAAGCGGGTTTCACATCTTTTATGGTTTCTACTATGGTTGAGCTTTGCTAATGCAATGGGGAATCCATTCCTGATGGTCCCCTCTCTTCCTAGTCTCTGTAGAACTCCATCCACCTCAAGATATACTAAACAATTGAAGAGGTTGGGTTGTTTGTCATGCTCTGTTTCAGACTGTTAACATTCTAAAAACAACAGACTTCATTTGAAGACAGCCACTATCTGATTGTCTACCAATTAGATAGAAAGCAAAAGCATTTTAAGTAGACAGAGGTTGATGGGAGTTTGGGGGCATCCATGACATCTGATAGGGTGGGGATATTACCCAGTGATGACAGCTGAGATTTAAGAGAAAACTCTACGGTGTATAAAGAATGTTATTCTCCACTAAAACATCCAGCTGTGTATTTCAAGAGGTTCTCTCTCGTCCTCTCCCCCTCCCCTTCAAACATATGCACGCTTTCAATTATATAGCCTCCAATAGTCAGTTCATCTCTCAAAGCCAAGGAAAGCTTATTGTGGTAATCAGCTATTTATTTACTGAATAAATTACTTGAAAGGTAAGATAAATTGAAATGCCAGGTGTTGGCTTTTACCCCTCCTTCCAACTTGGCCGCCCTCATTAGAAGCTAATCTCAATGTCACGCTGTCTTTGGATGAAAATTTCCTCTAGGCATTAAGAGATGGTTTCAAGATCTTTTAAAAGAATGTGTTTGGAGATTATTAAGATTACGCAGAGAACATACAATCAGTCTTCTCATCATCTTCTTCACGGCTGTTGGCAAGTTGTTTTTATCTTGATTTCTGCTCAGATTTCTTCCTACTTGTATTCATGTTTCCATTACTCCTCCCAATGTGTCAACTAGCACCATCATCCCTTCTTGGATGCCCTCCTTTTGTGCAAATGCTCTTTCAGCTTGACCCACAACTAATCAAAACATAAGGTTTGTTCACAAATGCATGTTCATTATCACCTGTTGACTGCAGCATCAAGCGGTAGTTGAATGTGTGGATGACCCATCGTAAATCACAGGAACAGCAAACAAAACTCTCATATCACCATGAAAAAAGTGCCTTTTGATGACACTGATGGACACATTCAGCATGAATCATGTGAGGAGCAATCAAGTGATAAGGGGTGAGCAAACTGAGGTTCGAGCACAGGTTTGGTGCCAAACGAGTTCAGTTGAGCTCCAAATCGGTTCAGCATCATGGGGAGGGGAGCAGTGAGTGGCAGTTCTAAGAAAGAGGAGAGCAGGTCCTTACTTACTTTCCAGTGCTCAATGCAGCTTCCTGCTGGGGCAGTGCATGTCCCAAATACCTGCATGCAGTGCCAGCATGCACATGGCATCCATGCATGCGCGGACACCATGTGCGTGCTGGTGCCATGCACGGGTACTTGGGATACGCACCACCCCAGCAGGAATCTGCATGGGTCGGCAGGAAGCAGTTAAGGACCCAATCTCCTGTTTCTTAGAGCTCCCGCTAGCCACTCCCTTCCCCACAGCACCGAACCTGAGCTCAACCTCAGTTCGTGCACACCCTTATTGAGTGATGTACATACACGTGTGAACTGGGCAAAACTGTTGGGATCATATACTTCTCCATCACTTTAGTACATTTGGGTATATGTGCACAGGCACATCTTTGCAATGAGCTGAACCTCAGCCACCACTGGTGTTAATCAAAACACATTTTGTGTTAGGCCTGTTCAGTTCCCCCCCAATTCAATGGGAATAGTAATCATAAATCCAAATACTTCAAATGAACTGGGATATAGATGGACTTGTTTGAAATAAGTTCTCTGTCAGTGTAGAGTTTTTTTCAGTGGAAAGGGCTGACAAAGGTATCCTTTGAAAGAGTCACTTCTATCTCTGGAGTATCCTTGGATGCTAAGAAATATATTATATTGAGTCAGATAATTGGTTCATCTTATTCAGCCCTGTCTACTTAGATTGGCAGCTGTTCTCATGTTTTAAGGTGGTGGTTTTGCTTATTCCTGCTGTCTGAGCTGGAGATGTTGGGGACTGACTCTTGGATCATGTACACATGCTCAGCCAAGGAAATTTATGCCACATGGCTAATTTAATCCAAAGAATCTCTAAGGTTCACAGTCACAGCAAAATAATACCTTTAAGACTTAAGGACACGTTTGCACATTACAATTTTTTGGTGAGAATTTCTCAATGTAGGACTATGAGGAGGAGGAGGAGAACTGGTTTTATGGAGAGGAGAGCTGGTCTTGTGGTAGCAAGCATGACTTGTCCCCTTAGCTAAGCAAGGTCCGCCCTGGTTGCATATGAAAGGGAGACTAGAAGTGTGAGCACTGTAAGATATTCCCCTCAGGGGATGGAGCTGCTCTGGGAAGAGCAGAAGGTTCCAAGTTCCCTCCCTGGCTTCTCCACGATAGGGCTGAGAGAGAGATTCCTGCCTGCAACCTTGGAGAAGCCACTGCCAGTCTGTGAAGATAATACTGAGCTAGATAGACCAATGATCTGACTCAGTATATGGCAGCTTCCTGTGTTCCTGAGTTTACTGTAATCTAAGAAGTGCTCTAGAAGAACACAATCTAGCAAAAATTAGATGTGAGTTGAGAGTGGAATTTACTTTAGGTGGGTTGCACCCAAAGTGCTTCTATCCAGGTTGGCTAGCCACTGCACTTTACGCATTATGATAAACCTGTATTTTCCAACAGGCATTGGCTCACATCCTGACTAACAAAGTGTGCAGGCTTTGAGGAACTGCAGGGGTGGGCGGGATCCCTCACACAATTCCCTCAGACCCCTTGCATGCACACTGTTGTGCCAGAGCCCTTAGAGACTGGAGGGCTCCTTGTACTCTGGAAGGACGCTGCAAGATCAGAAACACATCGTGACATGTTTCTGATCTTGCAGAGCCCTTCTGGAGCACAGGAAGTGCTCTGGACTGGTGGGGGGTGGAATTGCATAAGGGTTTCATCATGCCTCCGCAGTTCCTCAAAGCGTGCAAGCTTTTTTAGGATGCCATCCATTATTTTCAAATAGGGAAGTAGTCATGTGTGTGAAGTGGCTCTCAAACTCTTGCATTCATGTACTGTATGGTAAGGTTTTCTCCATCATTTTTGCACAGTGTACTTTTCCTTTTAGGTGTGACCTTTTATGGTGAAAAACTAAACATAATGGAGCAGATTGGACAATATGAGGGCATGATCAGAAGAAAAAACAAATTCTAATAAGAATTAACCTGCTTACTTTCCTTTCACTGTTCCTGCAATTGGATTGGTCCAGATTGGTTAGGTAGTTCACAAGTTAGCCCACTTGCGCCTCAAATATTCATGCACCGGCCATCTTGAATTGGGGTAGATGCCATTGAGGTGTCCCTAGGTGTCCCTACAACTGTATTCATTTTGGTTCATATTGGTCCAGGCATTGTGAGGATAGTGCGGGGGCAGACACATGGACACACACACACGGAATACCGGGTGATCTCATAAGCCTACTGGAAAGTAGGCTAATAAATTATCGTAGAAAATGGCTTTTTAATGTGTAAATAATTTGTTTGTTTTACATGGGGGAGCACTCAGATATGATGTCTACTTACAGACTAATGGTAGAGTTGAATTCTACTATCTCATTTTGTGTAATATACAGAACCTTATTTTACCTGGGTTATAAAAGGGCTAAAGTCACCTGGAAAGAGCAAGAAATGCCGTTTTGAGAAGTGAAAGCTGAACTCCTAGGATGATAAAGTATCTGTTGTGTTGAATCAAGAGCTGAATCAACTCTAGCTTCTGCTTAGCTTAGGCAAATACAGCAGTTACATCGGGGCGGAACAGATAAGAGGCAGGCTATAGATTGTATACAAGCCCTTAGTGTAATGCAGGCAGTGTAAGACCATCCTGAGATTTGTCCTCAGCTCTTGGAAGTTAAGCGTAGAGCTCGGTTTCTGGCAAACTAGGTGAAATGTCAATTAAATTCAGATTAACAAGAGGGTCCATTCAAAGTGATCTGACTAATCACTTTGAAAAACACGTAGCCCAGGAAACATACAGCAATGTTTGATTAAAACCTAGATCTGCAGACTTGGACAGAGGGGCTTGAGCAGTGATGTTCCCCAGGAAATGGCCAAGGGCCAATTTGCTTGGAGGAAATGTTTAGTAGGGTCACATGTGTCATAGGATACATTGCTACTGCAGATAAAAAGACGGTTTTCTTTTTAAAATGATAAGAGAGAAAATGGGTTCATGGTTTCTTTTGTACACACACAGACATTTTCTTCGTACCCGACCGCTACCCTTTCCCTAAAGAATTGCCTTTCTTGTTGTCTGATTAATCTGTAGTCTCAACCTTTTGTTTCCATGCTTCTTCAGACATGAGCACACCTTCCCAAAGCTATATGAGACTCTAAGCAACACCATTTCATTCCATGCATCTGGTGAAGTCAGCTCTGGCCCACAAAATCTTATGTTACAATGCAACAGAATACAACTATGAATACTACCAATATTTATATACCACTTTTCAACAAAAGTTCCCATGGAGAAAATAATAATGAATTCATAAGATGGATCCCTATCCCCAAAGGGCTCACAATCTAAAAAAGAACATAAGGTAGACACACCAGCAGCCGCCACTGGAGGATGCTGTGCTGGGGATGGAGAGGGCCAGTTGCTCTCCCCTTGCTCAATAAGGAGAATCGCCACTTTAAAAAGTTGCCTCTTTCATCAGTTAATAGGGGTAGAACTTATTAATATTAATAACAACAACTATTATTAATAACAGTAAGCATGAAAAGTCCCCTTTGCTAAGCAGGGTCCACCCTCATTGCATTTGAATGGAAAACAACATATGTGAGCACTGTAAGATATTCCCCTTAGGCGATGGGGCCCCTTGCATGCAGAAGGTTCCAAGTCCCCTCCCTGGGATCTCCTAGATCGGTCTGAGAGAGACTCTTGCCTGCAACCTCGGAGAAGCCACTGCCAGTCTGTGTAGACCAGGGATTCTCAAACTTGGGTCCTCAGGTGTTATTGGACTTCAACTCCCATAATCCCCAACCAAAGGCCACTGAGGCTGGGGATTATGGGAGTTGAAGTCCAATAACACCTGAGGACCCAAGTTTGAGAATCCCTGGTGTAGACAATGCTGAGCTAGATGGACCATTGGTCTGACTCAGTAGAAGATAGCTTCCTATGTTCCTCTCTGTAAGTCTTTAAGATGCCACAGAACTCTTTCTTGTTTATTCTGCAAGCAGCAGATTACTATGGTTCCTCCTTTTAAATACTTGTTTAAATATAAGAAGAGAAGTGTCTTCCAATCTCTCTTTTCTGTATCACTCCAACCACTAGGCCATTATAAATAAGATTTTTAGTTCCTATTCTGTACCTTCCGATCATCATATTGGAACAAGTGACGATCCATAAAAATGTAAGAGGGCAAGCAAGCATTATCTCAATATCAGTACTAGGCATGTGTTAAGGCAGAGACAGAAGTAAAACACGGAGTTAAGTATTGAGTATAGTAAAACCGTACCAAAGGTGGATCTCTGTGTTGGCCATGATAGAAGACATGTGTTGCATGCAGAAAGTCCTGGGTTAAATCCTTAGCATTTTTTTGGTCAAAAGATTCTCAGGCTGAAGGGCTTTTAAAGGTTTAGAAACCTTGGGAGGTGCTGCCATTTGGATTATGGAACAGGGCTAGATGTACTAATGATCTGACATTCTTATGAGCTTCGTAAGTGCAGGGAGGGGAACAAAGAAAGCTGGAGAAAGGTAGTGGATATTACTGAAGCAGAGGTGTAACTATAATAGGGCAAGGGGAGACAGTTGTCTGGGGGGCCACTGCCTTGGGGCCCCCAAGAGGCAAGTCACATGACTGACTCCCCCAGCTGGGCACCCACCCAGGCTTCCTTCAGTTGTATTCATCCTCCAAAACTGATGCGAGTGTTAAGACCGGGAGCTACCAGAACAGCATGTCTTTCTCTAGTATCATTAAATGACTTGCACTGTCCACAATTTACAAAAGCTTTTAAAAAATAATTTAGGATGATGTTCTGTTGTGGCACATAGGAGATATATATATATATATATATATATATATATATATATATATATATATATATATGGAGAGAGAGAGAGCGAGAGAGAGCGAGAGAGAGAGCGCAAGCTATATTTGGATATATAGATACAACATTTTACTATGCTTTTTGTTACCACTATTCAGCCTCATTTAAGATTTCTTTAGTTCATGAGCTGAGCTTCAGTGAAGGGGGGCATTTTAAAATCTTATCTCTGGGCCCACTCCAACCTTGCTACACCCTGCACTGGAGCTTTAGTCTGCCTTCCTAATACCGAATGTGTAAGGATGGACTGTGTTTATTGACTGCAGAGGGAAATCTACTTTATGTATGCTCAGAAGCACCCTCTTCATTTTTATTCCTCCATATGTTACTGTGCTGAGCACTGTTGTACAGAACATCAGTAGTCCAACACATTTCCCACACCCAGACCCAGCACAACTGCTCCGTCCCACTATCCATACTAGCTCCATATTGCTATGTATTTGCTCTGCCTTATTATGTAGATAGACAGAACAAAGTCAGCCATTACCTCATCTTTGCTCTGGCCATGGGAAAGTACTCAACATTGCAATTAAAGAAAATTGGATTCTGATTGTATTAGAATGCAGCATCATGAATTAAATTGTAAATAATAAAAGGTTTTGCAAGGGCAAGAATAATTCGCCTGCTTATTTACGGGAACCTAACATGCCTCTGCTGGGGAGCCCAATGCAGAACAACTTCAGCAACCCTGTGATGATTGCAGAGGGCTCTTAGCGATTCAATTCAGCTCATTTCATGCATCTATCTGTTTGAGTCTCTTGAGCCCCAGGAAGATCGGGGGCTGCTTTTTGCCTCTTTAATTTAAATACTCTGCATGAATTAATTTTCATTCTGAACTGCAAATCCAATTTCAACTAAACAGCTTTAGCAAGGATACTTAACAATCAGCTGCTACAATGAAGTTAAATTGGGCAATTATGCCGGCATGAGAAGAGAGGCCTTTATTTCTGACAAGCGAAGGACACAACAAACTCAATCAGCTTGAATGTTTGTGAACATGCAATGCTCCCTGTCTGCTGGCTCGCCCTCATCTCAGTCCTGAAAGAGGATGGGCAACACATGTTGGACGAAAGTTGACCATCCCCATGGGTGCATATCAGCTAATATGTGATGGCTAATAGATTCCTCAATCTATTGTGTAGCCAAAGGAAATCATATCTGGTTCTATGAGCTTTGAGGATTATAGCTGTAGCAGCAGTGAGGCACCATTGCCCGTTCTCTAGCAACCAAGAGTAAAAGATTAAAGCCACGGAAGCAGCATAGGTATAGAAACACAGGGATGCTCTTTTCACGATCTGTGAGAAGAGCTTCTGTCAGGCTTGCGGGAAGTGGGCTTAGCCTGCTCTCCCCACAGACGAGCATCCGGCGGGGGCTGCGGGGATCGGGGGTCATGTGGCCACCGGAGGTTCCAGGATGCTAAGCTCCCTTAGCCCGCTTTCCATCAATTGTGGGAATAGCCTCAGTGATTCTCAGATACATGAGGTCTAACATGGTTTGTGTTCTAAATCTTCTTAAACTCAGAATCTTTGGAGGAGGCCGTATATAAGAAGTTGCAATAAATAAAATAAATGGACCCAGTTGATAAGAGTAGCATGTATTATACCCACCCACCCGCCACATCATTTTATCCTTACAACAATCTTATGAGGTAGGTTAGGCTGAGAGATAGTGAAAAGCCCAAGCTCACCTGGTAAGGTTTATGGCTGAGCTGATCCTCGGTCATCGAGATCCTAGCCCCAAACTATCTACTAGGAGTAGGCAACCTTGGCTCTCCAGCTATTGTTGAACTACAACTCCCATCATCCCTAGCCACAATTTTGCCTACCCTCCACTATACCATGCTGACTCTGTCATGTCCAGCCCTCTTTCTCTGCAAGATAATATCTTATTGAACATCCTCAAACGAATATTATCTCAGAATTACAGACCCCAAGTCCACCTCAAATTTCATTGCATCTGTACCAAATCAATGTAAAGCTTAAATGTACATAAGATAAGTGCAGTGGCTGACATTTTGGCTAGCAAAGAGCTTGCGAGAGGATGTTGTGCTAGTGCAAAGCTGTTGCCCTAGCTACTTGCACTAGGTCTGGTGTTTGAATTCCAGACTAGTGTTATGCTACTGTAAGGAAGTTTGTGCCAGTGTAGTAGTTTCAGAACTATTCAAGGGCATTTTCGGTTGTGGCCCCTCGGGTTTGGAACACCCTCCTGGAAAAGCTTTGCTATGCTTCATCCCAAGAGGAGAGCTGGTCTTGTGGTAGCAAGCATGACTTGTCCCCCTAGCTAAGCAGGGTCTGCCCTGGTTGCATTTGAATGGGAGAGCACATGTTTGCTCTATAAGATATTCCCCTTAGGGGATGGAGCCTCTCTGGGAAGAGCAGAAGGTTCAAAGTTCCTTCCCTGGCATCTCCAAGACAGGCTGAGAGAGATTCCTGCTTGCAACCTCGGAGAAGTCGCTGCCAGTCTGTGTAGACAATACCGATCTAGATGGACCAATGATCTGACTCAGTATATGGCAACTTCTTATGTTCCAGTGTTAAAAAAACCAAAACAATTAAAGACCCATCTGTTTAGGGAGTCTTTTAAATGCTGCTGCTTATATCTGGTAGGTTTTTAGTTCTTTGTTTTTAGCTTTTTACTAATTACGTTTAACTTGAAACTTAAAATTTGTAATTTTAAATGTGGTTTTTAGCGTTGTATTTTAACTTGTTTAATTTTAGTTATTTTAAAATCTTAGTATTGTATCTATTTTATTCATGTTGTGAGCTGCCCTGAGCAGTAGTGTACTCGAGGGGTGGGGCATAACCACTTTAAGCAAACCTGCAGCATGCCTCATATATTTTAAAGGGAACTTTTATGCAAGAGCACAATTTCTTGAAACAGATTGAAACTCTATCTGTTTCTTATCTGATCTTGCATCAGCACAACTTTGCTCACTGTGCAAGTGCTTTATTAGGATGTCAGCCAGAGATGATATTATTTCCCCTGCTAACTGAGCAAAGAGGCACCTTTTTAAAGTGGTGATTCTCTTTATTTAGCAGGGGGAGAACAACTGGCCCTATCCATCCCAGCAAAGCATCCCTCCAGAGACTGTTGCTTGCATTACAGTTCATGTTGATTTGGATGGTGTTGCTGCTGTCTGTCTTATGTTACTTTTTAAGATTGTAAGCCTTTTGGGGACAGGAAGCCATTTTATTTATTTATTTATTTATCTATATCTGTGTAAACCACTTTGGGAACTTTTGATGAAAAGTGGTATATAAATATTTGTCATATTTGTATATTTCACAAGAGCCGTAAGTGAGGAGAATACAATCCTCCTAGCTCAACAGTGTTAAAACACTTGCCGTGGGAGAGAGACCCACCACCACATTCACATGTCACGCAGAACTGCTGGTCCAATGGACTCACAGTTCAACTTCCCCCAACTTCCCGCTCACCTTTCTGCATTCGGACAAGAGGGAGAGCATCCTTCCTGCAGTCAATGAGACTGGCTGTGCGGGCTTCCTTCCTGATTGAAGGACAGCTTGCACAGCCAATCACAAAGGGAGAAAAGAAGGAGCTTCCTCCTTCAACTCCATTCTGGCTGAATGCAGCCTCCAGTGCTGCATTTGGATGGAACGGAGACTCTGTGAACCCTTGGTTTTGAGCAGTGAAACACACTACAAACTGAGTGTTCAAATTGGAGTCTCCAGAGCAGTGTTCTCTCTAATTTTTTTCCCATCTGTGTGCAGAATGAATTTTGTTCTGTGCAGCAGTAACAAGGCAGTGTGCGTGCACATTCATTCAGAATTGGGCCTTCCTGTTTCATTCTAAGTGGAATCTAAAATTAACTGAGCAGACATAAGTAAAACTTGTGCGCTCACAGCACACACATGCAGTTGCCTTAGAGGAAACACTGGTCCAGAGTGGAACCTCGGGTTGTGCAATGGATGGGACTGGAGTTGCACATGTGTTGACAGACCAGTAAGGAAACCGCGGGTCCCTGAAACTCTGGTCCCCCATTGCATGCGAATGTGGCCATTATCTCGAGCCAACCCCAAATGAATAGCAACAAACTTACAGATTCATTTTTATTCACCAGTTTCTCTTTGACATTCTTTTGTTAAATAACACTGACTTTTACATCAGTAGCAGAGTGTTTGGGAAGTTTGAAATGTTCTCCCATGGGTTTCTGGATATTTCAGTATCTTTTCCCCCACTCAGGGAAAAGTAGCTGTACATTTTTAGCAGGAAAACTTCCTAAACTGGTTTAGGAAGTCATGTTTTCTGCACTAAGTAATTGCTACTGCAGATTGTAACCTCTATGGCTACATTTTTGTAAAAAGAAATAATCATGAGGAAATTATGTGTGACCAAGCATCATGTGTAGTTTGGCTCTCAATAGGCAGTGCCAGATGAATAGTGTGTTTTGGTATATTTTAGAGTGCATGTAGTAGTCCTCACAGTAATGTGTAACATAACATTACCCCACAGAGTAACTAATTCTCATCTTAAGAGGCTTACCAAGGGCTTCTCTGCTCAGGAGAGAAGCAAGAGGACTTCCAGCTATGTCACGGCAGATAAATGGGCATTATATCCATTTTAAACAGGTAGAGTAGGAAGATGTATATTTAAGATAGCCATCTTTTCAGACAGCCAACTTTTCAATCACAGTAAAAGCAGCTTACAGCCATCTAATGGCACAGTGGGAAATGACTTGACTAGGAAGCCAGAGGTGGCTGGTTCGAATCCCCACTGATATGTTTCCCAAACTATTTCCCAAACTGTTTCCCAAACTATGGAAAACATCTATATCGGGCAGCAGCGATATAGGAAGATGCTGAAAGGCATCAGCTCATACTGCACAGGAGATGGCAATGGTAAACCCCTCTTGTATTCAATCAAAGAGAAGCACAGGGCTCTATAGTCGCCAGGAGTCGACACTGACTCGAAGGCACACTTTGCTTTTAAGAGTGGCTTGATGTGTAGAAATTTGCACATTTATCTCTATCTAGCTGATTTCTACTCATCAAGGGCATGGTCTGAAGCCATGTTGTGCAGCAAGCTTGCTAAAGCAAAGCTGGTCAGGGGCAGGTCAGTTCTGGAGGGGAGATCCATTTGGAACTCTAGGAATACTGTCTTGAGCCCTCTGAAGGTAAAAATGGACTATATAAAGGCACAAGAGCAGGCCAGGCTGCTTTTATTCTGATCAGTTGGCAACCCTATGTGCAGCTAGTATGAACCTGAAGCAAGTAATCTAAAGCCAGTAAGATTACTTTCCAGTTCCAGAACCTCATGTTGTAACTCCCATTGAAATCGAGATCCAAAATTCCTTGGCTTTTAGGACCAGTGCCATTTTGGTGGCCAGGTGGAATGCTGGAAATCCCCAGGAATTAGTAATCATAACTGCCCACAGCCTGAGAGTCTTATTGCAGCTCCCTCGTCTTTCAAAAAACCTGGAAGGAGGCAATTTGCTGGAATGCAAGTGGCTCGGGATCTATGGGATTATTTTAAACTGGTTAACACCTCCGGCATTCTGGAAAGCCTTTGTTACATTTGCTGCATTTCAGGGATTTGTACTTGTGCAAAATGAGTCCTGCCCCATTCCCTTCTAGCTTTGGGAATGTGAGGTGGGTAATTAAGAAATCATAAGGCACAGGTGTGCCAGGTGAAGTTTGGTAGCTGGCTTTTGATCTAAATTGAGATACTCTGGGGATTTAACTTCTTAAAACACAACAGGCATAAATAAATAATAAGGTTCCCCCCCCTCTCTTCACGGTTGGAACATGCATGCAGAGTTTTAAAATGTTTGTCTCGGTGCGCAGCAAATGAGGTGGTTTTGGGATTGGTCTTTGATTGAAATTGCTACCTGGGTTTTGATTGGACGGGGTCAAATTCCACTTGAATCTTGTGTTTTAATATAGTTCTGGGATTGGATGCTGCTTTTGTTAGGACATATGGACTAGAAAACCCCCATTTTTTAAAAGAACGCTGCCTTGGGTGCAGAAGCATTTGCACACCAATCCTAAACATGTTTGCATAGAAGAGAAGGCTGATATAAATTACCAAACAATGAGCCTCAATATGGGGCAATCCTGTAATATGGTGTATGCATGTTATAGCTGAGCATCTTGCAAAATAGTCATTGCTCTATCCATCATCTAGATCAGGGATTCTCAGTGTTGGGTCCCCAGATGTTATTGGACTTCAACACCCATAATCCCCAGCCCCAGTGGCCTTTGGTTTGGGATTATGGGAGTTGAAGTCCAGCTCAGGGTTGCCAGAACCTAAGGGGTATACTCGTGAGTCAAATGGGCTGTAAGCCAGAATTTGGCTTTTTAAAAGCCAAATCTGGCCACCTAGCTGAGGACCCAATGTTGAGAATCACTGATCTAGATCAACATCCAGTGTATCAGGGGTTAAGTGAAGCAATGAAGCTATTCACACACACACTGAAAATTGGGCCAAGGAAGCCCAGCCCAGTTTTGGGTGCACACGTGTATCACCAGGATCGGGCCCAATCCTGGTGGCACCTCAGTGGCAAACCCTAACCCTGCTCTCCTAACTCCGTTTCTGATGGGCTCTGTCTGCTCCCCTTTTACATTTGCTGGGCACCATTGGGCTAGAGCAGGGAGCCAATGAGCATGCATGTGTACCCTGGAAGAAAAGGGAAAGCTGATGGAAAGTGCCAGTAGAAAGGAAGAGCAGGATATAAATGGGAAATTAAATTAAATTAAAGTGCTATGTACGTTGATGGCAATTTAGATTATATATATATATATATATATATATATATATAGAGAGAGAGAGAGAGAGAGAGAGAGAGAGAGAGAGAGAGAGAGTGTGTGTGTGTGTATTCCAAGTGCATACTGTGGCTCATTCGCCACACTCTAAAACCCCTTCCCATCACCTGGGACATTGAAGGGTTTACAGAATTCAGAACTGGCAAGCACTCCATCTCTGTACAGAAAATGAGCACTTCATACATTTAATTAGTGTTAATTACCTTAAATTAAGCACCATTGTTTTCATTGGAAGAACAGTGCTTCCAGGCCTTATGCCATTTGCTCCACTACCTCCTCTGAACATCCGCACACCAGTGTTTGATGTCACCACCCTCATCTCCATCCATCTCCTGCAAACTGGAAAAGCATCTGTTGCTGTGGGAGCTCATTAGTCCATGGGAAGCCAATGGGCAACACGTCAGCACGTTGGACAGCCCAACGGATGATGGCAGTGTTGAGGGATGCCCAGGTGACAACTACTACTCAGGGTTCATGATGGTGGAGGGATGACCGAGTGCCTGATCCATTGCTATGCCCAAGCAGAAGTCACTGGGTAGCCCATGACACCTCCATCCATGATTTGGAGATTGAGCTGCTGTAGGAGGTCTGTGCAAGCAGGCCATACAGGTAAGGGATAAGCAGTTGCTTTTTTCCAGCCAGTCCCTGAGGCCCATGGGTCTCCACTACCTCCAGCAAAGTAGACAGAGGGAGGTGAGGCCCTGTCACACAATAGGGGTGCAGCAGGGGGGAAAGGTACCCCTTTCTCCAAAGTAGACCCATAGCAAAGTCTGATGTTCTTGGTCTGAAAACTAAGACCAAGCAGTCTCTCCTTGTCGGTCAGTTTTGATGGGCGCTTTGACTAGCAATTATAATAAACAAATCAGATACATGCTTTTGCCATGAACTTACCCAAAGACCATGGCTTGGTAATCTAAATGGGTTCTACATTACACTGCATACATATTTGTCAGACTGAGGTGCCAACACCTGTTAGTAATAGAAATTTTTAAATTGATACAATGGTGGTATGTTTCCCAGCTCTGATTACCATATCATTGCATAGCATTCTCTTCCAATGCCAATTAAGATTTTATCAGAAAGGGAGGAATTGTGATTATATTACATACTGAGCATAAACATTCTCACCAACAAACTATTCCAGAACAAAAAGCAAATTCTGCCATGTCAGGTTACAGCACCTGTATTTTTCTTTGACCTTGGCCTAGTTCACACATCCATACAATTCACTTGATATCTCTGCACTTGATTATTGTACATGATGACTGGCAGCTACATATGTGAACTAACTCTATTGAAAAGCACTGCATTTGAGAATATGATGTAACAACACCATTACAGACAGAACTTCCATGTCTGAGAGGACCCATTTACACATGCATTTCATCACAGCTGCTTGTCAAATTCGGGAGTTCTGGAAAAGCAATCCCCCCCCCCCGATCCTGACAAACCGGTGCCTTCTTCAACAAATCATCCTGTTTGTTTCCAGAGGTCCACCTTCACTTTTTGCCTCTGCAAAAAAAATTTTTTTAAAGGAGAGCAGACATAAAGCTGACTTCTCATTAAGGAACCACTTCAAGGAATTAACGTGCCTCGCTGACAAAACCTGCAGTGCTGTGTAAATGCTCCAGCCAATTTTCAGATGTTAATTGCTTTGCCACTTTACTCTTAAAAATAGCAAAAAGCCTCACCCACGTTATGGACTGAAGCTGAACCTTTAATGAGCTTTTTTTAAAAAAAGTGTGATAGTGTGCCTGATTTAAGCATACACTGTGCTAAGTAGAGTACACTGTAATCTCAACAACATCAGATGTTATCATTTGAGTCAAGGTTTACCTGAGTGGAGCTCTGGATCCCCTAGAGGCCTGTGGAACACCTATTGGAGGGAGGGATGGGGGTAGGGTGGAGGAAATGGCATCTAGCTGAGTCAGCCTGAAACAATAAAAACAAGTGGATGACATCTTGGTGAAAGGAAGCCGGCCTGGAAAGGTGGTGTGAAGCTGCTTAGTATGAAGGATGGTGTATGCTGATGTTTCGAGCTGAGCACGTTTCAAGTATAATTACTCCTCCGAAGGGGCAACTGGGGGAAAAGATAGATAACTAAGCACACAGTTTCAGAATGGAATAATATACCCCGCAAAATGATATTGACCCCAATTCAGCTGTAGTCGCTGGCAACTAGTCATGCAAGATAATTTATGGTCCTGGAGGCGGATGTGCAAGCCCACTGCAATGAAAAGATGCATTGGTTATGGATCTGGTCAGTCACTGTCAGCAGAGAGAGCCGGGGTCGTAGTGGACAGCTCATTGAAGGTGTTGTCTCAGTGCATGGCAGCTGTGAAAATGTGAATTCCATGCGAGGAATCATTAGGAGGGGGGTTGAAAAAAAAATGCTAATATTATAATCTCCTTATACAAATCTATGGTGCGGCTACATCTGGAGTACTGCGTACAGCTTTGGTCACCATATCTTAAGAAGGATATTGTAGAACTGGAAAAGGTGCAGAAGAGGGCAACCACAATGATCAGGGGCCTAGAGCACCTTCCTTATGAGGCTAGGCTACACATCTGGGGCTCTTTACCTTGGAAAAGAGCCGACTAAGGGGAGGCATGATCAAAGTGTATGAAATTATGTATGGAGTGGAGAGGGTACACAGAGAAAATTTTTTCTCCCTCTCTCACAACACTAGAACCAGGGGTCACCCATGAAACTGAAGATTGGAAAATTTAGGGCCGACAAGAGGAAGTACTTTTTCATACAGCACATAATTAATCTGTGGAATTCTTTGCCATGGGATGTGGTGATGGCCACCAGCTTGGATGGCTTTAAAAAGAGTTTAGACAGATTCATGGAGGACAGGTCTATCAATGGCTACTAGTCTGGTGGCTGTGGGCCATCTCCAGCCTCAGAGGCACAATGCCTCTCAATATCAGTTACAGGGGAGCAACAGCAGGAGAGAGGGCATGCACATACCCAGGGGTGTAACTATAATAGGGTAAGGGGGCTCCCTTGGCCAATGTGTGAAACAGGATGCTGGACTAGATGGGCCTTGTGCCTGATCCAGCAGGGCTGTTCTTATGTTCTTATGAGTGCAATAAAATTGTTATACAAGATGCATCCATCCACTTCAAAGGGCTTTCATGAGTAATGCAGTGTGGATAGGGATGTGCATCCAGATGTGCAAAGACATCAGCAATGCATTTGGGAAGCTCCTTATGCGTGTGGCTTTATCTTGCTTGATTGGGATGATTGTCCTGTAAATGCAACCTGTGGAAGACTAAATGGTATGGATAAGTGGCTCAAACAATTGCATAATGTTAGCTGTAAAGAGGCTGTTGGCGGTTGATGGTGCTTTTATTTTCCAAAATAATTAAGAAACACTAAAGCAGGAGTTCTCAGACTTGGGCCCCTGCATGTTGTTGGACTATAACACCCATCACCCCACCCACAATTGTGGCTGAGGAGTTGTGGTCCAATGACACCTGATGTACACCCAAGCTGGCGAACCCCCTACGCTAAAGGTATTCATTAACAAAAGTGTGTGGAGACACCCGTAGAAGCTCTGAGCGGAATTACCAATGTGCACAGTCCTAATATCAACCACTATTGTGAAAAGATAACTGAGCATATAAAGTTAACATCTACTGAGTTAGACTCAGGTCCATTTAGCTCAGTATTATCTACACTGACTGGGCTCTTCAGAGTTAAAACAGGCATCCCTCCAGTCCTGCTTAGAGATGCCAGGGATTGAACCTGGGACCTTCTGAATTCCCAGCTTGTGCTCTACCACTGAGCTGCAACCCTTCCCTAATTAAGATCAAGGGGTTGGATCCCAAGATCTAGGAAGGAAAGAAGGAAAGCTAGTGCTGTTCCACAAATGTCTGTGCAAGAACTTGCACAGAAGTTCACACAGTACTACAACTGGCCACTTCTATAGCAGCCCTTACAATGCTGCTTGTGCAAATCGCACAAGCGTTTACAGAAGCAGAAGAACATCCCTGGATTTTGTTTTCTTGCACAACATTCTAGCACAGGGTATAAAACAGTCCTTCCATGACTGGAAGAAATCTTCCACATGCAAAGGGCACCTTTGAACCCACCCCCATTGTGTATGCTTTTTATTGGTCAGTCTGTCAAACTTTATTGTGCTCTCCAACCAATCCAGAAAAAAACCAACATTAATAAGATAGATACAGTCATCATTCAATTAAAGTAGACACTGTTGGACTTATTGCATTATTAGTCTACACTATTAAACTTGGTACATAGCCATACCGCAACTGAAAATTAATTTCAGCTATAACTAGATCACTTTACTTTAAATCTAATCCTATCAGCTATTATACAGAATTTGGCCACCACATGAGAAACAGCTTGATCATGATCAGTTAACAACAAATGTAAGTACTGTCAATGATATACCTGGATATCTATATATACCTGGATATCCAGGTATATATGGTTGTGTGAATGGGGTGAATTTCTTTGTAAATAGCAGGACGGTCTCATGGGAACAAAACTGTTCAATCTACGCTTTTAAGTACCTTAAAGGTAAGGGTAAAGTGTGCTGTCAAGTCAATTTTGACTCCTGGCACCCACAGAGCCCTGTGGTTTTCTTTTGGTAGAATACAGGAGGGGTTTCCCATTGCCTTCTCCCATGCAGTATGAGATAATGCCTTCCAGCATCTTCCTATATCACTGCTGCCCGATATACAGTAGTACGAGCGGGGATTCAAACCGGCAACCTTCTGCTTGTTAGTCAGGCATTTCCCCGCTGTGCCATTAGGTGGTGGGCACTTACTCAAATGTTAAGCCAAACCTCCGCTTGGCAGATAACTGGCCATTAACCTACTTCTATTGTGTTACTGATTTTAACTTCATGCCAGTGTTCATAGGTGTGCGGTCCACATGTTTTCAGCATACAAGGAACAAACCTTTGGCGACACTATAAATTGTTGCATAATGAGCTACAGAACATCCCCCCACCCCCAGTCTGGACTTCTTTCAAAAGTTGCACTTCACATCTTTAAAGGCCCATGGATGTGAGTGAGAGACTAAAATACTCGGCTTTGTGACCCGGAAGAATATTTTGGTGTATTGGTTGAGAAGATCAAGGAAATAGTACTGTGCAAATTAGAAGTGCACTGTGCATAGCTACCCTTGCTACAGAGGGGAACCCCCCTCTTATCTGAAAGGGAAGTACAACAGGATAAAATGTGGGCAGAGGTACACAGCCACTTTCAAAGATACAGAGGGAGTGAGCAATGCCATTTGCCCTAAGTATTTTTTTTTTTAAAAGGTGTGTTTCTATGTACTTTTCGGGGCAGAAGTAACATCTATCAAGAGTGCTCTAATACTATTTTCTTCAGTGACACGTTTCTAAGGAGAGTCCTACTGGATCAGACCACAGCTCCCTCTCGTCCAACATCCTTTCCCCACACTGGCCAACCAGATGCCTCTGGGAAGCCCACCAGCAGGACTTGAAGGCAATAGGCCACTCCCACTCTTGCTCCCCAGTAACTGGCGTTCAGGGGCCCTGAACATGGAGTTTCTGAAGCATTGTTGCTCACAGCCACTGACTGACCTGTGTCCATGAGTTTGTGTAGTCTCCTTTTAATTTTATGTATGTATGTATGTATGTATGTATGTATGTATGTATGTATGTATTTAGCATTGATATCCCATTCTTCCTTCAAGGAGACCAGAGTAGTGTACATGGTTATGTCTATCCTCACAACAAGTGTGGTAGGTTAGGCCATGAGGTAGGTTAGGCCGAGAAATATGTGAGTGGCCCAGAGTCATGCAGTGAGTTTCATGGCTAAATGGGGATTTGAACCCAGGTCTCCCTGGTCCTAATGCAACACTCTAACCGCATTCCCTTCAGCTGGTGGCAGCAAAATTTATAAATCATGTGTTGGTTGAATAAGTATTTGTTTTGCCTGTTCTGAATCTATTGCCTATCAGTTTCATGACATGACCCCTAGTTCTAGTGTTCATGAGAGACAGAGAAAAACATCCCTCCCACTTTTTCCATACCTTGCACATTTCTTTAATAAACCTCTACCACGTTCCCTGCTCATCTTTTTTGTTTAAAGTAAAAAGCCCTAAACATTTGAACTTTTCCTTATAGGGAAGGTGCTCCAATATCTTGATCATGCCTTGGTTACCCTTTCTCTGAACCTTTCTTGGTAGAGATAACTGGTCCTAGATTTCTCCCTAACAACAGCACTGAATAGTAGAAGCTTTTAGCATGTGAATCTTCTACTCATACTTCAGGCCATTACAGGTATCAGAGATGCTGTAGCCACAAGTGTAGGCCCCTATGGACAGAACTCATAGTGAAATGGCCAACAATCTTCAAAGACAAATTTGTGATATTTCTAACACATAATGACCAAAGACACCCAGATTTCTCTTGAAATCTAGAGATCCTCAACGGATGTTCCTCTTTAAGCAGAGGGACAGACTACAGTACTGGAGTATGCTGATAAAATAAGACTGCTGTGAGAAGTTGGCAATGATGCAGGATGATGTCAACGTGAGTGAAGTTAGAATTCATACAGTATACTTGTGTTCTGTGCTCCTTTTCCTTGTATGACAGCAAGTTGCACTAGACATTACTAAGCAGAACCTACATTGTTATCTTACAAATCCAGGAAATGAATAGGGAAAGTTCATTGTTGTGACACCAGGCATTACACATAGGCCTGTTGGCTCGCTGGGTAGATGCTTAATGTGTGAAGGTGCAAAGAGGTCTTGACTCTCCAGGAAAATGTATTTCCTGGAGATAGAAGTGAGAAAACCAGAAGGGAACCTATAGGAGAATTTCAAGGATAATATAGAGAGCTATCATGCCCAGATTGACAGCTAGTGAGCCGGGTCTCACAATCAGTGAGGCCTGGTTTGGAAGGGTGAGCGGGGAGAGTGGGCTAAGCCCACTCTCCCTGCACATGAGCAGAGCGGGAGCCCTGGGCAACTGGATCGGCCGCCCACACGATTGCCGGCTCCATGATGGAGCCGGCGGGGCTGGGGAGCTCGGGGGCCGTGTGGCCCCTGGAAGCTCCAGTATGCCCTGCGTGAGCACACAGGGCATACTGGGGAGACCCCCAGAGCCGGGAGGCAGCTTTTCACCTCCCCTCCGGGGGCCTACTCATGAGTAACCATGGTGTGGAGCCGCGCCACGGCGACTCACGATCTTTAAAACCAGGCTTGCGGAGTGCTCGCTCTGCAAACCTGGTTTTAGGGCAGGGGTAGTTAGGTGGGTTACCCACCTAGGAGCCACTGGGCTCACAGCCGAGCCCGGTGGTTCACACGATGGGGAAAAATCAGGCTAGCCTCCGCTAGCCTGATTTCACCCCATCATGTGAATAACCTCTGTGTTACTGCAGAGAATTAGGGTGTTGCAGGGATGTAGCTATAACTGAGCAGATGGGTTTACAGAACCTGGTCCCCCCAGCTCCACCCCTCTCTATTTTCTTCATTATCTCCCTCATTCAGAGGGGCCCCCAGGGAGAAGGGCAAACACTGGCCCCCTCTCCCCTTGCTATGGCCCTAGGGTGTTGGACTGAGAAAGTTGGAAGCAATCACTTAGATGGAATACATTCCTCAAGAGATGAATTGCTATACTTTCACTTATCTCCAGAGATGAAGGTCCCTTTTCGTGAGTAATTGAAAATAACTGGTTCAGTAGTCCTTACAACAAACTATTATGGCAAACCTATGTTACCCCCGCAAACTGCAGGTTGGAGGGGTGTGAGGCTGAAAGAGAATAGATTGCATAAGGCAGTGATCTTCGTTGTATAGTCTGGGAGCCAATGATGACACCCACCAACCTTAAGTGCAGCTCCAGGTGTATTTTATTTATTTATTTTTAAAAGAAACCAGGATTTATTTATTCATTGAGAATTAGAGCTTTTAAAGCCAATTTTTCAATTTTATTTTCAACCAATATAGCACATGTGTAAAAACTGCACAGCAATGTGTGGCACACTCTCTGGGAACCTCTAGGCTTGACTACTGCAATGCGCTGTATGTGGGACTGCCTTTGTATGTTGTTTGGAAGCTTCAGTTGGTCCAAAATGCAGCAGCTAGATTGGTCTCTGGGGTTTCTTGGAAAGACTGCATTATGCCTGTGTTAAAACAATTGCTTTGGCTGCCAATAGGTTTCCGGGTGAAATGCAAAGTGCTGGTAATTACCTTTAAAGCCCTAAATGGCTTAGGAGGACCAGGTTACCTGGGAGAGTGCCTTCTTCTGCATGATCCCCACCGCACATTAAGGTCATTGAGAGAGGTCCGTCTCTGTATGCTGCCAGCTCGTCTGGCGGTGACTTGGGAACAGGCCTTCTCTGTAGTTGCTCCTGTGCTGTGGAACGCACTTCCTATAGACATTCATAGTTTAACAACTTTACCTGCCTTTAAAAGTGCCCATAAGAGAGAGATATATATCTCTCCTCGCAGACAGTCTGCTCTGGGTGGCTAAAGTGGCCACCCACACGACCGCTGGCTCCGTGATGGAGCCAGTGGGGACTGGGAGGACCAGGGGCTGCATGGTCCTCAGAAGCTCCAGTATGCCCTGCGCGAGCACACAGGGCATACTGGAAGGACCCCCAAGCCAGGGGGCTGCTTTTAAGCCTCCTGGTCAGGGGTCTCCTCATGAGTAGCCGCGATGCGACTACTCACGATCCAAAAAACCGGGTTTGCGGAGTGCTCGCTCTGCAAACCCAGTTTAAGGGGTGGGTTACTTTAGTGGGTTACCAGCTCAGGAACCACCGGGCTTGCAGCCGAGCCCGGTGGTTCACACGGACTGCAAAAATCGGGCTAGGCTCCCTTAGCCTGATTTTTGCAGATCGTGTGAATAGCCCCTTGGTTTGCCAAGCTAACTTCAAATATTGGTTATGCATCTTGCTTTGAGGTCCTGGGTGAAGCTAAGGTTCGTATCTTGGCATGGGTTCAGAAGTTCACAGACAAGACGGTTACCAGCTTTGCAAGTAGATTTTGCAATACGTATGAACCTACTCTGAATATCACTATGTAGACTTATATGAGGCAACATGGCTAATCACAGAGTGCATCCCATTGCATCAGAAACAACAACGAGTCTTGGGGCATAATAAAGATTAACAAATATATTGTAGCATGAAACATTGTGGACCAGAGACCACTTCATCAGAAGTATGAAGTGTTATCCTCAGTTGGATAAAGTCTGCTGGTTCTCAGCTACTCTTTGCAAAACTCAGTAGTCCAAGCCCTTCATCTGGTCACCCACCTGGGATCTCCACAGCCACTCCCAGCTGGGTACTCTGCAGCTGGGCTTTGATATCTTACAGCTTATGATCTCACAAGCCTCGAACCTCCTTATGTTGAAACTCCAGGCTCTGAAACAGCTACATCTATGTGGTATTCCGACTGCATTTAAGGTCCTCCTTAAGCTGCTGCTAACACTCCATACATCTGATTAAGAGGGCTCCAATCCATAACATTATCTTTAATACAATGTAAAGCTGCTTGGGCCTCACTGACTGACTTGACTGACTGACTTATTCACTGACATAAAACTCCCAGACCAAACCATAAAAGATAGAAACATTCTTTTTTTCAGGGAGGTTCCATACCTGGCCCAGACGACAAAAAATAAAATAAAAATAAATAAAAAATCCTGACTGCCTTGGAAAAATTCCTGTAAAAGCCAGGAAAACTCTCCCATTGGAAAGCCTGGGGAATGAGATCTCATAGAGATAGCAAAGGATTAGAGTCATAGAGAGCCAAGATGTTAGTATGCTTGCAAACTGCAAGCCCTCACTGAGTTATTTACTGATTGACATGAAACTCCCAGACAGGGGCAGAGCCACCATTGGGCAAACGGGCTCAAAGAACACAGGCCACATCCAATCAGAGGCTGCAAGCGTGGTCCCAGACACGCCCCCACATCTGATGTCAGACGCGGGGGCGTTATTTCGGTCCCAAACAGGGCCGCATGGCCCTGTTTGGAACTGGCCCGCACTGGGTTGGCAGCATGGCCGGAGCGACTCTTCCTGCGTTAAAGGCAGGGAGAGCCCCTCCTGGTCCCATTGCCAACGCAGTGGGGCCGATCAATCTCCCTCCCAAATGGGGCCACGTGACCCCATTTATGAGAGCTCAAAGCAGCATGGGCTGCTCTCCTTTCCAAATGGGGGCGTGCGGCCCCATTTGGAGGGGAGACCACGCCCCCGTGTCTGACGTCAGACATGGGGGCATGGCTAGCTGGGCGCGTCTGACATCAGACGCAGGGGCGGGGCCAGGGGGCCATGGTGGTGGCTGCACACGGGCCACTGCCAGCCTGGCTCCGCTCCTGCTCCCAGACCAAATAATGAAAACCTTGCATTTTCTCAGGTAAGTTCTAGAAATCCCAAACCCCACAGTAATACTATACTACCACAGAAATCCAAAACCTCAGAAAAGTTTATTACCATCCCAGAAAATCTGGGGAAACTCTCCCACTGAAACACATGGGGAATGAGACATCACAGAGCTAGGAAAAAACAGACAACCCCTAAAGTCACAGTGAGATAAGACATTCATATACTTGCAGACTGCAAGCCCTCTTACTACACTAAATATATTAGTCTTGCAGATGCCATAAGTCTTCCATCTGGTTTTCATGCAATAGTTTAAGATGTCTACTCCTCTGGAAGTCAGTACATCAGGGCATAGGTACATGATGGTGTCTCTGAGCTTCAGGAACGAGGGTGCATATCCAGATGGGGGCTGAAAGCAGGCTGAACAAGGAAACTTGTGTTCCCAAAATGAGAGGGGGGGGGCTCTTTTTTCAGATGGTGCTTGCAGCCTTGCACCTGCAGTTTTTCATAAGAACATGTATTATAAATTGCATTGTATATGTGCATAATGCAAAAAACAGTCTGCTGTCTGATTCATTTAATTGATTAAAAGTTGTAACTGATTAACCAATGAAAGATTGCGGCCCTAAATAGTACAGCAGCTATATGGTGTTCAAGCATCACTGAGTACACTATAATGCGGCACACGCATGCAGTGTGATTAGCAGGGAATACTACACCCCTTATTAAAGCTCTTTCTTATGTACACAGTAAGCAGTATTTGGGACATGCTACTGAATGGACGAGAATTCTTACACAGACACTCTGCATCACAAATGGCATTCTAAAACCGTGCCAAGAAAAACACTTATTCCCGATACTAATCATGCTCCCTGACAACCCTCTAGTGTATATTCTTCCAGGATTGCTATCCATCCATGAAGCTATATCAGAGAGATGGAAATAAATGTGATGAAATCTCACACTCTCTGCCTGATAAGAGCTGGAATCTGAGGCCGTGACTGTGCATGCCTCTGAGAAGGAAACTGGGAAGGGCAGCAACAAGGAGGCAGGAGGAATATTTTAGCGTTTCCTTCAATTGACCTTCCCTGTCAGGCTGAAGGAGTGTAATTGTTAAATTCCCGAGGGAGCCATGGACAGACCTCCAGTCCAGAAGACAGGCTGCCGTATACACCCACTATAAGTAGTGTGGAAACAGAATGAAGGCATTTAACAGTGGGCAAATGGCGCCTGGGAAAAAAAGACACATTTTTGTGCTAAAAGGGAAAAGAAGACTGAACAAAATTGCAGACCATTCTGATCACACAAGGAGCACCCTGACATAAAGCAGCAACATGGGAAGTGGGGAATGCGATTTAATTTTTTTTGTTAGCTCTTTGTTCTGCAAAATGTAAACCGCCCTGAGCCATTTTGGAAGGGCGGTATAGAAATCGAATGAATGAATGATGAACAAAAGAGTGTGCAGGCTGGGGGCGGGGAGGTTAGGTGCAGAGGCGCTCTAACCCCTGGACTTTGGGGTTGAAGTCCAGGGTCTTCACACCCCTGGGGCAGGCGTGGGCCGTTAATGTGCCTCCAGGGGGGCGGTGGGCGGCTTCTTTAAGTGTAAACGGAGCGGGTGCTCCATGCCGCCCAGCAGCCCCCATGGCAGGGAATCACCTCCACCACTCACCTGGCTGCTGGTGGGGACTCGCCTCCGTGGGAGCCAGGTGAGTGGCGGAAGCCTGCCTTGGGGCTCCCCAAATCCTCTTTACTGTCCTGGACGATGTGGTTTGTGCTCTCAAAAGAAAAAGATGCTTAACTTGCTGGGGGGGTGGGCTCCAAAGGCCTTTAGGGCCAGGCTCCAAAATTACCTAGGTGCATCTCTGGTTAGGAACGCCTGTCACATTAAATAAATAATTCTTCTTCTTCTTCTTCTTCTTCTTCTTCTTCTTCTTCTTCTTCTTCTTCTTCTTCTTCTTCTTCTTCTAATATTTATATACTGCTTTTCAAAAGAGGTTCCCCAAGCAGTTTACATAGATAAATAAAAACAAACAAATAAAATGGCTCCCTGTCCCCAAAGGGCTCACACTCTAAAAAAAGAAACATAAGACAAATACCAGCAACAGCCACTGGAGGGATGCTGTGCTGGGGATGGAGAGGGCCAGTTGCTCTCCCCCTGCTCAATAAAGAGAATCACGACTTTAAAAAGGTGCCTCTTTGTTCAGTTAGCAGGGGAAGCATATTGATGGAACATGTGGCCCAAATAGATGTTCCTCTAAATGTGTTGCTACCAAAGGTGGAGTTTTTTAGTTTAGGAAAACTAAAACTAGTTTAGTTTAGTTTACCAACCACCAAAGGTGGGGCTTTGGATCTCCTGCTTCAATGTGAGAGAGAGCCAGGGGGTGAGGTCAACAGAAGCACAGTGATGTTTTTAGTTTCATGTAGTGTGCCCTATTGCCTGCTGCAACAAAACCAACACCTGCATGACCTGGATAAATATGTCCTGACATACATTTTTAAGCAAGAGTCTACTTCATCAGATGCATTTGATGCATATGCAATTGTGTAAGTGCTACCTTCTTCTTCAAAATCCACGCTATATTAATCCAGAACAAACAGCAGCATGACAGCTTTTCATATTTCCAAAGCCATCACAATTTGTTGGGGACTGTTTTTTTCTATTTCAGTAATTAAGAAATCAAATAAGCCTGAGTGAAACTATTTAAAAGGTTCTCGGTATAATTAGAAACAACTCATTCACTCATAACTAATTCTTAATTAAAGCCATTTGTCTTTTTGCCCTCTTTCTTCTCAAGGGTGAAGAACCAGCAGTGATGAATGCTTGAAAGCGAGGCAAGTGAAAATGGCAAGGAGCTGATTTCCCCCAACTCCGGCACATTCCACAAGCTTTTGACAGCCACCTTCCAGGCCAGCTTGAACTGGTAAAAAGATCCCAGGTTCATGTTTACAGTGTATACACCTTGTCTCAGATCTTGACAAACGGTGGAAACCACCATTTAAAATATCAGCTGCAAGAGGAGGCTTCTTGTGGATTCATTGAGCCTGAATGTCAAGTGGTCTCTTCTTTTAAGTTCTCCGCTCTTGAAAAGAGAGAAAGAGATGAAAAGTCAGAAATTTGTTACATGGGATGAAACCCGTCCTTTTAAAAAAGGCTAGCTGCAGCTGTGCCCAGATGGTGATAGATTCATCATATAAAATGAGGGATTAGTAAACAATGTGTACCTTTTTAAAGAGCAAAACAAGTCCTTGCTCATCGCCTAGGCTTAATTGCAGTGGTTATATCAAAGCCATATAAAAATTTAATCATCAACCACAAGGAAGGCTTTGTTTTTACGTGTGTGCCTGCTTCCCTGTTTTTCCACCTGTTCAAATGAAAGATTCTTGGAGTATCACAATATGCAAATCTCATTTATGATGCACAAATATGCCCTTTCATCTCTTTGCTGCTTTGATGTCGTGACATAGAAAGCTTTTAGTGCCACCACCTACCAGACGTACAAATCTTATCTGATTCATAAACATGTGTGCCCAGGTTAAATAGATTGTACCCAGCAGATGCCTCCTTTTGTACCTCCCTCTCATAAAATGCATTTTAAAAAATCCAATAGAGAGCAAAAGGGAGGAGAACTAAGACGACAGAGTCTGCAACAAGTCAGATGTAAAGGATGTTTTAAGGCTAATGCCTACACAGAACTGGTCATGTTGTAGTGACTGCCAAAGCTCAGCCGTCAATGGACCAGTTAGGTGATGGGCTGGTCGCCAAAGGATTGCCAGTTGCCAACTATTGTTGTGCATGAAATATGGAAAAAGAAAAAGCACATTTCATGAAAAGTGGAATTTTTATTTCTTCCCTATTTATTATTATTTAATATTAAATATATTATTTGCATTTAAACAGGTCTGCTTCTGTCAGCTGCCTGAATGGGAATTGTGAGTGTAAGCGGCTATGAGCAATTTAGGGCAAACATCCAAGAACCTATTAAGTAGTGAGAAAAAAAAATCATTCCGATGCATTTTGTAATCTCAATAACCTTTCCGCAAATATAATAGGCAGTGATCCTTTCTATGTTGAATTTTTTTGCTGTTCAGAATGCATGTCAGGGTAATCATGGTCCAACCCTGTCCATGCGGTATGATCCTAACTAGGGACACTATCTTGCTGAAGTGTATGTACCCCTTGTTTTACCCCTGTTGATTTCAATGGAAGGAAGAAATGCACATGGGTAATTCTCTCATTGAAATCAGTGGGACTTAGAAATATTAGCTCAGTGATCTTCATTCTTTTTCAAGCAGGGGCCACTCTGGCAAAAAAGTAAATACATCTTAAATTGGAGAGCTATTTCCTACTGTGCTGACCTCTGCACAATATTGTACGGTTCTTACTGCTGGGAAGGCCCTTTAAGAAAGGCGGAACCCCCTTTTAAGAGCTCTAGGTGGAAAGTGTTGGGAAGGGCTACATTTCCCAGCACTCTCTGCACACCTTCCAAGGTGGTGCAGGGGCTCAAGAAGGCTCTGTTTTCCTTCAAGGAGCCCCCTTGTGCTGGGAAAAGCTCAGCATTGCACAGTGAGAATGGTCATCTCTGCATGAGGCCAAGGGGACTGTGCAGAGTATCCAGCTTTGGACAAAGCTTCACACAGGTCTAATAAACATTCAGGGAGCCACACTCAGGGTAGATGGGGGCTGTACCTGACATGGGCCTTTTCAGTAAAGGATGCTTCATTAGTTGGATCGCCCTCTGGAATGTTAACTACTGATGTGCTCTGAGGGTTCAGCTATTCATAAGAGACATGTGCAAACCTAGAGCCCTGCTGACTTGGCAAGGAGGCATCCTTTAAATGTGGTGATTCTCTTTATTGAGCAGGGGGAGAGTAACTGGCCCTATTCCCCCAGAGCAGTACCGCCAGTGACTGGTGCTGGTTTCTATCTTATATTTCTTTTTAGATTGTGAGCCCTTTGGGGACAGGGATCTTCCTTCCTTCCTTCCTTCCTTTTCTCTCCCCCCGACACCACTCTGATAGCTGAGAATGTGGATGATCTGCAAGCTCTAGTAATGAAAGTAAAGGAACACCGTGAGAAAATGGGACTATGACTAAATGTAAAGAAGACTAAACTACTGACAATGGGTACAGTACAGCAACCAGCCTCAGAATTGATAATGAAGGCATTGAAGTGGTGGATAGCTTCTGCCTTTTAGGATCGACCATCGATAGTAAAAGATCCAGCAGTCAAGAAATATGCCGCAGACTGGCACTTGGTAGGGTTGCAATGAAGGCCTTGGAAAGGATATTTAGATGCCATGATGTGTCTATACCTACAAAGATCAGAATCATTTGGACAATGGTTTTCCCCTGTGATACTCTATGGATGTGAAAACTGGACTTCAAAGAAGCAAGATAGAAAAAGCATTGATGCTTTTGAACTTTGGTGTAGTGGTGTGCACGAACTGGTCTGTAGGCCATGTTAGAGGCCTGCGAACTGGTTTGCATGCTGTCCAGTCCGGCAGTCCGACGCTGGGGCGGGTGTCGCTTTAAGGGCGGGGGGGGGTTGTACTTACCCCTCCTGCTGCTTTCCCCCCTCTAGCACTCTATTTTTAAGTAAAATCTTTGGGGTGGCAGCGTTCCTCCCTGCTCCCCCTGCCCCCCGTTGACTGCCAAACGCGGAAGTAACATCCGTGCAAGCGTGCGCCGTGCAGCGTGTGTGACATGTGTGGCGCGTGTGTGTGTGTATGTTACTTCTGTGTTTGGCCGTCAACAAGGGGGCAGGGGAAGCTGGGAAGAACGCTGCTGCCCAGAAGATTTTACTTAAAAATGGAGTGCCGGAGGGGGAAAATCAGCAGGAGGGGTAAGTACAACCCCCCATCCTCAAAGCAACACACACACACATCCCGGCATAGGACCGTGCCTCTGTGGTCCGTGCACATCTATACTTTGGTGCTGGAGAAGACTTTTGAGGATACCATGGACAGCCAGGAAAACAAACAATTGAATCATAGAACAAATCAATCCAGAATTTTCACTCAAGGCACAAATGGCCAGGCTCACACTATCATACTTTGGACACATTATGTGAAAACCCAGCTCCCTTGAGAAGTCCATAATGCTGGGAAAAGTTGAAGGAAAGCGAAGAAGAGGATGACCAGCAGCAAAGTGGATGGACTTGATTACAAAAGCAATGAATGCACCACTGAGAGACCTTAAAGGCCAAGACATATACTCCTGGAGAGAATCTACCTATGTTATGTGGTTGCTAAGAGTCGACACTGACTTGACGGCACTTAATCAAATCAATCATGCTACTTTCCTGCAAACCTGTACTCAAAACACTGTACATCAAGAGGATAATAAAAGGCAATAAAAGCAAATTAGATACAGTTCACAATATAGAAGAACAGGCCCTGCTGAAGGAGAACCAGCATGGCTTCAGCAAAGGTAAATCTTGCCTCACTAATCTTGGAGTTCTTTAAGAATGTCAGCGGGTGGGTGGATAAAGGTGATCCAGTTGACATAGTAATACCTTAACATTCAAAAAGCTTTCAACAAAGTTCCTCATCAATGACTCTTGAGAAAACCTAGCAGTCATGCTATGGGATGGGGGACAGGTTCATGTGTAGATTGGTAACTGGTTGAAGGACAAGAAACAGAGGGTAGGAATAAATGGATAGTTTTCACCATGGAGAGAAGTAAGAAGTGGGGTCCCCCAGGGATCTGTACTGGGACCAGTGCTCTTTAACTTGTACATAAACTATCTAGAAGTTGTGGTAAGCAGCAAAATGGCCAAATTTGCAGATGACACCAAACTATTTAGGGTAGTGAAATCCAAAAGAGATTGTGAAGAGCTCCAAAAGGCTATCTCCAAACTGGAGGAGTGGACAACAGAAAGGCAAGCGCAATTCAATTTTAGCAAGTGTAAAGTGATGTATATAGGGGCAAAAAAAACCCCAGCTTCATATATACACTGATGGGGTATGAGCTGTTGGTGATTGACCAGGAGACGCATCTTGAGGTCGTGGTGGACAGCTCATTGAAAGTGTCGAATCAATGTGCAGCAGCTGTGCAAAAAGCCAATTCCATGCTTGGAATCATCAGGAAGGGGTTTGAAAATAAAACTCCTTATATTTTAATGCCCATATACAAAACTATGGTTTGGCCACACTTGGAGTCCTGTGTACTGTTTTGGTCACCATATCTTAAGAAGGACATTGTAGAACAAAGGTGCAGAAAAGAGCAACCAAGATGATTGGGGTATAAAGTCCCTTCCTTATGAGGTAAGGTTACAATACCTGGGGCTTTTTAGTTTAGAAAAAAAAACTAATAAGGGGAGACATGATAGAGGTCTATAAAATCATGCATGATGTGGAGAAAGTTGATAGAAGTTTTTCTCCAACTCACATAACACTATAACTAGGGGTCATTCCATGTAACTGATTGCCAAGAAATTCAGGACCGACAAAAGGAAGTACTTTTCCACACAACACATAAACAACTTGTGGAATTCTGTGCCACGAGATGTGGTGACAACCAACAGACTAGATGGCTTTAAGAGGGATTTAGATAAATTCATGGAGGACAGGTCTAGGGATGTGCATAAAACCGGTTCTCCCGGTTCGGTTCGGATCCGAACCGGGTCCGAACCGGACCAGGGTGGTTCGGTTTTGGTTTTGCCGAACCACCCCCCCGGTTCGGTTCGGATCCGAACCGGTTCGGATCCGAACCGAACCGGTTCGGATCTCAAAAAATAGCTGGTTTGAAAGGGGACCTTGTGTTCTACCTGCCACCCAAATTTCAAGTCGATTGGACCTTCCTCTGATTTTTGGCGATTTTTTAAAGTTTTAGTGACTTTGGGGCAGTTCGGGGCATAGCATGGGATCTGGGCAAAAGGAGTGGGGTGGGGTGGTAGTGCCTAATGGGTGCAGGCTACCACCCCAATTTCAGGGGGATTGGGCAAAGGGCTGATTTTTGGTAAATTTCTGAAAATTTCATGTCTTTGGGGCAGATTGGGGCATATTGGGGCAGAAAGTGGGGGCTGGGGCAGAATAGTGGGGTGTGGTGGTAGTGCCTAATGGGTGGAGGCTACCACCCCAATTTCAGGGGGTTTGGACAAAGGGGTGATTTTTTGAGAATTTTTGAAGTTTTAGTGACTTTGGGGCAGTTTGGGGGCAGAAAGTGGATCTGCCCCAAAATAGTGGGGTGGGGTGGTAGTGCCTAATGGGTGGAGGCTACCACCCCAATTTCAGGGGGATTGGGCAGAGGGCTGATTTTTTGAGAATTTTTGAAGTTTGGGTGTCTTTGGGGCAGATTGGGGGCAGAAAGTGGATCTGCCCCAAAGGAGTGGGGTGGGCTGGTAGATAGTGCCTAATGGGTGGAGGCTACCACCCATCCCCAATTTAAGAGTGATTGGGCAGAGGGGTGAATTATGGTGAATAGAAAAGGTGTGAATTCTCATTCTATCATAGCAAATGAGATATTTTTCAATTAAACAACTCTCATGACCCCACTTTCACTTTTTCACACTTTCCTTTACTATGAATAATATGAGGAAGTAATCAATTTAGCACACTTCACCTTATGAAGACAAACCTCATACAAATAAATTCACCATAATTCACCCCTCTGCCCAATCACTCTTAAATTGGGGATGGGTGGTAGCCTCCACCCATTAGGCACTATCTACCAGCCCACCCCACTCCTTTGGGGCAGATCCACTTTCTGCCCCCAATCTGCCCCAAAGACACCCAAACTTCAAAAATTCTCAAAAAATCAGCCCTCTGCCCAATCCCTCTGAAATTGGGGTGGTAGCCTCCACCCATTAGGCACTACCACCCCACCCCACTATTTTGGGGCAGATCCACTTTCTGCCCCCAAACTGCCCCAAAGTCACTAAAACTTCAAAAATTCTCAAAAAATCACCCCTTTGTCCAAACCCCCTGAAATTGGGGTGGTAGCCTACACCCATTAGGCACTACCATCACACCCCACTATTCTGCCCCAGGCCCCACTTTCTGCCCCAATATGCCCCAATATGCCCCAAAGATATGAAATTTTCAGAAATTTACCAAAAACCAGCCCTTTGCCCAATCCCCCTGAAATTGGGGTGGTAGCCTGCACCCATTAGGCACTACCACCCCACCCCACTCCTTTTGCCCAGATCCCATGCTATGCCCCCGAACTGCCCCAAAGTCACTAAAACTTTAAAAATTCACCAAAAATCAGCCCTTTGCCCAATCCCCCTGAAATTGGGGTGGTAGACTCTACCCATTGGGCACTACCACCCCACCCCAAAATTTTGCCCCTGGGCCCCTTTTTACCCCCCCGAATCGATTCGGATTCGGATTCGGATTAAATCCGAATCCGAACCAAATCAAGGGTGATTCGGGTGACCCAGATTCGGGCACAAAACAGAACAGGGGTGATTCGGTTTGGGTCCGAGCCAAATCACCCGAAATCCCAAATTGCACACCCCTACTAAGCACACACACAGAGAAGAAGCAGGAGGCGGAGTGTGGATTCTATGACAGCATATTAGAGTGGATTGATGGTGTCTCATTGAAAATCTCATTTGCTATCATAGAATCCACACTCAATACCTCAGAAACAAGAGAACCCTGTACCCATGGGGGTGCCCCTACCAGAGATCCCTGTACCCCATGGGTTAGAAACCCATGGGGGTGGTTGGCACCCTATGTGCACTACACCACCACTTGCTCTGGGCCACCCCAGCACCCCCATGTGCACTTATAGGGCTGCTGAAAGCTCCATTATAACTTATTATGAGGAAAAACCTTAAAGACGCGTAAACTTCAAAAATCACTTAAAAATCACCTCTTTGCCCAATTCCTTTCAAATAATTCTGATAGCTTCCTTGCCCACCCTAGGAACTACCACCCACCACACTGCACTCTACGACACCCCTTTCCCCCCGACGTGAAGCTATACATTTGCTGCAATCCTAATTATTCTCTATGAGGAATTCAAAAACACTTAACAATTCACCAATAATCAGAGGAGTGTCCAATTGCCTTGAGATTTTTTGGGTGGTAGGCACCCAAGCCTGTCTACCACCCACCCTGCTTTTGTGCTCCTAGGTCCTCCACAACAGGGGATATGGACTGGTTCGGGTCCCATTATACTCAATGAGAAAAATAATTAAAAATATTTCAAATATTCATAAAAAATCATAGGGGTGTCTGATTGCTTCAGGGTTTGCATGGTTGTTGGCACCCATGAGTGCTCCACAATAAGAAATAATGGCCTGGTTCGGGTCCCATTATATCCTATGAGAGAAAAATAAAAATATTTTTCAAAAATTCATAAAAATCGTACGAGTGTCCGATTGCTTTGGGGTTTGGGTGACAGGTACCCCTGGGTGCCAGCTACCATCTGACCAATTTTCAGCTTTCCGAACCGATCCGAACCGGTCCGAACCGGTTCGAAACGAACCACCCCCAGTTCGGTTCGGATTCGAACCGAACCAGGGGTGGTTCGGTTCGATCCGAACCTCCGAACCGGAACCGGTTCGGACCCGAACCGGTTCGGATCCGAACCGGTTCGCACATCCCTAGACAGGTCTATCAATGGCTACGAGTCTGAGGACTGTAGCCCACCTCCAGCCTCAGAGGCAAGATACCTCTAAATACCAGTTGCAGGATAATAACAGTAGGAAAGAGGGCATGCCCTCAGATCATACCTGTGGGCATCCAGTGGGCTACTGTATGAAACAGGATGCTGGACTAGATAGGCCTGATGCAGCAGGGCTTTTCTCATATTTTTATGCTCTTAATTATTTTATTATTTTTACATTTTATATCCTGTTCTTCCTCCAAGGAGCCCAGAGAGGTGTACTACATACTTAGGTTTATCCTCACAACCCTGTGAAGTAGGTCAGGCTGAGAGAGAAGTGACTGGCCCAGAGTCACCTAGCTAGTTTCATGGCTGAATGGGATTTGAATTCGGGTCTCCCCAGTCCTGGTCTAGCACTCTAGCCACTACACCATGCTGGCTCCTTAATACTATATTACAGTAAGCCTCATTAACAGTGTTCATCCCCTATAGCTCAAAGACCAGCCAAAAGAACAAATGTACAAAAATGGCCAAGAATTACAAACAGTTCAGTCCTTTCTTCTCCACTTTTATCCTCAGTGCATGGACAAAAGTTTGGAGAAAAAAAAAAAAAGCTCAGTTACACGTTTATAATCTGCAAGATCAATCAGGCTTGTCCAAAAGGAATGTTTTTCACAAGCGAAGAGGGGTGAGTTGTAGCTCAGCAGTAAAGAATCTGCTTTGCATGCAGAAGGTTCCAGATTCAATCACTGGCATCTCCAGGTAGGGCTTGGAAAGATTCCTGCCTGAATCCTTGGAAAAGTCGCTGCCAGTCAGTGTGAACTGAACTAGATGGATCAGTGGTCTGACTCGACATAAGGCATCTTCCTTTGTTGTATATCCTTATGCTAAGTATCCCTTGCATAGTACTCCTCAGTATAAGGCAACTTCCTATGTAAAAGGGGCAAGATGGATTTCCAGGGGGAAAGCACTCCCCAACTTTTGTGCCACTAAGAAGAAGAAGGCCATGTCCTAGGTGGCTATCAAGTTTATTTATTTTATTTTATTTTATTTTATTTGTTTAACACACTTCTATACCACCCAAAACTCACGTCTCTAGGAGGTTTACAACAAACAAACAAAAAGCTAAAATATTAGTTAAAATAAATGACAACAAAAAAACTTAAAACAGTAGTTAAAACATTAAAACAATTTAAATTTTTAAAACAGCATTAAAATGATGCTAAGACTGTTAAGACAATCTTGAATTAAAAGCCTGGGTGAAAAGGTGCATCTTTAAAGACTTTTAAAAAGTTGTCAGAGATGGGGAGGCTCTTATTTCAGCAGGGAGCACATTCCAAAGCTCTGGGGCAGCAGCAGAGAAGGCCCATCCCTAAGTAGTCACCAAACAAGTTGGTGGCAACTGTAGATGGACCTCTCCTGATGATCTCAATGGGTGGTGTGGTTCATAACAAACATAAGAACAGCCCTGCTGGATCAGGCCCAAGGCCCATCTAGTCCAGCATCCTGTTTCACACAGTGGCCCACCAGATGCCGCTGGAAGTCCATAGGCAGGAGTTGAGGGCATGCCTTCTCTCCTGCTGTTACTTTCCTGCAACTGGTATTTAGAAGCATCCTGCCTTTGAGGCTGGAGGTGGCCTATAGCCCTCCGACTAGTAGCTGGTGATAGACCTCTCCTCCATGAAGTTAACCAAACCCCTCTTAAAGCCATCCAGGTTGTTGGCTGTCACCACATCTTGTGGCAGAGAATTCCACAAGTTGATTGTGTGTTGCGTGAAAAAGTACTTGCGTTCGTTGGTCCCAGATTCCTGGCAATCAATTTCATGAGATGACTCCTGGTTCTAGTGTTATATGAGAGGGAAATGAAGAAGACACTCTCTTAAATACCCAGGGGCAGGGCCCAAGCCGTTTAGGGTTTTATAGGTTATAAGCAGCACCTTGTATTTTGCCCGGAAACTTATGGGCAGCCAGTGTAGATCTTTCAATACAAGAGTAATATGGTCTCTCCGAGATGACCCAGAGACCAACCTGGCGGCAGCATTCTGAACCAGCTGTAGTTTCCGGACTACACACAAGGGCAGCCCCACATAGAGCACGTTGCAGTAATCCTGTCTGGAGGTTACCAGCTGTTCTGAGGTCATTTATCTCAAGAAACAGATGCAGCTGGCATATCAGCTGAAGCTGATAGAAGGCACTTCTGGCCACTTCCTCATCCTGGGGGACCAGGGAGATGTTCTAATCCAGAAGCACCCCCAGACTGCATACCTGTTCCTTCTGGGGAAGTGTGACCCCATCCAGAACAGGCAGATCAATCTCATCTCCAGAGTTTCGACCCCGCACAATGAGTACCTCCGTCTTATCTGGATTCAGTCTCAGTTTGTTATCCTTCATCCAGCTCATTACCTCTTCCAGACAGGCATTTAGGGAGGTTATGCCCCTCCTGATGATGTTGACATGGAAAAGTAGATTTGGGTGTCATCAGCATTCTGATAGCATTCTGCACCAAATCTCCTGATGATCTCCCCCAGCGGTTTCATATAGATGTTAAACAACATCGGAGACAATACGGAGCTCTGAGGGACACCATACAAAAGTTCAGGTTTTGAAGAACAACTGTCTCCAAAGGACACCATCTGAAACCTGCCCAAGAGGTAGGAGCGGAAGCACCGCAAAGCAGTACCTCCTACTCCCAGGTAGCACTCATCATGCCCCACCACACAATCCACTTTGCTGCCCATAGGAGCTACCCATGGGGAACAATGGAGTGTTCCTAGTTTCTCAATTGTTCCCTATGGCCAAAACATTCAAAACATTTTGAGTTTTGTTTCATCAAAATAACCAGTTCGACCGTGAAACATTTTGGCCATTTTGCATTTGATTTTGCATTTCATTCCTATGGCTAGAACAAGGTGCACTCACACAGTGTGCACAAGTTTTGCATTGCAATTTGCAATGCATTTTGCAACCCTGCCTTGAAAAACAATGCAGAAGCATACAGCAAAAGGAAATCTGCCCCACCACCCAACACAAGACACTGACCCAGAATCCATTACCAGTCACAGTTCCTGCGCTGCAGTAATATCATTTACACAATTGCTCTCTGACACACAGTTATGACTCCTTACTTCCTAGCACTGCAACAGTGGCCACAGCAGCACCTTTAGCAGCAAGCACAGCCATAAGCATAGCCAGAGAAATATGTTTTGGGCAGTATATAAATATGTTAAATAAAATAAACTAGAGCAACGTCAGTCACATTTTGACTGAGTACACCTTGCAATGCAGATTCCAGAGCAGACCAAAGCACTGAGTGAAGCACATGTTCGTCTCAAGGCCAGACATGGAGCTCATCCAGCACTCACCAAAAAATATTGCACAGAGCTGCCACTGTCCATTTCTCACCACAACACTATCTCACAAACAAAACAAACCACAACTCAAGGAAGGCAGGAACCCAAGGTCTCCCTTTGCCAATCTGAGATCCAGCAAAACTAGATAATTATAGCAGCAATAGCACAGCATATTATACTCAGTGCTGAGAAAACAAATCCACAAAATCAAACCTATCTTCTTCCTCTCCTGAGTCCTTATGTATCCTCTTCAAGAGAGTCATAAGGGCTCTCTCTGTTTCCCAGTCCCTTTGAATACATTTTGAAACTCCCTCCTTTTGTGTTCCCCTGTCCCAGCCAATGGGGGCACATTTGCCCATGACAACACTTGATTTGTAAGATAGCAAGCCAACCACGAAGCAAGGAGATTGCAAGCCAATTGGAAGCTAGTGGCAGAAAGCCACTAGCAAGGGAAAAACAGGCCTCCACAATGGCACTCAAAATGTCAAAATGTCAAAACAGGGTTGTTCTACTCTGAGTTCAAAACAGGCCTTTCTCCCCCCCCCCCGAAAGGTCGTTTTAAGCTCAAAACACTCAAAACAACCTGTTTCGAGTCAAAACATTTCACGGTCAAAATGTTCTACACACAGAGGCGCACCTAGGCAATTTTGCCTCCCAGGCCGCCCCCGCCGCCAGGCCCCCCTGCTGCAAGGCCACCCTGGTGTGAGCCACCCCAAACCTATTTTTGGGGGGCCTCTTTCCACGCCAAACCTCAGTGGTTGTGTGTGTGTGTTTTTAAATACAGCTGCCACGCGGCCAGTGACGTCACAGGCTTGCAATGATCTCTTTCTAACTGCGCAGATGTGCCTTGCAGTTTGAAAGAGATGCTGGGCCAAGCACAGGTCCAGCGTGAAGCTCTGGCTGCCACCTGCGGGGAGGACTTCTGGCCTGGGCTAACCCCCCTGGCAGCCACTCCTCGGCCACTGAGGCAGCAGCCTGCCTTCGCAGACTGCCGGTAGCAGCATAATACCTGGCGTGTGGCGGCAGCGTGCACAGTTGCTGGGGTTTTAGAGCCCCCCCCGGTGGCAGAGGACCAGGCCAGATCCCTGAGGTCTGGTCCTTAGAGATCCTCTGTCTACACATCCCTATTGCAGACTGTTAAAATAAGTGGAATAATAAATAATTAGTAAAAATAATAAACACTATAACTTGGAATGTTTAAGATTAAGTATATCTGTTACTAATTTACCTCATGTAACATACTCCACGTTACCTATTGTTTAACACAGGAATCCATAGTTGGTTTTCATATTTCTTATCGGTTGATAAGGGTGTTTAGAAGGCCTCATTAGGTGGGGTGCCATAAAAATTGTTTGGATAAGTTAGCTTCCAGCCAGTCCTAGAAAGTGACTTTATTTCTGAGCAAATTGAGACAGGTTGTGGCTTACTGTATTTAAGCAGAAAATCATGTAGCACCAACAACTGCATGAGGTGTGGCTATTGTAAACTAGTGGGCTAATAGTTATGCACACTTAGGAGAACCGTGCCTTATGGAGCCACATTACCTCAATAACATTTGATTGTCAGCCAAAGGATTGCGTTCACGTTAAAGGGGTGGTTGTTCTGTCGGAAATATGAAATGTATTTGTGGCGTTTAACTTTCTGTTCCTTGCAGAGCCATAGGGCATACCCACATTACAGACTTTTATCAGTTTTATGTGATCTGTTGAACCTTGACTACTGATTGAAGCTCCAGACAAGTATTGATAACAACAGTTTGAACAGGGTTAAATGCAGCTCCTTTACAGGGTTCTTAATACAAGCCTGCTGTGTGGTTTCTCCTAGGCCAAGGAAAGAGAGGGAAAGGGGAATCTGGACTGTCCTTAATAAGACACACTTAAAGACTGAATATAGCACAAGTTTTATATCAGTTAAGTGGCCATGGCTTTTCCAAATAATTACGGGTACTGTGATTTGGTGAGAGTCCAAATAATTCTCTTTTAGAGATCCTTAGCCTCTACCTAGTATGGTTCTCAGGGTTCTCTGACGTAAAGGGAAGGGTAAATTAAGCCTGATTTGTTGACATGCCCATAGATTGGAAGGGGAAGCAGATATTAGTTAGTCTAACCTTCTATTTCAAGGCAGGATCTGCCATGTTTTAAGGCCAAATCCCAGATCCATTTCAAATGTTGTGGGAGAAACCCAGCATTAGGGATGGGGACATCTGCTGTATCCACTTGATAAGGCATTCTGATTTTGAATTATTGGTGAGTTTCTGATCTATAATAAATTCAGACACAGAGGTGAAGTCCAAATTAATTATGGGTTGGTTCTGTACCCGGCCTCCACATGAAAACAGGTACACACATGTGACAGCTCATATCAAGGATTGCTGTCCTTTAGTCAACTTCCATTACATGTTGTTGAAAGCTCTACGTCCTCTGCTGTATGTTGTGTTTATTTACTCTGCAATAGGTTGCCCTGCTCTCTTCTAAAAGCCAGGAAGGTTTTTCTTCTTAGCAAAATTGTCGTACAGTCTGTCCTTGGAAGTTCAAAATGATCCTCACCAGCATGTGAACTGGCAGACTGCACTCTGTGTGTGGTACCTTTTGTCTTCATATGTACTAGATGCCTTTACATGAATGCAAGCTAGAGACTAGATGCATCCACTCCCCACTCAGAGATTTAACTTCTAGTGACTCTGCAGAGAGAATTGAACCCTGAAGACAACAGTAACAATTCACACAAGCAAATTTTAAAAGCCTTACCTGACCATTTCTCCAAAAGAAAAAAGTGGGGACAGATTATAGAAAATAAGGACAATTCCTGGAAAAAAGGGACAACTGAGGCATATGTAGGTCCAGGTGCTTTCAGGGGGCACGAACAACCCATGGTCTAAACAGCAAGGGGTTGGCCCTTCTTGCTCCCTCCAACACATTGCAAATACTGGAATAAATCTCAGTAAGTCCAAAATGTATCCAGTAGAGAAGTACATGAAATGAATGTTTTGATTTGTTTCAAAATTGAATTCTGAAAATTCATTTTGAATGCAAATTAAATCTGAACCTGGTCCAAAAATTTGATTTGAATTTGAATAAATTTGAATCAATTTGAACCTGTTTTGTCTCCTTTTAAAACCAATCAGGAGGTCTGAATGGTTTTTAAAAGGTGCCAAGCAGCTCTCAAACTGAATTCAAATAGAATTTTGAAAATTTGATTCAATTCGAATTGATTCAAATTCAAATCAATTCAACTCGAATCTGGGTGATTCAAATGATTCTAATTTGGATCGAATCGAATTACCCCTTGATTCGATCCAAATTAGAATCATTTGAATCACCCAGATTCGAGTTGAATTGATTTGAATTTGAATCGATTTACACATCCCCAGTATCCATGGGGATGGTTTGTTTGTCAGGTGGCTCTGTGATTTGAGCTTTTTGGATCTGTTAGGCTTCTGTGCTTGTCTTGCTGCAGTGGCTGATGGACATGCTATATAGTGATACAGGATTGTTATGCTTGAAAGGTCTGTTTGATCCTTCTCATGTTATTGAATGTAGCACAGCAGGTAGCATACACCACTGCAAGTTACAGGTGTGGTGAACACAAAAAATGCCAGATGTGAGAAATGTGCCACATATGAAAACTCTCTAAGACATTCTGGGAATTTGAAAATAATTCAGGAACAGCATATTCAAATCATCTGCAAAAATCAGCTCTCTGTCATAAGTTTATCTGTGACTCTATTATCTTGACTCTGTGTAGTTCGTGTGTCAATCTGTTCCTTTCTCTTCTTGGCATTTATAGGATGGAGAAGATGGGGCTAAGAGATTGGTACCATAGTTCCCCTCACCATAGTTCCCAGTGGCTGCTTCCCAATAGCCTCTGTTCTGGCTGAAATTCTCATGCTGGTCAAGGAACAGGCTGTGTCAGGCAGAAGATGGGCTGGCTCCAGAAAGTCAATAGTCACATGAACACAAATCAAAATCTTGGACTGCGAGGTAGCCGCTGAAGAATGCCTTCAACCTTTCCCTTCAACTAACTATTTTTGTTAACTTGAAAGCTGCCTGTAAGGCTGGTCCCAGTCTATTCTGTCTGCCCAGGTCAAATACCTGTCATAGTAGACACCCTAGTTAATATTCAACGAAAAGGTAATAGATTAGATAATTGTTATAGCTTTTAGTGCCAATTAATTTAGTGACTAGGGTTTGAGGAAATTTTCTCCTTTTTTGTGCTTAGCTTTTATCAAGGTAGGAAAACACAGGATACGCTTTGCTGTGGCCACGTCAGCTCAGTTTCTCGGAGAGCGCCTTTGTGCTACAATTATCAACCACTGGATTGGGTTGACACAAGTAATCCCCTTTGGATTCCCCCAGCAATGTGATGTCAGTAAGAAGTCCATCAAACAGGGCTATTAAAAAACACATTAAACATGCTCCTCATTGTACGGTTTATGTGAGCTTACGTTAGAATAACAACGGTGCAGTGGCATTTGTTTGAAAATGAAAGGATTATATGGCCTTTTGTAAAATAAGGAATTTAGTTTTTGGGAGGGGCAGCAGAATGGTGACTTTATTTTCTGTTTATGTACCTAAGAAACCTTTGATAAGTCGGCTTCTGTCACTAGCTCTTAGTCCACTTGTAATTTCTTGTATCAACCAAGATGAAATGCATACTGCCTCAAATAGTTTATGTCAAACATGGAACAACATAGACGGCGGTACTTATTGAGAGATTATAGCAAGAAGGGGACGAGGGCATTGAGGAATCCATAAGTAATTTATCTTTAAAGAGCATTCAGGAATCAGTCTATATCCTTTAATTGTCATATAGATGCTCTCAGCTTTCAGGTTGTGTCAGAAACAAATTGAGAAAAAAAAAGTGAGAGAGATGTCTTCAATAGGCTATTTTTGGAGGCTCGCTCTCTCTCTCTTTTTAACAACACTAGGCCAATCCTATGCTAGAAATGGGTGAATTTTGCCACTCTGATACATTCTGTTGGAGTTTCCCCCATTTTCCTGGAATTAAGCTGGGCACCTGGGCAAAATCTAGTATTCAGGGTCTGGAAAAAGAGGATGAATGGTGTGGAAACTTGATCTTTGTGTTCAGGGTTCAAGTACATATTAAGCTGGAGCTCCATGAATGCAACTCCAAAGGCTTAGTCACACGTTATGTTTGACACTTGTACAATGAGTGTCTAATGTACACAGGTCCCAATCTGTACACAGGTACATGTATTCACATGTTATATTGTACCCAGGTACAGCAGTGTATACTTCATATCTGCACCCTGCATTGGAGGGTCCTGTACCCAGGTTCACTTTAAAAATAAACACTGTTAGTGTCATTCACACAAAAACATGTACAAGTGTACAGACAGTGCACACTCATACAACATAATAAGGCTATTCCACACAACTGCTGGGCAGTAGGTGGGTGGGTGGGTGAAAGGCCGCGCTGAATGTACTTTCCCACCAGATGATCCTTCCACATTGTTAGGATGTGCAGATTGTGCTCCCATGCAATCTGCGCTGCTTGGAGCAGTGTAGATCTCTGGAGGCTGGAACAATGTATCCTGGCCTATAGATATCCCATGATGCACTGGAGGAATACCCCAAGAGTTGGACACTTTAGGTGCCACCTGACTCTGTGTGTGCTCAAGCTACACACAGCCCAAGCACCCACATGACCCCGGAACATGTGGGTAGAAAGCCTGAGGTAGAAAATAGGGTTAGGCGGGTGGGCAGCGGTGAGATCGGCCCCCATCCCAGTGCTGCACATGAGCTGGGCTGCCCTAGCCTGGGTTAGGCTGCTCATGTGAATAGCCTTAAGGTCTGAATAGGACTCAAATGTCATTTTGTTCTTGAAAAAGCAGCCATGGGAAGGCTGATTTAGATTGGAGCTGAGGTGCAGGGAGATGGGGGATCCAACCCTTTCCCCCTGCATTTGTTCCATTACTTAAATTAGAGCTCCTTAAAACTAATATTAGTGGCTGAGGGGAAAACTTAAGGCTGAGTTCTTGTGCCTGTAAATATTCTCCTCCACAGCTAATGTTAGCTTTTAGTGGAAGCGTGATTTGAATCCAAGCCACGATGTGCGAGAAAGCGAGGGACCCAATTGCTTTTTAAAAAATGATTAACAAGAGGAAAATTTCATTGGGAATCCCACTCCCCAAATTCCAATGTAATGTGTAGTTTACTGTGTAGTTTACAAGGTATCCCCCCATTACAAAAATGAACTAGGTAATGAAAATGGCTGTCATTCATTAAGAAATGAATTATGGCCATAATGAACTTATAACTAAGTGAATCCAGCTTTTGATAATGAAAACAAATGGAGTACTGAAATAGAAAACGTATTTTCCACACCCCTGGTACACAGTGATTATATTACTATGAGACGTGTAATGGCTGGGCCAAAGAGTTGTACTCAAAGATGGATTTTGTACAAACCACAGTGATGTCCGTAATGCACATTGATCTCTGCACAAATAACGTTTAATGGCTTGGCTTGCATTTCCCCACTTTTGTGGGTTTGAATTGGGAAAAATAATCTATATAGTAATCTTAACACAGTTGAGGGGCTTGTATTTTTCCCATTAACTGTTTTCTTTTTAGTTTCTTTCTGTAAATTATTTTAAATTATTAAAATGAGATATTGGTGATGTTTGTGAGGGTTGCAAGTGTGGGATGTGGTTATTGTGGTTGCAGGTGCAATGCTCTTGTGTGACCCTTCAAATTCAAGAAGCGAGGGGGACAGAGCAAATTGTAGTAGTTGCATGTACTCAGAGGGGTTTTTGTTTTATGGGTTGAAGGTTTCACTTTTGCAACATGGCTGATGAAACTGCAAGTCTTCTTGCCAAGACATAAGGTCTTTGCTGTTCTTTCATAAGAGAGCTATTTTAAACCTTGAACAGCTTGGCTTGGAATGGCAAAGATTCACAGAGAAAAAGGGGAATATTTCAATAATTTTGCTGATTGAGTTGTCACACACTGTAAAATATATATTTTAATTTTGCAAGTTTCCTCCCTGCATCTTTTTCTGTCTTTTCTGTTCTGTTTCCTGGGGCTGTTTGCTTTAATGATGTATGTGGACAGTGGTTCTACAAACTGAACTTTGGAAGAGATTGTCTAAGGCTGATGTCTTCCTGACTGAGAAGAACCATATTCACATGTTATGTTCAACACATGAACAATCTGTGAACAGTGAGGTCAGACTTTCTCAGTACAAAGACTCCTGAGAAAACTTAGCAGACATGGGATAAGGGGACATGTTCACGTGTGGATTGGTAACTGGTTGAAGGACAGGAAACAGGAATAAATGGATGGTTTTCACCACAGAGGGAAGTAAGAAGTGCGGTTCCCCAGGTATCTGTACTGGGGCCAGTGCTCTTTAACTTGTTGATAAATGATCTAGAAGTTGGGGTAAGCAGCAGAGTGGATGAATTTGCAGATGACACTAAACTGTTTGGGTTAGTGAAATCCACAACAGATTGCGAGAAACTCCAAAAGAATATCTCCTAATTGGGGGAATGGACAACAAAATGGCAAATGAGGTTCAATGTTAGCAAGTGTAAAGTAATGCATATTGGGGCTAAAAACCCCAACTTCAAACATACACTGATGGGATCTGAGCTGTTGGTGACTGACCAGGAGAGGGATCTTGGAGTCATGGTGGACAGCTCGTTGAAAGTGTTGACTCAATGTGAGGCAGCTGTGAAAAAGGCCAGTTCCATGCTTGGAATAGTTAGGAAGGGGTTTGAAAATAAAATTGCTGCTATTATAATGCCCTTATACAAATATATGGTGTGGCCACATTTGGAGTACTGTGCAAAGTTCTGGTCACCATACCTTAAAAGGGATATTATAGAACTGGGGAAAGTGCAGAAGAGTGCAACCAAGATGATCAGAGGCCTAGAGGGCCTTTCTTACGAGACAAGGCTACAACACCTAGAGCTTTTTAGTTTAGGAAAAAGACGAATGAGGGGAAACATGATAGAGGTCTATAAAATCATGCATTTTGCGGAGAAAGGTGACAGATAAAATTTTCTCCCACTCACATACTAGAACCAGGGGTCATCCCATGAAACTGATGATTACCCAGAAATTTAGGAAGGAAGTACTTTTTCACACAATGCATAATCAGCTTGTGGAATTCTCTGCCACAAGATGTGGTGACAGCCTGGATGGCTTTAAGAGTGGTTTAGACAAATTCATGGAGGACAGGTCTATTAATGGCTACTAGTCTGAGGGATATAGGCCACCTCCAGCCTTAGAGGCAAGATGCTTCTAAATACCAGTTGCAGGGGAGTAACAGCAGGAGAGAGGGCATGCCTCAGCTCTTGCCTTTGGGCTTCTGAGATGCATCTGGTGGGCCACTGTGTGAAATAGGACACTGGGCTAAATGGGCAGGGTTGTTCTTATGTTCCTATGTCATGAACAGATTTTTGCACACATTGTTATTCCTCATTATTCATGGAATCTCATTATTCGTGGAGTCACCATTCGCTGTTCCACATATTCACAGGGTATCTTATTGACATACTTTTTCACTATCCATGGATACAAAGGGGTTAAAACCCACTTATCCCTGGTTCCTAGAGGGTTGGAAGTGACTGGCTTTTGTCTCTCAAAAAGAGGAGACAGGAGGAGCTATTTTGTGGCTCATCACAAAAAATATGGACTTTCCCCCACAATCCTTTATGGTTGGGGGGGCATATTTCCCTTTGGAGGGCATTCCTGGGCACATTGGGACCCACAGACCATGTCACAGTAGGTTCTGGGCCATTTTTGCATCATTTTGGGGCTGTTCTGGTACTTTAAATTCCCCCCCTCCACTCTCAAATCTAACTCCCCTTTCCCCATAGCCCTAACCTCATTACTCGTGGTTCTGTTACTCACAGTGATAGGTGAGGCACGGAACCCCTGCAAGTAACAAAGTTCTCCTGTATATTTGATATATCTTCTAAATGCACTGTTATCTACCTGGTATCTTCGGGATCAGGTGCATTAAAATCTAAACAAATAGGTGAGAAATCACCTTGATTACCACAAGCTTTATGCCCTCAGTCCTTTATGATTTTGCTCTGTAAAACTCTTATCTTCTGGCATGGCACCTAACCTACGTCAGTCGCTGTTATTCCAAGAGTTGACACATTTGTGAACTGAGCCAACGGCTGCATGATGCTGATGAACTGCAAGAAGACACACCAAAAAAAAAAAAAGAAAAGAAAAGAAAGAAAAGAAAAGAAAAGAAAGAAAGAAAAAGAAAAAAGAAAGAAAAGTGGGGGGGGGGAAGCAGCTGTGGTTACTATCCTGTGTAAATCTTGGCATGTCAGGTTGCTGAGATTCTTTGGCTGGCACCCAACTATGTTACAAAATCTTCCTGAGGCCCTAGTGGCCAAATGGCTTGTATAGGTTAAACTTATAACCTATAAGTTTACCTATTAGTAAGAGTGCTTATGTTTTTTGCCTTGATCTTTTCCAAGCATCATAGGACAGTATTGTTTATGCTATGTTATCTTATGATCAAACTGTTGAGATTTTGCCATGGACATTGTCTCAGTTCTCTGTGTGGGGCATGCTTGAATGCATATTTGAATGTGACTAAGTACAGGCTTGGGGGTGGAGTCACAGTTTGTTTGCTCCTCACTTGCTGTCCTGAATTCAAACTGAGAGCTTCTTCCTCTCTCTGCACAAGAGATTGTTACACTGTTTATTGTTCTCTTAGACTACATTTTAGTTAGTAATTCTGAAATTCTGAAATTTTCAGGACATTTCTCATTCTGAAATTTTCATCATACTTGGCCCAAAGATGTCCACAAAGTCCATGACAACCCGATGGATGATGTCCATATATTTTACTAGGGTGGGGCCCCTAGATGGCTGAGCCCTGAGAACCACCTCCATATATATGTTAAATCCCGAGAGCCAATAATTCCAGGTTCGTTCTACTGGCTTATACTTAGGAACCTCCTGTTCTTTATTAGAATCCCCTTCCTTCTGCTTTGTTTCAGGCTCATGGAACAATAAACTAAATATTGTTTGTTAGATGTGAAGACTGATTGTTAGAAATAGGCATACTCCTGGGGGGCTTCTATCAAGCATGAATTGGCCAATATAGTTTGAACAATGTAATGTCCATAGCCGGGCATCATTTATCTAGACCTGGTACCAACTTGTATCAGGTACATAGGTCAGAAGCTATGTATGTAGTGGGAGTTACGAAAAGGAACAAGTATGTAGCTTGAGGACCCAGGCCTCACCCTGGTGTCTCAGGTGAAGGCTATGGCCAGGAGCGCTTTCTATTAACTTCGGTTGATACGACAGCTGTGTACGTTCCTTGAAGACAATGATTTCAAAATTGTGGTGCACTCACAGGTAACTTCTCAGCTTGGCTACTGCAATGCACCACACGTGGGGCTGCCTTTGTACGTTGTTCAGAAACTTCTGCTGGTTCAAAATGCAGCAGCCAGATTGGTCTCCGGGGTTACATGGAGAGACCATATTATGCCTGTGTTAAAACAGTTGCACTGGCTGCTGATATGTTTCTGGGCAAAATACAAAATGCTGGAAATTATCTTTAAAGCCCTAAGCAGCTTAGATCGGGTTACCTGGGAGAGCAGCTTCTTCTGCATGATCCCCACCACACATCAAGCTCTTCAGGAGAGCGTCATCTCCGGCTGCCACCAGTTTGCCTGGCAGAGACTCGGGATTTGGCCTTCTCTGTAGCTGCTCCTGGGCTCTGGAACGCACTCCCTATGGATACTAGAGGCATAAGAGTTTTAGCAGGCTTTAAAATAGCCCTAAAAAGATCTTTTTAGTTTGGTCTTTAGTGTGTACCGAAATGTTTTTAACTGGTTTTAATTTTGTTTTAATGAGTTATTGTTTCTTTAATCTGCTTTTATATTTGTGAACCAGCTAGAGCCGTCTGGGTGAGGCAATATAAATATCTAATACAAAAATAACAACAACAATAATAAACAATAACAACACTGACCCCCTCCTGCCCATGAAAGTCCTTTGGATCTGGGTCACCCTGGTCAAGCAAATGTTCGTTCTTTCTTTTTTAAAGGAAAGATACTCCTATGGCAATTACTTCATGTTGTTTAATCCTAATAAGGATGTCAGCCTTGAACAGGTGGAGGAGATCTTCCACCCACACAGTCAGCTGTTGGATCTGGCCCTTCTAAAGCAAATATTATTGTCCATTGTATAATGCAATTAAAGTAAATATAAATGCATGCTATATCCATGAATCAAAACAAAAGGTTAAGTGAAGTACATGGACATGTACTGACATGGCCAACATGGTTCATGTGGAAGCATATTCCCAAGCCTTAAGGAAATGCTATCATGAAAAGCTACTTCTTACTTTGACAGCTATCAGTGGATTAGAATGCTACAGTTATGGTTTTTCACACCCTCACCTGTAGGAGGTAGTGACACTGTAGGCTGGCACTAGACCAAATGGCACCCCAGGCAAGGAGTGTCTTCAGCTCCCCTCTTCATTTGTTTTGAACACTGTGTTTTTCATTACACTGTAGCCCTTTCACAACCTTTATTCCTGATCTGCATGCATGATTTATCTCTGTCAAATAAGACAATAAATTTGCATGCATGGATCTGTAAATTAGTATTTATTCATGCCTTATATAAGGAAACAATAACAGATTTGTTTCCTCTAATCTTATAGAAGCTCTTGAATGTTAAGAATAAACAAAATGTCTGGTGCTCAGTGAAATCGCCTGGGTCACCAAACCTGGGACTGGTGACACCTGTGTGGTTATCCTAAAATTTTTACTTAGAAATATATGCCCCTGAATTCAATGGTGCTTATTGTTAATACGGTGTTTTAAGACTGTTAATCTGTATAACTTTGCTAAACTCTTAATATTAAAAAGTCAGATGTACTTGTTATATATAGTCTGATTTTAGGCGAGAAAAGTTTACCATTTACTATGATAATGCCGTGGTTTGTGCGTGTGTAATCATGTGGCAAACTCGTTGTCTGTCCTGTCCTGCTAAAGCACTGAAGAGAATTTCTTCTGTTTCCCTTAGATTTCTGTCAAGTATTCACTGCTCGGCACAGTGCAGACAACTGACTTGTAAAATCATTACACGCAACCTGTGGTATGCTGGGCATGCTCTGTATGAATAACTGAAGCTGTTGCCTTGGGTTCTTACTCTGGTATTTCATTGGCCCTGCCTCCTCTTCTGAGAGAACAGCAGCAATTGATACTGGGGAAAGATATTTTGGTGTGTAAGAGTGCCAGTGTTGACGGGGAAGAAGAATCACATGAACAAAACCCATGGTGATAAGTATATGATAAGCCCTATACTTTACCTATGTGTATAGCAAAGAGTTGCACATGCACCTATTCCTCAGTTGATCAAACAGAGATTGATTGCTGGATGAATTGATGAACCATAGGGCCAGTTCAATTGTCACATGGAGCTGCAGTAAAATGTTGGTTCTGTTCCATATTGCTGAGCCTTGGGAATGTGTTCTTCCCCCTCACCTGCCCATGTGCGACTTGGAAAAATTATACTTTTGATAGTGGTTAGAAACAAACCAAGATTAGCTACGATGTCTGAACCAATCGATCTTGGTTTATTCTAACCCAATGGCTTGAGAGCGCGCCTGTAGCTCAGTGTAGCATTCAGAAGTCCCCAGGTTCAGTGCTGCTATCTCCAAGTAACGCTGGGTAAGACTCATGCCTGAAACCTTGAAGAGCCACTGCATATAGACAATACTGATGGACCAATGGTTTGACTCAGTGCAAGGCAGCTTCCTATGTTCCTATTATATAAACAGAGACCTGAACTCAAGGTTTGAAGTGGGCTTCAGATCGTAATATATTTCAAGCAATTTGGTTAGAAAAAAAACAAGATTGGACACTATTACTAGTCTTGGTATGTTTCTAACTTTATTTCTGACTTGGGCATGGGCAAGAGATGGAGCACTACTCTCAAGGCGCAGAGATAACGTGTGAAGCCAAAATTTCACTGTGGTTCTGCATGACATCTAAACTGGCTGATTCTGAAGGCTATTTTATAACCAACGTAAAAGCTGACTGGGAGAAGAAAATAATTTATACCGTAAATTTCCAAAATAAGGAAATTGTGGCAACTTTGAATTTTTAGGCACTGAAATTTCACTACTACTACTACTACTACTACTACTACTACTACATCTACTAAGTAGTAGAAGATGTCAGCACCTCTGCTCACTTGTTTACTTATTTATGTACATATACCCCATCTTTTAGTTTTATAAGGGAACCCCAAGGGAAACCCCATGGCAATTTACAATATTTGTAAAAACAAAAGTAATAGTATATTTATTACTGAAAGGCATGCCTGGACAAAAATGTCTCTACTTGAAGTCTAAAGGCACAAAGAGAAGGGAGCAACTTCTCATGGAAAGCATTCTATAGCCCGGGTGCCAGTACTGACAAGGCCCAATGCTTGCCTGACAAGGCGGGACACGGTGGGAATGGCCCAGGCGGGAACAGAGCAGGTGGACACCCTCCTCCCCACCCCAGGACTGAAAAATGCAGGCAGATTCATGTGGGTGAAGGCCCTATCACAACTGAAGTCCCAAAGCCCAGGCCACACTATTACAGGCTTACAGTGAATTCCCACATCTGTGTGATAGACATTGAAAAATATCAAAATATCAAAATCAGGGCTCTCCAAGTTCATCTTGAACTTCAGACTAGGTGGAGTTGAATGCTAAATATAGTCCTATTCAGACATTATGTTGTGTGAGATTTCGGTATACTTGTACATGTTTTTTTTGCGAATGACTGTACTTGCAATCTGTTTAAAAGTGAACCTGGGTACAGACCCCTCAAATACATGGCACACATAGGAAGTGTACGAATACGACGAATATTTATATACTGCTTTTCAACCAAAGTTCCCAAAGCGGTTTACATACAGAAATAAAAATAGATTAAATGTCTGTATTGCTGTCAGAGGTGCACCTCGAAAATTTTGGAGCCTAGACCTAAAGGCCTTTGGAGCACACACACCCCCAGCCGCCACCCCCCCAGGAGGCCCCCACTGCACACACACACACACCGCACCACAAAATAAGCTGCAATGCACTATTTCTTACACCAGAACATATTTAGGGAAAGCTGGAAACTTTCTTGTTTTTTAGAAATTCTTAAGAAGTTACTTTCCACTGACCTGCACATATCATTTTTTTGCACTGAGTCCTGGCACTTAAATTAGCTAAATGCACTAATTTTTTTTACACCAGAATATAGTCAGGGAAAGCTGGAAACTTTTTTGTTTTTTTGTTTTAGAAAAAAAGCTGAAGATACTTCCCACTGACCTACACAAACATACCATGAGGCGCTTCACACGAGCAGCCTGAAGTGCTGAAAGGAGGTCTGTGTGGAGAGTGGGTTTTCCTGACCCTCCCCGCAGACGATCTCTTACCTTTTCCTGGGTGTGCTGATCTCCCTCCCAGACGAATGGTGGGTTTCCTGCGGGCTTCCCAGGGCTCCCCCAGCAGCTCCGGGGTTCAGGCGCAGGGAAGAGGCACTTTGCAGTGCCCTGCTTCCCAGAGCCCCAATAATGCACAGCACGCATGCACAGTGCATTACTGGGACCCACTCAGTGTGCCTGCTGCAGCTGCAAGCAGCCACGGCAGATACACAATCACTTAGTCTGGATGTTGGGTGCACTCACACCCCCAACCCAGGTTAAGCAGTGGGCTACTTAAGAGGGGTCGCTTCCACGCTGCTGCTGGGAGCCACGTGGCTCCTGGCAGTTCTCACGTGCAGCAAAAACCGGGCTGGCCTTCCCTAGCCCGGTTTTCGCTGCTCGTGAGAATAGCTTCCATATTTTGCACTGATTGTCCTGGCACTTAAATCCTGGCCCATTACACATCCCCTTGCTCATTCAAACCCACAGTTGTGGGCCAGAGTGCATTTGTAAAAAAGGACTGTGCAACCTGCAATGGATTCTTGACCACTGACAAACCAGCTGGGACATACAACACATGTCCCTTGCTCCACAATCCAAACACACCCCTGGATCACAAGCCAGCTTGGACAAGCTGGTTCACAAGCCAACTTGGATTTGTAAGGGAAAAAGTAAAAACCACAACACATGCCCCCTGCTTCACAGTTCTTACTCAGATCTTCTGGATTGCAAACCAATTTGAGCATAGGCCATCTATAAGAAAACATCGTGTGTTTATTTGGATGTTGACAGCTCCATTTTCATTATGTGTGAAGTACTCTGCAGATAGAGATAACTCTTTCTGCCAGCTTTACTGCAGTAGGGGAAAAACTGATTTAAAAAAAATCAAAATCAAAAGATTGACTTGATCCACTTCAAATTAAATATCCAGAGCTCTCCCACTCTGCCCTCCATCTGTGCTCAGTATCAAAGTTCGATGCTGAATTATTCCAGGAGATCTAAACAGTGGGGCAAAAGGGGGAGTGCTGTACCCTTTTTTAATGAAGTCAAAGGGCAGATTCCTCCATATAGGGGTGGAATCAAGGTCTGCGGGGGGGTGAACTTCAGTTCCAGACATTGTTGTAATTTTTTTGGCCATGAAACAAGCCACTAGTTACAGGACCTTTTTGATTTATATTTTAAATTAATTTTTTTAAAATTGCCCAATCCATTTCAGATTCAATATTTAGAGCCCTCCCAACATGCCCCACATCTGTGCCTGATATCAATGCCCTATGGCAAGCCATTCCATAAATATGCAAAGGGGGGAGTAACCACAAAAAGGAAATCACATAAAGTACCTCCGTTACTAGGTCTGAGGAGGAATCTGACGCAGGCACAGGCTTAGCACGGGAGACCAGGGCAGGCAGGGCAGAGCATGTGGTATGCACAGGCCACCACTAGGCCTCCTTTCTCCTCCACTGCCTGCAATCAGCCTGTCTGGAGAGCTCCAGGATGCCTCTGGCAGAATCAGGACGGTCTCCAGAAGCCTTGCCCACCCAGTGAACAGCTGGTAGTTGGGTGGGGTCAGGGGAGAGCTCAGGAAGGCTGCTACCAGGAGGAGATTGGGCTGCAGCACTTGGGCCTGATGGCAGGCAGGGGGCAGGGCAGCAGGAAAAGGAAGGCTTGGGGGCCCAAGGGGGTGTGAGGAGGCCCCAGGGAGCCTGGGGGCCCGGACCTCCACCTGAATGTCCGGTTCAAACAGCGCCAGTGACTGCTGTACCAGCCTTCCACATAACATGTGAATAACTAACTGCACCTGTATATTGACCTGTACCGGCATAAACTGTACACTTGTACGATGGTTGAACCATGGGCGGCTGGTGAGGGCAGCGTGGGAGGGGCAGTGAGAGGTACCTTTAAAAAAGTATTGCCGGCAGCAATGCTGGCATCTGCAAGCCGCCACGAGCGGTGGTGCCCCACCCAGCATCTCACACTTCCATTTAGTACACAGGCCCAGCATCTCGCCTGGCAGTTTCCATGGCTCTGGCACTCACCTGGCCTTTGCATATGCGTGGAGGCCATTTGCGTGGCCAGCATGGTGTTTCTGACCATGGAAATGGCCTCCGCACATGCACACAGGCTAGGTGAGTGCCGGAGCTACGGCAGCCGCTGCTACTTGCAGTGGCTTGCAGGTGCTGGTGGTACCGCCGGTCATAACATTTTAAAGGTACCTCTCACCCCCTCTGCCAGCACTGCCCTCATTGGCCACCACTGGTCACAGAACATGTTGATAGGGCTAGAGTGACTCCACCCCCCCCACCTCCCTAAAATTCTGATAAACATAACACAGTTCCCTTAAGTTTTCCTTGAAATTTTTAGGGGTGTTTCACCTGAATAAGTGCTTCCAAAACTGGCCTAGGTTTTGCTTTCAGTAGGATGAACCATCATTTTTTGATAGTAAGTTTTAAAACTGGCCTTGTTCTCTCTATAGAGGTGAGGATTGGCCATGCATCTTCCCTGGAAAAATTCTATAATCCCACAGTAAAACAGAGAGCCTGAATAGCTTGCACATATATGCTGTTTTTGTCTCTGCCTTTTTAGAATACATGAAATCAACACAGGCATTTTTGGTCTGTCTGTGTGCGTGTGCACACACACACATACACAGACAGATTTTCTATCAGCTGTGCCACATTTAAACCCCTTGCATATTTCATCAGACACTCCACTTATTTCAGTACTTTAAATAAGATTTAATAAATAGTTGCATGTTCAGACTTGTCTGGCCCTACTTTTGTTTGTAGTTGGCAATGCAGTGCTCTATGGGTTTGACTCTGTAGTTAATAATTTTAATTACTTACCTGAAACAGGCAAGCATTTAACTGTTTATTGCAAAAATATACCCATTATGGAAAATGGTAGACATCCCCTGGAAATTATAGGATTACCATACCGGCGTTTCCATTTCTCTCTTTGTCTCTCAGGGTCTTGAACTGTTGATGACGTTACCACTGCTCCCACTGAATTGCAAAACCTCAATACTTCTTCTTGCTTCTTCCACTGTAAAGGTGCTACGCTTCCTTCCAAATTGTACTAGGGATGACCCTTCTTCCGTTGTCTGGTTCTATTGAGCGCTATGATAAGAATGGAAAATGCAAGACAATATTGTGCTTTGTTATACAGCTTTATGGTCAAAATGGTGGATGAAGGACATTAACATGCTTTGGATAGTGATCAGCTGGTACCTAGTTCTCTCATGGAGGAGTTCTGTTAGTATTATAACTCTTATTATAATAACCACTGCTTAATGTCCAGCAACATTTATGGGCTAGGTTAAGGGATTATTTTTAGCATGAGGGAGGATTCCAACCATTCCCTAGATGATCCATCCTCTGATATCCACCTTTCATCAGGAGAAGAGGTGTTCTGAGATAGAGGATGTGACATGCTGGGCATTCTGTGTTGCATTGACTAGATACTTGCTACTGCTACTGGAAATAGCTGGTCAAGTTGAGGGAGACGTAGTGGGGAGGAAAGTGCTGTGAGGCTGGTCTTTCATGAGTATCTGACCAGCACCTGTGCTTTTATATGGCAAATGTTGAAATAAGAGCCTCCCCCACCTCTGACAACTTACAAAGTCTTTAAAGATGCATCTATGCACCCAGGCTTTTAATTAAATATTGTTTTAATAGTTGTAACGTTGTTTTAATATTGCTATACAATTTTAAATTGTTGTAATATTTTAACTTTTCTGTATCATTTATTTTGTTTGAACTAATGTTTTAATTCTTCTGTTGTCATTTATTTTAAATAAGATTTTAACTGTTTCTGTTGTTTGTTTGTTTGTTTGTTTGTTTGCTTTGTTGTAAACTGCTCAGGGACATAAGTTTTGGAAGGTATAAAAATATGTTAAATAAATAAATAAATAAAAATGTCAGTTTCGTTTGTATTCATTCATCCATTCAATTCCAAGACTTGGGCCAATTAAGGTGCTGAAAACATAAACACTTTATAAAAATTATAACTCATCCTTCATATTATCCTATCCAGGAGCACAAAAATCCAATTGGAATAACAGCTTTGCACCACTTCCAGGAGTGATTCAGAGACTAACAAGCCACATATAATTCGCTTTTATGGTTCATCATTATACATCCTGCTTTTTCTGGATCACAAATGTCTGAATCCACTAAGACAGAACTATTGTATCCTATCCAGTAATCTTTTGCACTCTGGACATTTGTCCCAGTGGGGATCCTGTAAAGAGTGTGTGGGGAGGAGTCAGAAAGGAAAAGGGAGGAGAAGGAGAAGAAGAAAATCAAGTTATTGCTGAATGAACCTTTAGTTGAATCTACATAAGATTTCCTTGTGTGTATGAGGGAAGCAGCTATAAAACATTTGGTGACGAGATTTTTGTGATTGTTCCTGCAACCTCATTTCATTGTATCACTGGGCCTACATTCCTGCACTGCGTTCTACTATCACTGCTGCTGATTGTTTCTCCAGCTTCCTGACAGGCACGATTTCTGAAGGTACTTTTCCCTTTTCAATCCTGGACTCCGTTGTTCACTAGATGCCTGCTACAGAATGGTTCAGATCCCATCACCAACCTGTTTCTTGTCCTCCCAGAACCTGCTCTTTCCTGGAAACAATTTGAACGTGACTGCTGAACGTTAGAAGTTCTATTCTAGATCCCAACTGTGATCTGAATCTATCGATCAGTATATGACAGCATTGCATGCTTTAAGTGCAACCTGTGATTTTGCCAACTTTACTGATGAAATGATCAGGGATCAGATTGTTATCATCATATACTGACCGACTCCAAAAGCTCTAGTCGGTTCACTAACCATAATTTCAATAAAACACAATAAAAGAAACTATTAAAACAACCATGAGTAAAACAATTTAAAATAAGAATTCTAAAAGCCAGGCAGTCTTTAAAAAATCTGTCTTAAGGGCACTTTTGTAGGTAACAAACATAAAAACTTTATAAAAATTAAAGGTTTTAATTATACCATGGATATCTATAGGGAACGCATTCCACAGCCCAGATGATCTGGCAGCATCTGGAGATGGACCTCTTTCAATGACCTTAATATTCGGTGGGGATTATGCAGAAGAAGCATGATCATGCAGGTGAACTGCTCCAAACGGCATGAAAAACTGCTATTGGAGTAGAAACTTACCTTGGATAAAGTTAAAGAGATGGCTAGGAAGGTGGGAAATGATCTTCACTGTGCCAAACCGCTCTCCTTGGTACACCCAAACCTACCTTCTGAAATCCAGGCTGTTCATTCTAAATCAGGCCTGCACAACATAAGGCCCCAGGGCCAGATTCGGCCTGCAGGGACTATTTTACTGACCCCCAGGTATCCTGTAGTAACACAGGAGCTGGAAACTGCCTTATAGCACCGTCCTATGAATATTTTCTCATAAGTATGTTCCATGGTGTTCCCAGCAAGCATGCACACTCCCATGTATGCATGCCTAGGATTGCACCCTGAAAGGGAGAGGAGAGGACATGGTATTTGTCTGGGGCTGACATGCACTCCAGGGGCCCCGCTGATTGAGCAGGGACAGGACCTATTTTCTGGCCACTATCCTTGGTTGAAACTATGGGTCCATTGACAGGGGGAACAGATCCACAAGAAACTAATAATATTTTTAATTGTAATATATTGTGCTAAAAATTGACCTCGGCCCCTGCACACCAAGTTGTGGATGGTTCCGGCCCACTAGGGCATTTGAGTTGTGCAGCCCTGGTCTAAATCCTTCCAAACCCAGTCTACTCATATGGCAGTGCCCAGAAAGTGGCAGCACAAGAAAGGAGGAGCTACCAATGCTACCAATGTGGAGACACTGCCCACAAAGCCGATTTTGCTCACTGTCCTGCATGGAAGGTCACTTGCAACAGGTGCAAAAAAGGGGGCACTATGCTAAGGTTTGCAAGTCTGCTATCCACTCCATTACTGATTCACCAAATGATAAGGATGAGGCAGCTGAACCACTTGTTTTAAGCGTGACAGAGTCAGAGCCTGCTGCTCCCCATTGTCAAGTTAAAATTAATGGCTCTGAAGTGCAGATGCTGGTTGATTCTGGTTCTCCGTACACTATCGTTTCCCTTTTGCAATGGGAAATTTACAAGAAACTCCTCACTACATCCGATCTGCACTTGCACCCTTCAGACATACACCCATTGGGATATGGAGGTTCCCATACTTCACTGCTCTCCTGGAATGAAAAGGATGTACTGCAGAAGAAAAAGTGTATGTATCACAAAAAGGAATCTCAATTTTGGGCTGGAAATACCAGAAAGATCTACGGATAGTGTTAGACCCAAATAGCACGGAATCCGTATTAAAGATGATGGAGCATCCATATGCTGATATGATTACTGATTTCTCAGACATTTTTTGCTGATACGCCTGGCACTGCAATACATTTGAAACGTAAAATTCAGATGAAGGCTTATGCAATAACTGTGTAACTCAAAGTGTGGATCGTATCCATAACATTGCACCAAAGACTTGGAGAGGAGCTCTTAAGACAACAGCTTGCTGACATCATAGAACCTGTTGATTCATCAGAATGGGTCTCTCCCATTGTTCTCGTGTGGGAATCAAATGGTACACTTTGAATGTGCGTAGATTTAAAAGATGTGGACTCTGACATGGTAGTGGATTGTCATCATTTACCCATACAATGTAAACTGTATGTTGATCAGAAACAGGGTGCAAAACAAAGAACATTTCAGGTGGCGGACTTTGTTCGATTATGGCTGCCTTATAAAGTGAGAAAGGGATGTTCCCAATATTCTGGACCAAAACAAAGAATCAAAATCCAAGGAGATTATGTCCTATTGGATGATGGAAAGAAATGGAAGAGTTCAAGACTTTCCAGCATGCATACAATGAGACAAGAGGGAATGGAGTCTGATCTCAAGACAGGAACTGGAGAGGAATTCTATCTTGCCTCCAGTTTTGACCTTGCAGATGAGGCTGATGAAACTGATGGACAATCCTTGGTACCAGAACAACAAACAGCTCCTGTGCCAGAGAACCCAGGACTTAGGAGAATGGAGACCACCTAAAAGACTTCATGACCTTGTCATGAGATTTTAAATCAATACAATTTTTGGTTGTTATAAAAGGGGAGGGATGTATTGTATTCTATCCAGTAATCCTTTTCAGATTTTTGGACATTTGTCCCAGTGGGGATCCTGTAGAGAGTGTGGGGGAAGACTCAGAAAGGAAAACAGAGGAAAAGCAGAGGGGAAAATGGAGTTGTTGCTGAATAAACCTTTAGTTAAATCTACATAACATTTCCTTGTGTGTATGAGGGAAGTGACTATAAAACAAGTACCTTCACTTTTAAAATTGTTTTGAGTGGCTTTTTATCTAGGGCAGTGCACATGATCCTTCTATTTTATCTTCAAACCAGCCTTGTGCAGCAGGTTAGATTGAGGGATGCATGTCACTGAAGAAGCTTTGTCATTGAGGAGGGCTTTGCTCTTGGTTCTTCCCAATCAAAGGCCTGGCTTATTCATGCAACAGGTGGAGGGAGTGGAATGGTAATGTGGTAGAAAAGACTGTAGCACAGCAGAGCATGGATGAAAGACCCCATTTTTAATGGTTTTCTACACTAAAAATTCCCTTCTTGAAAAGAGTAAACCCCACAGCAGGCCTTTTCTCTTACAGCAATTATTTTTTTCAGGGAGCAATATTCAAAAGTGGAATTCAGTACCTGCAATCTGAACAGTCCAATACCACTGTATTCCATTGGATATATAGATGCAGCCTCTGTTGTCTATTGATTCTTGTCTATTGAGTTCATGTTCTACAGAAGTGTTGTAACTATACAGGTTTATGACGAGAATTATATACATCTCTCTGGCTAGGTTCCTAATATAGGCCTGCACTAGATTTCTCTTGGTCCAAGGAAAGTGGGCGGGGGGCGGGGAGGGGAGAGAGAAAGTCTAGAGGTTGTTGAATTTAACAGTACAGTGCATGGTTAATCAATCCACTGCGGCAGACTAGAACACATAGCCTGGATCTCAAACTCTAACCACACCACCATATTGGTGTAAGTAAGGAATCGTTCTTAAGACTTGCCTTGATCAATGAGCACTAGGGTTTATGTACTGGGGTTGATGAATAAGCCTTATTAGTATAATGTGAAAAATCCAAGGATTTTAACCAAAGAATGTTTATTCAGGAGGAACCAGGTGGGGTAGAGTGAAGCATATTTCCTGGTATGGAAATCTGTAAGCCTTATTTATTTTGTTTGGCTGTTTCTCTCCCTGCCCAGCCCCCCCGCCCCACTTTGTTGTTTTTCATCTACGCTATCCTGTTCCTTTCATTGTATCACAGGGAATATGCGCCTATTGTTAAAACCCAGATTCTTCCTGATGGTTACTGCTATTTGACTTGTCATAAGACTTTGATGTGGCCTGGCTTTGCATTTAGGGTGGATGGCTTTTCTTTTGGATTGGCTTTGGTGTGCTCATTGTGGTTTCTTTACCGTTCTTTAGATACCTTTGCAATAGACTTATTAGAGAGTCATTGACGTAATTAATAGGGAATGTAACTTCTGTTGTGAAATCTTCAAAGAGCCTGCAGTCTTCACTTCTCCTGTATTATCTCTCCCATTTGAAATAACTTCAATAGAGAGATAACTCAGAAGAAGTATCTCTGTTCGGGTCATCTCCCTCATGAGAAGATCATAGAAAGAAGTGGGGAGATATATTCTTCATCCTATGGAAGGGACAAGAAAGCTATGTTTCAAACAACAGGGTTATAGGTTTTGGTTAGATATTTAGACTGCAATGGGAATAAGCTCCATTGAACAGAGCTCCATTGAACTTAGTGGGACTTACTTCTGAATAGGCATAAAATATGTGGATGTGTTCATAATGACTCATTCGGACCATTCCAACTCTTGGGTTCATTTGCATTCTAAGTTTATAGGCAAGGGAGCTCAGGCATGGCTAAAATAAGGAGCTAACCAGACTTTTCTCTACTCAAAGCCTGTATTCCTTCCACTGCTAGGATTAGTGCCATTTTGCCATTTGGTGGCCAGTCCCCCAGTTTGGAGAGATCTTTTTGGATCTCAATACATCACAGTAGAGTATTCTTGAAAGGCTGTTTAGTGCTGCAGATGTTAGAGTGTTGGGACTTGGATGGAGAGGAGCCGTTAAGAACATAAGAACAGCCCTGCTTGATCAGGCACAAGGCCCATCTAGTCCGCATCCTGTTTTGCACAGTGGCCCATCAGATGCCTCTGGGGAGCCCACAGGCAAGAGGTATGTGCATGCCCTCTCTCCTGCTGTTGTTCCCCTGCAACTGGTATTGAGAGGCATTGTGCCTCTGAGGCTGGAGATGGCCCACAGCCACCAGACTAGTTGCCACTGATAGACCTGCCCTGCATGAATCTGTCTAAACCCCTTTTAAAGCCATCCAAGCTGGTGGCCATCACCACATCCCATGGCAAGGAATTCCATAGATTAATTATACGCTGTGTGAAAAAGTACTTCCACTTGTCAGTCCTAAATTTCCCAACTTTCAGTTCCATGGGGTGACTCCTGGTTCTAGTGTTGTGAGAGAGGGAGAAAAATTTCTCTCTGTCTACCCTCTCCATGCATAATTTTATATACTTCGATCATGTCTCCGCTTAGTCGGCTCTTTTCCAAGGTAAAGAGCCCCAGATGTGTAGCCTAGCCTCATAAGGAAGGTGCTCCAGGCCCTGGATCATCTTGGTTTCCCTCTTCTGCACCTTTTCCAGTTCTACAATATCCTTCTTAAGATACAGTGACCAAAGCTGTACGCAGTACTCCAGATGTGGCCGCACCATAGATTTGTATAAGGGCATTATAATATTAGCCTTTTTATTTTCAACCTCCCTCCTAATGATTCCTAGTATGGAATTAGCTTTTTTCACAGCTGGTACGCACTGAGACAACACTTTCAATTAGCTGTCCACCACCACGACCCCAAGATCTCTCTCCTGGTCCCATCAACTCAGATCCCATCAGCGTATATGTGAAGTTGGTGGTTTTTGCCCCAAAATGCATCACTTTACACTTGCTTACATTGAATCACATTTGCCATTTTGTTGCCCAGTCCCCCAGTTTGGAGAGATCTTTTTGGAGTTCCTCACAATCTGTTGTGGATTTCACTGCCCTAAATAGTTTAGTGTCATCTGCAGTTTTGGCCACTTTGCTGGTCACTCCAAATTCTAGATCGTTTATGAACAAGTTAAAGAGCACTGGTCCCAGTACAGATCCCTGGGGGACCCCACTTCCTACCTACCTCCATTGTGAAAACTATCCATTTATTCCTACTCTCTGTTTCCTGTCCTTCAACCAGTTACCGATCCACACATGAACCTGTCCTCTTATTCCATGACTGCTAAGTTTACAAAAGAGCCTTTGATGGGGAACGTTATCAAAAGCTTTTTGGAAGTCCAAGTATGCTGTGTCAGCCGGATCACCTTTATCCACATGCCTGTTGACACTCTCAAACAACTCTTAAAGGTTAGCGAGGCAAGATTTTCCATTGCAGAAGCCATGCTGGTTCTCCTTCAACAAGGCCTGTTCTTCTATATGTTTAACAATTTTTTCCTTAAGTATGCTTTCCATCAATTTACCCAGCACTTAAGTTAAGCTGACTGGCCTGTAATTTTCCAGATCCCGCCTGGATCCCTTCCTGAAAATTGGAGTCACATTGGCTACTTTCCAGTCCTCTGGTACAGAGCCTGATTGTAGGGACTAGTTATATTTTTTTGCTATGAGATTGACAATTTCACATTTAAGTTCCTTCAGAACTCTTGGGTGGATGCCATTTGGCCCTGGTGATTTGTCAATTTTTAGCTTTTCAAGACAGTTTAGAACATCTTCCCTTGACACCTTAAATTCACCCAGTTCCTCAGCCACTAAACCTGAAAAACTCAATTCTGGAGTGGGTATATGTTCATTATCCTCTGCCATGAAGACAGATGCAAAGAACTCATTCAGCTTCTCCTCCTTAATAATTCCTCGCATGCCCTCATCATCCAAGGGTCCAACCGTCTCCCTGGCAGGGAGTTCTGGGTTCAAATAACTGATCAGTGATGGCTCACTTGATGGTATTGGGACAATTGCTATCAATCAGTCTAATCTACTGCACAGAGTTGTGAGAACAGTTGGATAACCCTATGAATGCTGGTCTAAGGGGTGGGGTGTTTTTTTGGAGGATGGGTGAAATACTATAGCAAAGTAGAGATGTGCAAATTGATTCAGGTACAAATAGATTTGTATACAAATCTAGCTGATTTGGGTGATTTGGTGACAAAACAAATCACCCCTGTGGTCCATTGGCTAGATTTGGGTACAAATCAAATCACACCTGATCCGATTCAAATTGATTTGAGATTCAGATCACTCCTATTAATTTCCCCAGATTCCCAGCTTTCATTTTTTTTAAAAAAGCTAAGCTCTAGACCTTGTAGAAGCGGTGTATAATAACTTTCCCTCAATGAATCCCTATGAGGATTCATTACACACCTTCATTTCTTCTATTCACTTTGACTGTCTTTTTGACAGTACCAACTAGACCCCACTCCCACCTGCAAGGCAGTGGGGTACTACTCAGTTTATGTTCTAGGATTTTTTCCAAGTGTTTAGGCTCTTTAGTGTCTAATAACCTTTCCTCATAATGAATCCCTGTGAGGGATTCCAAAGAGTCTAAACACCTCAAAAACCTACCCGGCTTGTGGGTTGCGGGGCAGTTGAAACATGGAATGCCACTAATTCCCCACCCCTACCTGCAAAGCAGTGGGGTCAAAATGAATAGAAGAAATGGTGTGTATGTGTGTGTGTGTGTAATGAAGACACTAAAGAATCTAAAAAATACCTAAAAAATAAACTGAGTACCCCAGTGTGTGGGTGGGTGGGTGGGGTGTAGTTGACATATGGCAGTTGACAGTTGGCACTGTCCAATGACAGTCAAAATGAACAGAAGAAACTAAGGTGTATAATGAATCCTCATAGGGATTCATTATGAGGAAAAGTTATTAGACACCAAAGAATGTAAACATTTCAATATTCCTAAAAATTAGAACAAGTACCCCACTGCCTTGCAGGTGTGTGTGTGTGTGTGTAGTTGGCACATGGCAGTTGACATTTGGCACTGTCCAGTGACAGTCAAAATGAACAGAAGAAATGAAGGTGTGCAATGAATCCGCATAGAGATTCATTATGAGGAAAAGGTATTAGACACCAAAGAATCTAAACACTTGAAAAAAATGACTGCATATTTTGCTTCATAACTCCACTTCTACAAGGGATAGGGCTTAGCTTTTTTTAAAAAAAATGAAAGCTGGGGATCCATGTTAGAGTTAGGATATGGCAACTTTGAATCCTCACTGTTTTCTATGGCAGAAATGTTCAAAATAAGTAAAAATTAAGACAATTAATTAAAGATCAACCAAGTGTCCCACTGCCTTGAAATTTGGGTGGTAGGTGGCACCCATGGGGACCTATCTACCACCCAGATTTGGTGCCCCTGGGACCTTGTTAAATGGTCCAAAATCAGTCTGAATTGAATCAAAGCAAATACAAATTGAATCTGGGGTGATTTGGAAGGGGAAGATTTGGATACAAAACAAATCAGCAGTGATTTGTTTTGGGCACAAATCGAATAAAAAATTGATTTGTACACATCCCTATAGCAAAGGATCCTTTTTGCTAAGCAGGGTCCACCCTGGTTTGCATTTGAATGGGGGACATGTGAGCACTGAAAGATATTCCCCTCAGGGGATGGAGCTGCTCTGGGAAGAGCATTTGCATGCTTACATGCAGAAGGTTGCAAGTTCTCTCCCTGGCATCTCCAAGATAGGGCTGAGAGAAACTCCTGCCTGCAAGCTTGAAGAAGCTGCTGCCAGTCTGTGTAGACAATACTGAGCTAGATGGACCAACTGTCTGACTCAGTGTAAGGCAGCTTCCTATGTTCCAGTGTTCCACTGAATAACAAGAGTGCCATAGAAAGCATTCTAATGACTGTGTTTGAACCCTGTAGTAAGCAACAATATTTCTAGACCTACATTAATTACATTTAGAACCAGTGTTAGTGATGTTAAAAGTTTGTAATTACCTGAATCAGAATATAAATTTGTCCAACTCATTATGCTCAGACATAGTCTAAACTGAATGCCATTTCCTTGAGAAGTTCTCCTCCGGTCTGGAAAGTAAAACTAAGCACTAAGTATGCGTGGTAGTGATCACTAGACCAGAGATCCCATGCCTCCTAGGACCATGCTCAAAAGTTATTGATTGCTGTGAACTGAATAGCAGATGATCCTATGTGACCAGGAGATCCGCCCCCCCACCCCCCGCCCAAATATAATCCCTTGGTCAGTTTTCTGGGTGGCTCCATTTTTGAGCAGCTTCAGCCAGCACTGGGCTCCCAGCCTGGCTGGGAACGCATCTCCCTGCCTTTCCAAACAGGGAAAGGTGCAGTTCTGGCCTCTGGAATGCACAGCTTCCAGATTCCCCTTTACAAGCACCCCCTTGAACCACCAAACCGGTTTGGTCAAATGGACTGGATCGGCTGGTTCAACCAAACCGGTTCAAGGACCAGCAGTTTGGTTCAAATCTGGTCTGAATTTGAACTGAACCACAAATTATGCACACCTCTAGTTGTGCTTCTGCCCACCACTTAAGTGCTTAGAAAAAACAGGCTGACATCTGGACTAGGTTACTCAGTAGTACTACTCAGGGGTTACTCTGAAGGGCTATTTAATTTCACTAGGACTCTGTTGAGTATTTTAGTCAGGATGTCAGCCACAGTCTCTACTTGACTGTACGGCTGTACAGATGGAGGCAGGAAAATGCCAACCGTTCTGGAAGCTGCTTGTCTGGTACATCTGCACGACGTTGCTTCATGAAAAGGCTGGTCCTAGTCCAGAAGCAAATAGAATAATGACTGACATACCATGCAAGGAAGCACAGGCAATAGGAGAACCTTCCATGCAGCTGCAGCTTCAGAAACACTGCAGAGGATGTTGCAGAACAGGGCAGCTTGGTTCTGTTGTAAAGTTGTGCAAATGCAGGTGCCCAGTATGATGCCCACTGGAAATAATGGTGCTTGCACAAATTTGTGATGGAGCACAACAACTGTGCTCTGCAACACCAGCAGTGCTTCCACAGATGCAACAGCATGGATGATGCAATCGTGATGCCATGGTGATTCCTTGGCTAGCATCTCCTTGTGCGGTATGCTAGCCGAATAAACCTAGAAGAGTCATTGAGAACAATTCTGCCAATTTCCTTTCTTATTTCTTGAATTGTAAGGCTGAGGCTTCCCTTCAACTTTATAGAATTCCTTTCCCCATTAAAATAAAAAGCAAGCTTCTACAATTCATGACCAAAGAAAATATGATGCCAATGCTTCCCAGAGTCTTAGAAAACAATGGAATGGGCTCTAGCATGTAGCAAATTGTTGGCTTTGTCACCATTGTCTAAAGGGGTAGGTATGTCTCCCCTTCGTGAACAAATGTTTTGTTGTACCACTCTGAACATTTCACATACAGCCTTTGTAGTAAATTGACAATATACAACATTAAGCAACATTCTCTGTGCATCCTAGCCTTTTGTTAGAGTTGGTGTTTTTCTTTAATTATAAGCAGATGATCTAAACAAGACTCTGATTTAGGGAACAAACACATTACTGGAGTTTATTGTTGGATTTTGTTTGTCATCTGGGCGCCTTGAGAGCCCGTGTATTTTGCCACTTTGCTCTTCTTTTTGGAGACATTAAAGAGCACTTTCGAGTTAAACTTATAACAGGGCATTGTGAAAAGCGGAGCATATGGCGACGAGTTGACCAAAGGGATTGCGAACTTCCCTGTTTGGCTTTTAACTCCCTGAAAGAGCAGAAGGTAAACCTTGTAAGAAAAGCAAATGAAGGTCCCATTCCTGAACAGGCTTTCACCAGATGCCTACCTACCTCCCCCCATGTTTGTGTTTTCTCCAGTGTTGCGGGTGGGGGGGCTGAACTTTCCTCTAGCCTTTGTTTGCTTATGGGAGGCTTAAGGCTTATGCAAAAATTGGCACCTAAGTATAACATAGTTTTCTACGCGGCAGCAGCTAGAAGTTGGGAACCAGGGGCCAGCTTTTAGGCTTTATTTTAATTGTGGCTCTTGTAATCCCACAGTGCCAAATGCTTGCCTTATTGCAGACGTGCGCTTGGTAGGCAAAGCTCTTTTAAAGAAACAGAAAGAGTAATAGGGTTAAGCTTTGGAGTCCAAGGCACCTTGGTGGATGGCAGGCAATAGTAGCTCTTAGTGACTTGTATGGGAATCACTGGCTTTGTATCCATCCGATCCTGCTTTTGAGTTTCAGGGCCTCTTTTTGCAGTCATTTTATAACTACAGTGGGGCAGAGTTGCTGTCAGTGAAAAAATGGGTCTTGAAGCTATATAACGACTTGAATGCCACAGCTCTGTAGTTCAGCAAAAACAGGCCAGGTCTTTCCATCATAAGACGGAAGTGGTAAAATCCCGAGGTTGTTGAGTGGACTCTAGCACTAAGACTGCAAGTAGGGGATGCCTTGACATCTGCTCCGTGTGATGAGTTACCAGGGCTACAGGTTGGAGCACTGTGAAGTCCCTGGGTATTGTCACCTCCCACTGAGGCTAGCCATTGGTTCTCCTCAACAAGAAGGAGCAAGACGCATTTGCTTAGGTCTTTCCTGGCTGTGGCTCCTGGCTAGTACACTGGGAGGCTATTCTCACGATTGCAGAAAATTGGGCTAGCCCAGTGGTTCTAGAGCAGGTAACCCGCTCAAATACCCCTCCCCTAAAACCGGGTTTGCAGAGCAAGCGCTCCACAAACCCGGTTTGTTCTAACATGAGTAGCTGCGGCATGGCTCTGCACCACAGCTATTCACGAGGAGACCCCCGGAGAGGAGGCGAAAAGCTGCCTCCCAGCTCCGGGGGTCTCACCAGCTCCTCCCAGCCCCTGCCGGCTCCATCATGGAGCCAGCAATCGTGTGGTCGGCCAATCCGGCCGCCCAGGGCTCCCGCCCAGATAGTCTGTGGGGAGAGTGGGCTTAGCCCGCAATCCCCGCTCAGCTCCTGAAACCGGGTCTCACTGAGACCTGGCTCTGAGACCTGGCTCTGAGTGTGACTTCGGCTCAGTTCCTGGCTCCCACTCAATAGTTACCTCTAGTTCAGCTCTGACGTCCAACCCACTCCTTGCTGTGCTACCATATTTACCCGAGTGCAAGACGACTCTGAATTTAAGTTGAGTCCCTTAAAAAAATAGAGGTTAAATACATATGCTTATTTACTCAAAAGAAAGAGTTTTCTGAATCTAAGATGACACCACCACCCCCCGGATTTCTAATATGAAAGAACTTGTAAGAAACCTAGTCTTGGATTCAGGTAAATACAGGAGTTTTCTACTTACCAGTCTTCTCACTCAGACCGTTTTTAAGACTCAGAGAGGCCTAACTGTTCATTTGAGGCTCTCCTTCCTTCTCTTCTCAGTTGGAGTGAATTGTTTATCAGTGCTGATATGGCTCATTCTATGTGTGAAGCCCAAGGCAATTCCATCCCCCCTCCTCGCAACAGGACCTGTTTCTAGTCTGTAGTAGTTGAAAGACTGGGGCAGAAATTCTAAGCAGACTTCCCTTGGGATACACATCAGATTGGCACTGAACTTTCAAAAAAGTGCAGCTTGAAGTGAATTTCAAGATTCCTTTCAAGGAAGAACATCTGAGAATTTTCAAGGGAATCAAATGAATTTCTAAAAGCCAAATGGCATTTCTTGGGGGGCTTTTGCGTACTTCTTTCTTCCAGACAGCTGTGCCTAGAATTGCACTGTTGAGTTCAGGTTGAAAGAGAGTGGCTTGTCCAACATCTTTCTGTAACTCCACGGTAGTGGGGGGACTTATTTATTTATTTATTTATTTATCTATCACATTTGTACACCGCCCCAAACTTTCATCTCTGGCCGGTTAACAATAGCTTAAAACAGAAAAATATATACAAAAATTTAAAACAATTTAACAATTTAAAAATCATCTACAAATTAAAACCTTAAAATTTTAAAGAACTGAAAAAGCTTGGGTGAAGAGGTGGGTTTTCAAATGCTTTTTTAAAATTGTCAGAGATGGGGAGGATCGTATCTCAGCAGGGAGCGCATTCCATAGTCTTGGGGCAGCAACTGAGAAAGCCCATCTCCGTGTGGCCGCCAGCCGAGCTGGCGGCAACTGGAGACGGATCTCTCTGGACGACCTCAATGGGCGGTGAGGCTCATAATGAAGAAGACATTCTTTTAGATACCTAGGGCCTACGCCATTTAGGGCTTTATAAGTTATAACCAGCACTTTGTATTTTGCCTGGAAACCTACTGACTTCTCCATCATTGTGCACTGAAACACAGTAGTTCTCCAGTTCAGTGAAATGACAATTCTGTTTGTGGTCAACATTCACTTTGCAGACCTTTGCATTTCCTTCCATCACTCCGCATAAGCTTTTTTATTAAAAAAAAACCTTGTGCTATGAAGCTACATGATATTAATCTAGAGTAAATGATCTATTTCAGATTTATGCTGGGGAGGGAATTCACCAGGGTGCATATGAGTATCTCATCCCAGAGCTCAATGAATAATGTATTACACTTAGCCGTGGCAGGGGTTGTATTAGCTGAATTCATGTCATTCCATTTCTGGCTATAAGCAACCTAGCTTTCCTTCATTTGTCATTCTGAGCCCTGTATTCCTTAGAAAGGAGTCCGTATACAAGTAGAAGCTATTTTTCTTCTTGTCTGCTTTAAAAAGAATACTTTCTCTTTGGCTTAGACACACATTCATTCTTCCTAATGCTTTTTAAAGAAAGCAGAGCCTTTAAGATCAAAGATATTCAGCCAACACCTGTGCTAACAGTATTTTCAATTGCTATTGAGCATTCTTTGTAAAGCTGTTTTGCTAATGCAGGTGCTTTCTTAGTCTAATATAGGGAATTTAAATGAATCCATAAAGGATGCATACTGAGCATCCTCCACATATCTTTTTCTTATGCATGCATAAAAGTAGAGTTTTTTCAGAATAAAAAATATCAAAGATTTTCTCCATTACTCTTTGTTGGTGGTTGACGTATTTTGTTCTCAAATGTATAAATCAGGAACGGCCACCTGGCATCACATAGTTTACATGCAACCCATGGAAAACATTTTCTGACCCCAGACATCCCTACCATTTTTTTTTTGAAGTGTGGTAAAACATTTTCAACAGTTTCACTTGTACAGAAATTGTTTTCAAATGTTATGTTATGTGGGGAACATACAGTCTGCAACATAACAATTTGTTGTATGTATCTTTGAGTTTCAAGTGGCCATGCCCAAGTTCATGTGTTCATGCTCACAATCTCTGGCTTTGAGAATATGATCTCTTTGACACCCAGGATTCGTATCCCTCATCTTGGCTGATGCTGATGCTTCAGAAGAGGTCATTCCCCCAGCATATGAGTATGGCATGTGTTTCACATTTGTACAGTTAATTCATGCAGAGTTAGGGAAGAAATTAGGGCTAAACCAAAAGCTTTCAATGCAGAACTTTCAGCTCGGCATTTTGAGAGTGGGGGGAGATCAGGGGATGAACTGGGGGACCTGACTTACCTGTTTCATTGGGCTTCCCCCTTTGGTCATCACTAAGAGCCATGAACATAAGAGCAGCCGTGCTAGATCAGGCCCAAGGCTCAACTAGTCCAGCATCCCGTTTCACACAGTGGCCCATCAGATGCCACTGGAAGCCACAGGCAGGAGTTGAGGGCATGCCCTCTCTCCTTCTGTTACTCCCCTGCAACTGGTACTCAGAGGCATCTTGCCTTTGAGGCTGGAGGTGGCCTTTAGCCCTCCAACTAATAGCCAATGATATACCTCTCACATGGTTCTCCAGTCATCCATATTTTCTCTCTCCAAAATGCCTCTCATGTTGCATCATTCCCAGGGGCATTCTGGGAGGAAAATTGGGACTGCCAGTTGGTAGTCACTGAGTGGGCCACTGCTGCTGTAACTAGAAAGCCCCAATTTCACACCTTATGAGGCCTCTGATAGCCCCACCGTTGTATCTGCAGGGGCTAGGATCACAGAGGATGGAACCAAGCCAATTTATTTATTTTATTTGTATTTATTTAACACACATCTATACCACCCAAAACTCATGTTTCTGGGTGGTTTACAATTGCCAAAGTGGCAAGGTATGTTTCTTGACTATGGGGAGTAATGGGGCAGGAGGACAGAATTGTGCAACTCCCACAACAGGGCGGTCTCATGAGAGACTGAGTCCCTGGAGCTTCATGGCTTGGTCTCTTGTGAGACCTTCACCAGATGTCAGGAAGCATTTAAAAGCCTGGCCGATATGAGCTGAGCAATCAAAGGGCTTGAGGAAGTGTAAGACTATTGCTCACTCTGTAGTAATGCCCAGAAGAGGGGAAAATGACAAGAGACAAGGGACATAATGGGGTGAGGGAGGAGGTGACTGAACCTCTCAGTTCCTTCCTACATGGACCAAAGTTCTGAGTCCCATTGCCTGAAGGGCTGTGATACCAGTAAGGACTGATAGAGCTGAATCCACCAGAGACCCGCCCCCATACTGTTTTTAGGGAAACCTTCCAAAGTGGTTTACATAGCAACATTAAAATGACATGCATCAATAAAAAACCTATACAAGAAGCAACAAAGACTATGAGGTCATAAACACAACCATCTGGGGTTAGTTTGGTAGGGAGGGAAGATTGGCAACCACAATCCCAACACACGAGCAGAGGTTCCATGTGTATATGGCAACTCACCCCACAAATGACCTAGATTCCTGGCACTTCAGGAAGGGAAAACAAAGCTGGGTCCATCAGTAGCCATCTTTTTCAACGAGTCCTGAGGCTAGAGGGGTCAGGCAGAGTAGATCTCTGCCTGACCCCTCTGGTCTTGGGACTAGATGATAGAGATGGCAGCCAGCTCCCAGGAGGCACTGAAAATGATGCAAGCATGCAGACAACCAAATTCAGGACAGTAGTTATTTTAGTCCTACCTTGGTTTAGAGTCAGGCAGGAGAACTGGGTTAACTGGGTTTGAATGGGGTGAGTACATGGGAGTCCTGTGGGCCAAAGCCACCCAGCTTTGGGTGCCCCCCCAAAGCTGGCTTTGCTCTCTTTTACGCAGCCTTTATAGTCATGAGACAGCCTTCGTCTCCTTTTCTTGTGCCCTCCTGCTAAAATGCCCCCACATTTGTATTACCAGTAAATGGGGCGGTGAAAATAGGAGAACATTTCAGCTGAGCCTTAACGGGATCAAGCCCTCTTGTGTCCATTAGCCTTCCTCCTCCACCTAGAGCTTATGTGCATGCAAGCGATATATGCATAGGCTCTGTACACATAATCGGTGACTCGCTCAAAAGCAGGCTCCCTAATCACATGTACAGAGAATATAAGCACACAGTTTGTATACATGTAGGCTCTTTCACGTATGCCAGATGTGCATATGCCAAATGTGAATAGGGGTGAGGGGACTCTGCATGCACTGAATGTTCACACATTTAATTTGTAACGTGAACACTTCTATGGTATGTAAAGGATTATGGTCAGAGTTGGGTATATCATGAGATAAAGGGAAATGGCTACTTCAGGTGGTGAATTTTGCATTCTATTAAAGATAGCAGACCAGAGTGGGGAAAAGGCAGAACTCACCCATGGAATGCCATTGCTTGCATTATTTCAAGCAAACCTGTTGGTACAATCTGCAGAATCTTCTTCTTGCATAAGCTTCATTAAAATCAGAGAAAATCTTCTTGCAGAAGCTTCATTAAAATCAGAGAACTTCCCAGTACGTATTGCTTCATTTTCATGTGTATGGCTGAGGCAAGAGCATTAAAAAAAAAGAATCCAAATATAAGAATATTTTAATATAATAGTGATAACTGTGTGCTTTTAAAACATTGTTTTTAAACCATAAAAACAGTATGGATCAATAAAAATTGATCCACACTCAATAAAAATTGATCTATACTGGATCAATAAAAATATAACTAAAATATAATACAAATTAGTATGAAAATTATTATAATAAAAATATAATAGAAATTGATACACTGGATCAATAAAAATATAACAATAAATCTCAATAAAACCAATACAAAATAGTCATCGAGGTACTCTCCGTATTAAATCCAATAGTTCATATTCAAAATTGCCGATTAAATGGGAGAAATGTGCATAAATGTTTCCAGTATTGTGCTTTAGTTCAAAGATGAAGCAATATACTCTGACATATTGCTGAACCCAAACAGGGTATTGTTTTGTTTCTTATGGCTGAGAGGTGCCATTTGGATTTTCTGCGTCAAGCATCACAGTAGTGGTGAGTAACCTTTTCCTGTTTTCAGTGGGCCACAAAATCTCACTTAATTTGAAAAACAATATCCTTTTCAAAATATCCAGTCCAGTTTTGTCTTAAATCCAGTGAGATTCTTGGATAGTTTTATGTTAAACTATGGAAATTTGCACCAATGCAGTCATAATGGAAAAATGATCCCGGAAAAACAGTTTCCTGGATCATTTTTCTGTGAAACATTTTGCACAGCACTGTTTGCACTGAGAGACCCCTTCCATGGTTGTAACAGACATTCTTTTGTGCATGCAAGGAGTTTTCTGGACTACAGCTCATGCTTTGAATTGTACGACGGTGCCCTGAGAAAGAATGCAAGCAATAGCATTTCAAGAGGCAGCTTCTCACTGCTGTGTGAGGGACAAGCTTTCTGACATGTTGTGGAGTAAATCTACAGGTAGCATAGAAATAATGCCATGGGTTTACTTTCAACTATAAATTCAGAAGTGAATGATCAGATTTGGGCCCTTTTATAGATATACTATAGTGTACATTTATTAAAATGCACGCACACATAAACATTCAAGCACCAATAATTACACTGCCAGTTTTCATAGATGCATTGACTTTGCTATGATAATGAGAAACACTGATTTTCTCTTCAAAGCTTGCTGTGACAATGAGAAACACTGATTTTTAAAATTAATTTTCATCTCTCTCTCTCTCTCTCTCTCTCTCTCTCTCTCTCTCTCTCGATAGAGAGATATAGATATAGATATAGATATAGATATAGATATAGATATAGATATAGATATAGATATAGATATGTGTGTGGGTGGATGGAATGGAATCTTTATTATAGTCATTGACCAGACAGAAATAACCTACAGCAATCGTGATTTTACCTGTACTTTCTTACAGAACACAGTTCAGAATATAATAATATATAATGCAACCGGCATTCATGATTTTACCAATTGCTTCCTTAAATATGTGTTAGTGTGTGTTGTATATGTACCAATAGGGGGCAGAAGAAGCATTTGACAACAAAAATATTACCTTCCCCTACCCTGGCAATCAATCTCTTTCTGTCAGAATACAAGCCTATGGTGAACACAGCACTGTGTGAGAACCACAGACACAGGGAACACCTCCACTTGACGGCAGATTTCAAATGTGACACAAAAATATGTGGCAACAAACATCTGTAGTGACGTAACCCTCAGCAACCAAAATACAGACTACCCTGAGGACGGTGCCAAAGAAGGAGGGGCGGTCTTGTTCCCTGTTGCTTCTGAGGACAGGACTACAACCAGTGGGTTGAAATTAGAAGGAAGCCGAGTCAGGTTAGACATTAGGGGGGGTTTCCTAACTTGACAGTAGAACAGTCTCCCTCTTGCACTGAGTGAACTCTTCTTTGCTTGAGGCTTTCAAAGAGAGGCTGGATGGCCTTCGGTAAGGTTTGTGGTAGCAAATCCCCACAGTAAGTGGGGGATTGGATAGAAGCCCTTCAAAGTCCCTTCCAACTCAACGATTTTATGATTCCACTGCCGTTTCCCAGAGTTTATTGTCAGATGTGTACTGCTGTGAAGATCGTATTGTCTGGGTTTGGCGTGTGATGCCACATCAGGAATCGAACCTATAGGCAAGCGTGTTACTTGCATTGCTACCTTCTGAGGGCTTCGGACTGAGGTGGCTCCCAATACCAATATAATATAAACACAAAACAATGATTTAATCAAATGCAAGTGACAGACAATGTGGCTATTCATACGCACATGCAAAACTGGGCGAAGGGAGCCCAGCCTGGTTTTGCATGTTCATGTGAACCGCTGGGATCGGGCTGATCCTGGTGGCTACCCGGACGCAAACCTGCCTCTTTAGCCACCCTTCAAAATGAAGTTAAGGGAGTGAGCGCTCCCTTAAACTCATTTTTTGGCTCGTGTGTCAGCGGCTGCTGTTTGCTAACCCTAACCCGCCCAAGGAGGCAGCACTGCTCATCTGCAGGGAGGGTAAGTAATCCGCTCTCCCCACAGACTGCCCTGGAGCCCTTCTCACGGATCGTGAGAAGAGGCTCAATATCAAAACTGCAGCACCAACAACAGCAGGAGCCCATAAGGCTTCAGGCATTGACTACACCAGATCTGCTTAGCTTCAATGAGGTGGCTGTATGTATCACATGCCCTCAGACTATGGCCATTATGCACTGCACCAAGAGCTGATGTATATATGCATTCACTGCCTTGAACCTGCTCACAAGTTAACATATTTACCTGAATAGAAGATGACTCTGAATTCAAGTCAACCCCCTTAAAACAGAGGTTAAATATTTGTTATACCTGTACTTACTTGAAAGGAACAGGGCTCTGGATTTAAGATCTATCTATCTATCTATCTATCTATCTATCTATCTATCTATCTATCTATCTATCTATCTATCAAACTTGTACACTGTCCCAAACTTTTGTCTCTGGGGCACCTGATTTCTAACATCAAAGAACTTGAGGGGGGAAACCTAGTCTTGGATTCAGGTAAATGCAGTAAGATATCTGTCTGAGTTCCTTCTCTAGGTCTCCCTGTCTTCAGAAGCGGCTACCATGGAGAGGGCTTTGGTGGCATCCCACGTTTGGAACTTGCTCCCCAGCAGAGGCGTATCTAGGGAAAATAGCGCCTAGGGCAAGCACTGAAATTGCGCCCCTTGTCCAAACATCCAACACCCATCTTTCAGATAACTTTACCATAATATCAGCTGAAAAATACAAGTCAAGCTCGTTAATCTTTTAATTTTTCAAAAACAATTTAGAAAACTACAAATTTCAGTATGCTGGGGCTCATGAAATACCCAAATACTATGTGGAGGTATACTTGGAAAACTAATGTCTAATTCTCTACTATGCATTGTAGCATCACTATTACATAAGTTTTTAAAAGAAATTGAGAATTTGACTTTTCCCTATTTACTCTGAAAATAATTAAAAGATATGCAGAGTAAACTGTGTCACTGCTTGGAATATATTCTAGTATTTCAGAAAGACAGTTAAAATGAGAGAAAGAGAGCAAGAAACTCCCAGTGGGCCTTAATACTAAGGCTAATTAATACTAATTTCACACTGATTGAAAGACAAACTCACCATTAATAGCCATATTATTAAGACATCACATTTAACTCACTTATAACAAGAAGCAAAGAGCAAATGAATAGAATCCTAGCTCATAAGCTTCAGCTCATTATTCACAAGCCCTGATTCTCTGTATATAGTGCCAAACTGAATATGTGTACAGTGACTTATATTATATTAAAAAAAAACAAAAAAACCTGTAGCCCCTAAAGGCTGTGGGGTGGGTCTGCAAAGGTTCCCGCTCCCCTCGCTGGCCTCTAGGGCTTTGCAGGGACCATTTGAGCATGTGTGGTGGGCCTCACATAGGCCATTTGAGCATGCACAGTGGCCATTTTGTTTTCAGTGGCCACTTAAAAATTTATTTATTTTTTAAAATGGCGCCCCCCTTCAAGTGGCGCCTGGGGCATGTGCCCTGCCTGCCCTACCCCTAGATATGCCCCTGCTCTCCAGGAGGTTTTACACACAGGGCTTCTGCCCCAAATCTACTTCAGAGGAGAGTGTGTGCATTCACACACCAGCCAAACTTACCCTGAATTCCCTTAGAGATTCTTGGACCCACGCCACACACAAATTGGGCTTTGTGATGCAAATTCTAGCTTATCGCGACGTATTTCTGGATTTTTAATATAAGCTACTTTTTCTGAAAACACTGGAGCAATTAGGGAGAGGCAATGACGTAGAATCATTAGCATGATAAGAGGGATGTTCTCTTTAGAAATGCAGATTTCGCTCTTAAGGAAGCTCTCACTCTCCCCCCCCCCCACTGGCTACAAGGACAACCTGGAGCATGACATGTGAACTTGTTTCAAAAACAAACTCTGAGAACATCAGGGAGTGGCTGCTTCCCTCAATGCCGCGAGTGTAGTTCGAAGTTTGCTCAACATTTACCTCAAAGCATGAAGCCATGTGCGAATAACTCCCAGGGAAGGTAGCCTGATGCTATCATTACTGTTACATCAATCATCATTATTACTTAGGTACCAGGCTAAGATCATTCTATTTTTCCAAGCTTTTAATTAACACTCATATTGATGTCTCTTTATGTTGCCGGTACTATTTTATCCTGCTGTCTTAAATCTTGGTGGTTTCTTTGTACTAGTGAACTCTGTTTATTTTGTGTATTTTTCCCCCTTGTTAGTTACCTTGAGAATTTTGCATCCATGGAATGGTGAGGCAAGCATTTCTTAAGTAAGTAAATAAATATTCTGCCCCAAGTAAATGCCACACACAAACTGGCATGTTTGAAATTAGAATCTGGAATCTTAGAATGTAACATTCAGGATTATTCTCCCTGAAATAGTTGTGGAAACCTAGAGGTTATGGATTCAAGACCGAGTTGGAATATTCATAATGGATAAAGTGTAAAGGTAAAGTGTGCCGTCAAGTCGATTTCGACTCCTGGCACTCACAGAGCCCTCTGTGGGCTTCAGGAGTTGAAATCAACTTGATGGCACACTTTACCTTGCCCCCGTTGGTTGCTCCAACTGCCTCCCAGAAAGCCTGGGTGATGCATCCTCTCTTATTCCCTCCGAAGCCCTCTTCAAAACCCCCATGTTCTCAGATGCCGTTGGCACAGCCTTTTCATCCCTAAACCCTGCTGTAACTCAGCCTAACTATGTGTAACTGAAATGATAGCTTATTATTTCCCAGCTTATACCTATTCCAATTTCCCTCCCTTCCACTGTTGCCAGTATCTAGTTTATGAGCCCGCCAGGGCAAGGACCTATCCTTGTTTTGCAATGTGACAATGGTGCTATGTAAGTGCATTACTACTACTACTACTACTACTAATAATAATAATAATAATATCATCACCACCACCACCACCACCACCGTGAATGAAAAGTCCACTCAGCCTCATCCAAGATCTCTGTGTGTGCATCAAAGCAAATATTGAGTAATGCATAAACTTGCATTGATTAAGCCCCACCAATTGTAAACAACAAATTGCTTCCTTTCTCTTTTTTATTTTTGTTAGTGTCCTCACCCTGTGCTCATTATTTTCTTCACTTCTCTGGATTGATGTAGGAAACATTGCAGCATCTTTGTTCTTTCAATGGAGGGTGAGGTTTTTGGCCTCCTCTGTGGTTAATCCTTGTGACACTCCAAGGAACTTTTGTCATTTCAAGGGTTGTTTTGTAAGTTGTTCCAAAATGATTGCCTGGGATTTCACAATCTCCTCTCTACTTAGGTAACTTTGGTGTACAATGGCAAAAGCAGTGACCCCAAAGGTACCTCTGCTATCTTATGATGTCATTGTTGGACCCTTATTTGGTATGGGCAGACTTGTTTGTATTGTGCAAGTGCTTGATGACAAACCCATGTCAAACATGTCACTTTTGTGATTTGTTTTGCAATTTAAAATTGTGTGTGTGTGTGTGTGTATTGTACACATGTGATTGATAGACTGTGAAAGTTCCAGGGGAGGCAGTAAGTAGAATTGGTAACAGTGCCTGAAGGGTAATTGCTGTTGTGATGATAGTTCTCAGCTAATGAGAGGTAAAGCATTGTTCAGTATTAGTCATGATGACTAAATATTGGCAGTATTTAGACCAGGGGTCTAGAATGGTGGCCTTGCTGCCAGATCATCCCTGGCTACTGGCCATTGTGACTCAAGATTTTGCAAGGTGTAGTCCAATAAAAGCCAGTGGTGGATTAACGGAGAGGAAGGGTAGGCATTTGCCTACGGCGGCAAAATTTGAGGAGCAGCAAATTTTGCCCCTCCTCAAATTTTGCTATCCCTCTCTGTGGGCAGCGGTAGCTGCAGGGAGGGTAGAGTGGGCAAGGAGAAAGTCCCTCCTTGTACCTTTAAAAAAAAAGGGCAAACTTTTTTTTGTTTAAGGTAAAAGAGCGGCAAAAGCCTTTTTGCCTATGAGCGGCAAAAAGCTTAATCTGCCCCTGATAACAGCTGGAAGTCTAAAGTTTGAGATGACTGTTCTAGGCTCAGAAGCAGTGGGCCACATCCTTTAGGAACATAGGGAAAGTGCCTTCTACTGAGTTAGACTATTGGTCCATCTAGCTCAGTGTTGTCTTTACAGACTGGCAGCAGCTTCTCTAAGGTTGTAAGCAGAAATCTCTCTCAGTTCTAACTTGGAGAAGCCAGGGAGGGGATTTGGAACCTACAGTGCTCACACATGTAGTCTCCCATTCAAATGCAAACCAGGATTGACCCTGCTTAGCAAAGGGGACAATTTGTGCTTGCTACCACAAGACCAGCTCATCCTTTGTAGCATTACAGAAGTGGAGCAAGGGTTTCACCATTGAAGGGAGCCAGGACACTAGCTGGGTTGTAGCATTGTCCCGCAGTATGAGGGAAGGGGGATTGGGAAGTGATTTTTGCTTCTACTACAGCTACCACTGCCTCTCTCTCACCCTCACAAAAGCCTTGTTCACTGCCAGGAATATGTTCCTGTTGTGCAGTACACTCCCCAGAAAACAGTAGTATGCAATTCCAAACAAATAACTTTATGTAAAGTTCGGGAGAGGAGAGCTGGTCTTGTGGGAGCAAGCATGACTTGTCCCCTTGGCTAAGTAGGGTCCGCCCTGGTTGCATATGAATGGGAGACTAGAAGTGTGAGCTTATTCTTTATAAGATATTCCCCTCAGGGGATGAAGCCGCTCTGGGAAGAGCATCTAGGCTCCAAGTTCCCTCCCTGGCTTCTCCAAGATAGGGCTGAGAAAGATTCCTGCCTGCAACCTTGGAGAAACCACTGCCAGTCTGTGAGACAATACTGAGCTAGATAGACCAATGGTCTGATTCAGTATATGACAGCTTCCTATGTTCATGTTAATGCAACCCATAAACCATTAGGGTAGTACCCATAAACCATTAGGGTAGCCGTATTGCAAATAATATGCCTGGCTTAACCTTTGCAAGATCTGGTGTGTGGGTCTTTGGAAGATCTGGTGTGTATGGCACATAGCTCAGAAAGTGCTAAGTGTCATACAGTCATACTACTTCTCTATAGAGGAGTGTGTAAACCATTTAGTTTTCTATGGCAACTTTCAGTTATGCCATACCTTGTCTGAAGTGGTCCAGTCCAGGAATAGCTTTGCCACTTCCTCTACTGTTTGGAGGAATTAGGACTGAGAGTTAGATTGCTTAACTTTTCTGCTATACAGCCCTGCCTCCTCTAAAATCTAAAAGTTTCACATTTTTGTCTTCCATAGTGCCTTCCATATATTTAATCCATTGTTTAACATTTTAAGCACCGTACCAGGCCCTCTGAATACGTGTCTTTGCTGACTCCACCTTATCAGCTGTGTTGGCCAAATTAAATGGAAAAAGATTATCTGAGTTACTGGCCCGGAACCTAGGTTCACATGGCAGGTCTGAGTGGGGAGAAAACAGGTCAACAGTGCTTAAGTTAACCCTGCTAACTGAATGAAAGAGGCACATTTTTCAAGTGGCAATTCTCTTTATTTAGCAGGGGGAGAAAGCAACTGGCCCTATCCATCCCCAGCACAGCATCCCTCCAGTGGCTGTTGCTGGTGTCTGTCTTAGATTTCTTTGTTAGATTGTGAACCCTTTGGGGATAGGGAACCATTTTATTGATTGATTTATAACTATGTAAACTGCTTTGGGGATTTTTGTTGGAAAATGTTATATAAAAATTTGTCGCATTTGTAAGGGTTAGGGTTAGCCTTAAGGGTTAGGGTTAGCCTTAATTTTAATTTTCGTGTAACTCCTGATGTCTAATGAATGATGGTAATATAATGCCTCTGCTAATTCCCCATTAAAATTGATTGATTGATTGAGTGCCGTCAAATTGGTGTTGACTCTTAGCGACCACATAAATAGATTCTCTACAGGATGACCTGTCTTCAACTTGGCCAGGGGCGTAACTACAATTAGGTAAGGGGAGACAGTTGTCTTGGGGCCCCACTGCCTCGAGGGGCCCCCCAGAGGCACGTCACATGACTCCTCACCCACCTGTGTTGCACCCCGTATGAATTATGTTGAGTCTCTTGGAGATTGGCAGTAGCAGAGAGTAAAAAACCTAGATTCACCGTATTCATAAAGGGGATGTGAGTGTGAGTGCACTATATATTGTGAAATGTGTTTGTGTGTGTATTTCAGTGAGGGGCCCATTTTAAAATCTTGTCTCTGGGCCCACTCCAACCTTGCTACGGCCCTGAACTTGGCTTATAAGGTCTCTCAGTGATGCATTCAGTGCTGTCATAATCAAGTCCATCCACCTTGCTGCTGGTCAAGACTCTTGTTATGAAAATTGCCTGGAGGACACAGATTATCTATTTTCTATTCCCATGGAAGGTATAAAATTCAGCAGGATACAGGGCTCTAGTTGTTCAACCTGTATATGATAGGGATACAAGGTACATGCAAATTCGGCCAGCTGCACATAGATAAAATCTCTCACTGATTAGACTAATATAATGGGGGGCTTTCTTGATGAGGCATTTATCAAGTATAGTTTGGGTGATAAAGGCAACAAGAATGAAGAACTGAAGGAGGGGGAGAGAATGAAAAATGTAAGAATATGGATCACCCGTTTAAAAATAGCTGCTTCCCTCATAAACACGAAGTAGTCAACTAAAACTTTATTCAAAAGGAACTCCATTTTTCTCCTTCTCCTTTCCCTCCCTTTTCCTTCTGACTCCACCCCCCACCTACACTCTACAAGATCCCCACTGGGGCGAACTTCTAAAATCACAAATCATAAAAGGCTACGAGATATAATACTAAACTACCTTTAGGACAGATGTGATGATATAAGACATGTACATAAGAACAGCCCTGCTGGATCAGGCCCATGGCCCATCTAGTCCACCATCCTGTTTCACACAGTGGCCCACCAGATGCTGCTGGAAGCCCACAGGCAGGAGTTGAGGGCATGACCTCTCTCCTGCTGTTACTCTCCTGCAACTGGTACTCACAGGCATCCTGCCTTTGAGGCTGGAGGTAGCCTATAGCCATCCAACTAGTAGCCACTGATAGACACCTCTCCTCCATCCAAACCCCTCTTAAAGCCATCCAGGTTGTTGGCTGTCACCACATCTTGTGGCAGAGAATTCCACAAGTTGTGTGAAGAAGTACTTCCGTTTGTTGGTCCTAAATTTCATGGCAATCAATTTCATGGGATGACCCCTGGTTCTAGTGCTTTGTGAGAGGGAGAAGAATTTCTCCCTATCCAGTTTCTCCACTCCATGCATGATTTTATAGACCTCTATCATGTCTCCCAGCAGTCATCTTTTTTCTAAACAAAACAGCCCCAGGTGTTGTAGTCTTGCTGCATAAGGAAGGTGCTCTAGGTCCCTGATCATCTTGGTTGTCCTCTTCTGCACCTTTCCCAGTTCTACAATGTCCTTTTCTAGATGTGGTGACCAGAATTGTATGCAGTACTCCAGGTGTGGCCACACCATAGTTTTGTATAAAGGCATTATAATATTAGCAGTTTTATTTTCAATCCCCTTTCTAATGATCCCTAGCATGGAATTGACCTTTTTCACAGCTGCCGCACATTGAGTCGACACTTTCAACAAGCTGTCCACCACGACCCCAAGATCCATCTCCTGGTCAGTCACCGACAGCTCAGATCCCATCAATGTATACTTGAAGTTGGGAGTTTTCATCCCAATGTGCATCACTTTACACTTGCCAACACTGAACCGCATTTGCCACTTTGTCACCCACTCACCCAGTTTGGAGAGATCATTTTGGAGCTCCTCACAATCTGTTTTGGATTTCACTACCCAAAAGAGTTTGGTATCATCTGCAAATTAGGCCACCTCGCTGCTTACCTCTACTTCTAGTTCATTTATGAATAAATTAAAAAGCACTGGTCCCAGTACAGATCACAGGGGGACCCCACTTCTTACTTCCCTCCATTGTGAAAACTCACCATTTTGTGTGTGTGTGTATCTTCCTGAGCTCTGCAAGAAGAGTGAGATATAATAATAATTAAATAGAAACACAAAGAGATAAAACACCCCTGTAGAAAATTACCCTAATATGCTTTCCACAGAAACTTGATTGGTTCTTTCCTTTTTGAAACTCCTATCGAATTATATCCTATGATAATTATAATTCTGTTTTGCAACCTTTGTGTGGATCTGTGCTAGAACTTCTAGTGTAAGCAATATGATATTATAGTCACTACCATATCATATATTACCACCTAGAGATGTATATATCAGGCGATATAAAAATATGATAGATAGAAAGATAGATAAATAAATAAATAACATATATGATTTCCCAAAGTTCACAGCATTGTCTTGTTCTGGTTCCCATAGAAACAGCAAAGTTCTTGGGAGAAACAAGGACGTGAAAAGGAAGAAATGAGAGAAGAAGGAATGTTTGGATCTTTGCCTTGGTTTCTAATTAAGAGTTTATTCTTCTGCAGTGTTTCTTGGGAACCAGACACTAGCAAAAAATTTTTGCGGAAAGGGATAGTCCCTTGTACCCAGTCCTAAGGCTGGGTTATCTATGAGCACTTGCTTTTAAAGATCACCCTATAATTAACTTGATGATGTTGATGATAAATAATACACATGTTAACATTCAACAGCTTGCATTTATTCTGGAAATAGGTCCCATTGATTTGAATAGGATGTGTTCCCAGGTAAGATTCAACATGACCTGAGTAACCCTGCTAACTTCACCCCTGCTACCTTCAAAGAGGCACCTTTTAACGTGGTGATTCTCTTTTATTTAGCAGGGGCAGAGTAACTGGCCCTATCCACCCCCAGCACAGGACCTCCAGTGACTGTTGCTGGTGTCTATCTTGTTTCTTTTTAGATTGTGAGCCCTTTGGGGACAGGGAGCCATCTTATTCATTCATTCATTCATTCATTCATTCTCTGTGTAAACCACCCTGAGCCATTTCTGGAAGGGCAGTATATTGAATCATCATCAACAACAACAACAACAATGTTACATCCCTAAGCCCTGCCTCATTGATTTGATTTATAGGCAAATTAATTAGCATATTTCTGGACATCTTCCATTGATGGATGGAGAAACAGTAGCAGTTTCAAAAGCAGAATGTTGGTGTCTTAGTTTTTACTGGAGAAAAATGGGGCTTGAGAGAAGCATACATTCTTTTGGGTTTTTAAAAAAACAATATCTCCAATATTTCAAATTAAGCACTGTGAAGACAGAATTCACAGTCTTTCAATTCACATCCTCCTGCCCATTATACTTCCAAGTTTTTTCTGAAGATAGCGTTGCTCATTTCTCTGCTTCACAATTTGAACGCAATAGTATTTTAAAACTAGATAGTATTTTGGAGTAGCCTATCACCCTAGTAGAATTAGTAGCTTTCATCCAAAAAGACAGCTTATTGTATTAAAAAACAACCAAAAGCAATTACGGTAGTAAACAATATGGAGCACATGGTGGCGTATTCTATGTGAAATACGGACAGTTGAAATGGAAAGACAAAGGTTATTCCATGATACTACTAATTATTTTGCTGACATTATGAATCCACCAAAACCACTGTCTGACATGTTGCACAAAGCAACACTGGTGTTTCCGGCACACTGGGGCTGCTGCACATGGGAAAGCCAACCCTAGTGATGTGCAAGAGTGTTTTTGCTCAGTGCTTAAAACAGTGCCTGGGCACTCCCTTTGTTTCCCGTTTAGGAACAGATGGCCCTGGCAAACTCCTAGATTGAGAGTAGGTTCAGCATTCTGCTATTCTTAAAATGCAAAAGTTCCTATAAGAATCATACTATAGCAATCCACATGGATACAATTATATTTCTTCTCAATAGCAGAACCCTAGAGTTAGGAAGGGTTCATTGAAGCCACTGCTTTCACCGTCAGTAGCCATCTGGCACCACAGGTGGCAGGGCAAAGTGCCATCTGCCTCCAGTCTGTGGCATGAAAAGTATGTCACCCACCAGTTTCTCTACCCCACTCACCCTGAATCCCCTCTGCACACCTCTCCTTTCTGGGTAGTGGTGGTGACCAGCCATTGCTGCTGCTCCTCCTCTCTCCTCCTGCTCTCCTTGCCTTTTGAAAAGGCAGAGAGCAGAGTGGAAGGAAGTCTATAGAGGATTTACTTCCTCTCCTTTTCTTTCCTCCTGCTTTACAGGGAGCCGAAGAGTCAAATAAGGAAGGGCGGTGTGTGACAATGAGTGTACTACTGTGGGCAACACCACCAGTGAGCAGGGCCAGTTGCCCATCCACTTTCTAATGGGAGGTTGGAGAGCAGTTTCCCTCTCTAACAGGGTTTCCCCGATGTTGACTACAACTCCCAGAAACTCCAGCTGCAATGGCTTTTGCTTGGGGATTATGGGAGTTGTAGTCAGTAACATCTGGGAATCCTTGTTAAAGGGAACACTGTTGGTGAGGCAGGTGGCCAGAAGCTGTGGGCCAGTCCAAGTGGCCAATGCACCACCTCTGCCAATTAGTGTGATTTCAAAAACTGCAGACTAGGATTACCTTATTTCCCCCTCACTTTTTGTTGAGTTTATTCTATTTTACATGTCAATTCACAACAAAAACATATTTTTCTGCAAATCTATATGTTCCATTAAATGAACCAAATCAAATTAATCTCCCTACTAGCATAGCAAGTGCTATAAAGAATTATTCAAAGATGGCTTTGGTTTGCAAAGAGATACAGCTAGGCAGAAAAACTGAGGAAAGGAAGGGAAGGAATAGAAAATTTCTATATGAAAAACAGCGCTTAAAAGAAGTGGCGATGCCATTTTCACGGAAGCCAGAGATACTTACATTATCTTCATGTGACTGTGTAAGCTGAAATGAAAGCAACACATCCGATCATAATTTATTAAATAAAGTGGACCAGGATATAAAAGATAGCTCTTTGCAATACGTGCGAAACATACTGAGTGCACCTCATCTATGGCTAACTTGTACACAGACATCCCCTTCACTTTGTTCTTTGGTCTTTGAGGCTGCTACTTAGGTTTAAGGTAAGCTTAGAACCTCTTCCATTGATCTCTTTTATTCTGCCTCCATAAAAGAAATTGTGAGGACATTCCTATTGATTTTCTTTTTCCCATCCCCAATAGGTGGTCATTAGAAATAAGAGGGGGGGAAAAGACTCAACCACACTTCTACCTTTTAATTAGGCATTTAGTGGGACGATGTTTGAAAGCAATTAATGGAGAAAAAACATTTTTGTCCTGTTTTATCCACCGGGCCTCCCAACAAAAATGGAGTGATTATGTGTATGCCAGGAAACTGTTGTCCTTTTCAGTTTTTTCCCATGTCTCCATTTTATTCATGTCATTCAGTTCTCCAAAATTACAGCCATGCCAATTATCTCTCTGTGTGTGTCGAAAAAGAGGTTAGGCTACTTTAACGCCTGTGCCCCCCCTCCCTTCACTTTATGCCTGGTTCTTGGCTATTCTTTGGTGACTAAGCAAGGGCGTTCTGTGGAGAAAAAGGGAGGATCTTCAACAAATATGTGAAGAGCCCAAAGTGGTATTTGGGTACCTGTGAAGAGGCTCCTTGAAGCAGCTTAAGGCACAATGGAATATTGCAGCTAGCAATGGTTTATTTTGTCCACATGGTTTATTTCACACGCACCCAGGCAACTGGTGAATGGAGGATTAGCACAAGTTTTCACCTTATTGAAAGGGACGATTCAAAGCAAACAAATAGGACACACTGCTTTGGAATATGAAATTCAAGATTCTCTGGAGCCCTTTTGCATAGTCCTAAGTCATGTCTAAACTTAATTAGGGAGAATAATACAATGGCTTGGGAGATATAAATGGGCATCTGCAGTATTATTACAGTATTGCTCACTGTAATGTTAATGTTTTAATCTTCCAGTCGCAGCTCACTCTTTTTAATATATTTAAATTACAAAACTAATATTAAAAGAATAGTAAAATCAGAACGCTTGGATTGTGTTTGTTGATTTGCTTGAGGATTTACCCTCTGCCTTCCTCCCCAAAGGCACCTTACGGTAATCAATTTAAAACCTAAAACAACCAATAATAACCCATCAACAGCAACAAAAACAACAGATCCATAAAAGGCCAACAGAGAAACACAACAATATTGTATTGTGGCAGTGAGGCTCATGTTCACCCACAAGCATGGTGGAATAAAAAAGTCTGAACAATGCACTGAAATGCCAGGAAAGGGGTTGGGGCAAATGCCTTCCAGTAGGGTGGGTGACTTGCCTAAGGCTATGTTGTGAGTATGTGGCAGAGGGATAGTTGAACTGGGGACTTCCTGAGTCATACCTCTGTCTTTTAGCTGCTCGACTATACCAGCTCTCAGTAACATATAAACACATAATCTGTACATAAGCATATAATCTGCTCATTTTAGTGACAAGATTATTTATTTATTTATTTATTTATTTATTTATTTATTTATTTATTTATTTATTTGATTTCCCTTCCAAAAATGGCGGTTTACACAGAGAAATAATAAATAAATAAGATGGATCCCTGTCCCCAAAGGGCTCACAGTCTAAAAAGAAACATAAAACAGCCACCAGTCAATAACACCTGTCTGACTGTGTAAACAACAATAACAACAACAACAACAACAATAATAATAATTTCATTTCTAAACCGTCCTTCCAAAAATGGCTCAGGGCAGTTTATAATCTAAAAAGAAACATAAGATAGACACCAGCAGCAGTCACGGGAGGTACTGTGCTGGGGGTGGATAGGGCCAGTTACTCTCCCGCTGCTAAATAAAGAGAATCACCATGTTACAAGGTGCCTCTTTGCCAAGTTAGTAGGGGTTGATGAATAGAATTTTATGTATCAAGATGAATAGAATCTTAACAATCTATTCAACTTGGTAACATTTTGAATGGGGTTGCAGGCTTCAGCTGGTAGATTAACCAACCAATGCTTTAACTGATTAACCAGTGAAAACAACTTTTGTTAGGTGAAGTCAAGAGAGCTTTTGTTTAGTGTGTAATGGTTATTTTGGTGCTGTTGCGTTGCTGTGTAACAGGGAATATTAAAAGGTGGCCTTTCCTTCTGCAATGAGAGATAGCTTTTGTTAATTATAATGATATAAGTTATTTTATACTTCAGTATCTCAAAGAGACACTGCTATTGAGATTTTGGCACTATGCAAATATATTAATGTAACTGATTAATTGATTGATTTATCAGTTAAAATCCAAGAGATTAATCATCTTAATTATTTAATAGATTGAGAGTCCTATTTTTGGTTAGCAATATCTGTAATGGATATTAGTTAGCTAGGGCTCATAGGCAAGCGGTATAAATTTGGCTCTATTTACATATGCAGTTAGATACTTCTGCATGGGCTATAAAAGAAGTAAAGGACTTATTTCTGAACTGCTTACTGGAGTATATTTTTAATTAATGTATTACAACACATGTTTCCTGCATTTTGCTTCAATAGAGAATCCAGAGTAGTTCACAGTAACTCATTAAAGTCAACAATTAAAAAACAAATAGCAATTCACACACACACACACACACACACACACAGAGACTATGAATTAGTCTATCTAATTTCTCTACACTGACTGATCGCAGTTCTCCAGGGTTTCAGACAGGAATTTTTCTCAGCCATACCTAAGAATCTTGGACCTTCTGCATGCAAAGCAGATGCTTTACCATGAGCTACAGCCCTGTCCCCACTCGTATATTCCCTGCAAAGGGGACCATAAGGAAATAATGCAAATCTCTCTCCCCCCCCCACCTACCTACCTACCTACCTTCCTTTTACATTTATATCCCACTCTTCCTTCAAGGAGCCCAGAGCAGTGTACATAGTCATGTTTATCCTCACAACTGTGGTAGACAGAGCAGTGCACACCTTAGGTTGGTAATGTTAATGTGCACTGGTGGCTTACTGTAGGTGACTGTGTTTTCATGCTCCACCTCATTTTGGCCTGATTCATACATGAGCAGATCAGTGCAGCTGCCCTTAAAGCTCTTTAATTCGGAAGAGAGGAGCTTTTCTTGTAGAAAGAATTGAATGCATGCTTGCATTTCCTAGGGTGCAAATTTTCTCTCGCCTAATAATGACTGCAAACCTACAAACACTTACCTCGGAGTAAATCCATTGAAATTAGTGCCCCCATGGGTACATAGATTGAAAATGTATTTCTAAAGACTCAAAAGACAAAGCAAGCTATGGACAATGTTCAGTCCATGATAACCTTCTTTTCCATTCTAGTTCCCTTCCCACCAGGGGTGACTTGCTTTCAAGGCCCTGCCTGCCTTTCCTAGGCTTTTCTGTCCCAGACTTTGCCAAAATGTTGTGGGTGTTCCAAACCGTTACACACACTGCAATCTGAACATGTTATGTGAAATAAACATATTTGCATAAGTGTGCGTGATTTGCATAAGTAAACCTAAATGCAAAAACTGGTTTTCCTTGTTTTGCCAGATCTTCCTCTTTTACTGCTAAGGCAGAATTTCCATCTAAAGTTTTTTTTAAAATGAAAAGTTACATTCTTTCAACAGTTCTGTCTAATATTTAGTGGGCTGATTGTTCATCCACCCAAACACTTGGAATCTTCATGAGAAAAGCTCCCCAATAGGCAGACATTAGTAATCTTTTGTGAATAGAGCCATAAGTGCTCATTAACTATTGCTCAATTACAGGGGGAAACTCTGCAGAAGTAAATATGGCATGCACATGAATATCAATTATGCCCAGCATGATCCCTGCAATCATGTACCAGGAGAGAATTGTGCCCAGCCTTGAGGAACTATACAAAGCCATGCAGAGAGAGGGAGAGAGAGAGAGAGCAAGAGAGAGAGAGCCATAAAAAGCTCCCCCCAGCTTTTAAAGATAGTCCATGACATCCAGAGTATTTCTGAATTGTGCTAGGTTTTTGAGGTGGACAATACCAATTTCTTATAAATTAGAATGTTTTTCTATGCCACAGCTAAATTTTTGTACTGTGCAGTTTGGAGTACAAAAAGCTTGTTTTCAAAGGGACCAGATTTTTCAGTGAATGGCCTGTGTTTCATTTTTAAAAACAGACTTTTAAAAAATCTGTTAAAAAAAAGGTTGGGTTTAAACAGTTCATGTTGGGGGGTTTCCTACCAGTTCTCACTGTGTTCCGGGATCTATCAGAATTATGGTATTTAGTGCTCTTGTGACAAAGTTTTCTGAGAGTGTGTTATATTTAAAGGCCTGTGAAGGTATTTCATTTCCTCTTTAATATGAACATACAAAGCAGCCTGTGGTATTCTATCTAGTAATCTTTTATGCTGTGCTGTTGAGAAGTTTGCCCCAATGGGGCCTGTAGAGTGGGTGGTGTCAGAACAGAAAAGGGAGGGGAAGGAGGAGAAGAAAATCGAATAAACCTTTAGTTAAATCTGCATAAGATTTATTTGTGTCCATAAGGGAAGCAGCTATAAAACATTTGGAGATGAGATTTTGAACCACCTAAGCGTGTGAGCCTGCAAAACTTGTGTATGTTCTTGCAGCCTCATTCATTGCATTACTGGGCCTACATTCCTGTGCTGCTTTCTACTATCGCTGCTGCTGATTGTTTCTCTGGCTTCCTGACCTGCACAATCCCTGAAGGTACTTTTGACTTCTCAATCCTTGACTCTGTTGTTCACTGGATGCCCTCTGCAGCATGGCTCAGATCCCACCACAACCTTTTTTTTTTGGTCCACCCCAGGAGAATCTGCTCTTCCCTGGAAACAATGGAGGTCCTATTTCTGCAATCACCTCCTCACCATACAGACCCCTGATTTTACTCCATCAAAGCAAAAGGCTACATTGCTTCACTGCCTGGGCCCTGAAGGCCAGAGAATATACAATCATTTGCCCTTTCCTGCCAACTTGGAAGGGGATGCCAGTTCTTATGAAGGTGCTCTTCGAGCCTTAGATGATCATTTTAACCCTACTTTGAATGTGATTGCTGAACGTTAGAAGTTCTATTCTAGATCCCAACTGTTATCTGAATCTATCGATCAGTATATGACAGCATTGCATGCCTTAAGTATAACCTGTGGGTTTGTCAACTTTACTGATGAAATGACTCGGGATGAGATTGAACAGCACCATCTATTGTTTGGCGGTGTTACTTATACTATCATTACAACTTCCCTCCTTTAAAGTAAGAACCTCACAAAAAAGAATGTTCATAGTCTGCTAGCCAAACAGGCATTTGTATTCTCCTGTCAACCTGAGTTCTGTATTCTGGAGATGGACATGTATTACTGGTAGCTGAGTGTGAGCAATTTGGGCAGAATGGTTCAGTACTCTCTGCTACAGGCTTGTTGCCATTTTCTAGTGGCCTTGGTTCAGGGTTACTAAAAGCTACCAGCAGTTCCACCTCAAAGGTTGGGGGTATTCGAGGAGGTGTAAGTGTCTCCCCCACTCCTTCTCTCTCAGTTGCAATATGCTCAAGAGGGTAGTGCTGACCCATTGCAGCGGGTTCACCTTTTCTCTCAAAATACCAACGGATCAGGGTCTTGCGGACTTGTTAAACAAAACGTCCATCTCTGCTTCTACAGTCTGTACTCTACGCACAATAGAGTCAATAGATTTGTCTAGAATGACATCATCTTTCATCACCATTTTTTTCCACATATCTTTCATGGCTTACCACTGAGCATAGGCCCCTTTTGTGACAAAACTGCGGTTTCATGCATTCGGACAACTACAAAATTGAACGTCTGCCTTGTTTGCCTCTGGTTTGGCATTATGTGCGAAGGCGACCTATATCTGTGAGGTCAACTCAATTTATCTATGGACTGAAGGCCTGAAAATTTTCATTGGATATCTGTCGCCATTTGATTTAGCTTGGAGAAGGTTTCCATTGGAGATGAGTTAAACCCTGGGCAGCAGGAGAAACAAGGGATTTCCATCAGCTTCTGCCCCTAAAGATATTATTTCTTGACATCTGTTCAATACCTCTTCCATTATGACCGTCTGAAATCAGTTAAAAAAATAAAAATAAAATTATATATATATATATGAACTGTTTCAGTAGATGAATCAGAGACTGTGAGAATACTGTATAACTTTATGGATGGATTAAAAATAAGACAAATATATGTTGGTTCTTCTGAGTCAGAAAAGGTGGAAAGCAAATTGATCCAAGCAGAAGGCTGAGAATGAAAGACGAAACAGTGAAAATAATTTGCTGAATTTAATGTGAGTATTCTCTCCAATCCTCTAATACAAGCCCTTATGGTACTTTTTTCCTATTTAGAATGAATTTATTGTCTTACATTTCCAGTACAATTTCCATGCTGGTCAAAAGAGAATTATAATTGTTTCAAATCTGCCCTGCTTTCTCATTCCACTTGACCATAACCATATTAATATAAACAAGATTAGTGTCTTCTCAGTAGAGTAGAATTCTGCCCAAAGAGAGTTTCCAATTTATATATTATATTATATTATATTATATTATATTATATTATATTATATTATATTATATTATACATCAAATATGATTCAAAGGGGGAATAGGGAAGGAGAAGAGAGGAAAGAGGCAGACTGGATTGGGATATATCTTATAAAGAAGGACTCTTATCCACTTTGAACAATTTTAAACACAGATATGACAACCAGCAGCTTGGGCAGACAGGACCAGCTCGTTGCCTTCTGCTGCTTGAGGTGAAAGGCAGTGTGTCACTCGCCTTCCTTACCAGCTCTGTCCCCTCACCCAGAGCCAGTGCTGAACTTTCTCCACCCCCTTAGTCTTCCCTCTAGCTCTGCCCTCTGGTGCACAGCTATTTGTTTGCCAATCCAAGGAAGAAGCTTCAGCATCACACTGGCTTCTGCTGGCTGTCACTCACTTTCTCTCCTACTCTGTCCTGCAGAGGAGTGAAAGTGAGCAACAACTGGCAGAAGCCAGAGTGATGCTCAAGCTGCTTCCTGGATCTGCAAACAGCTGTGCGCCAGAGGGCAGAGGAAAGGCTGGTGCAGGAAGAAGAGGGGTGACAGAGGGGCTCTGGGGGGGGGATTCATCGGGAAGGTGGCAGCAGCAGAGGTGAGTCTGAGGTGGGAACCCCGGCCAGGTGGCTCCTGCGGTGGTGGGGGCAGGGTGCCCACACTTGCCATCCTGTGTGGTGCACTCGCCCCCTAAGGCAATTGCCCCACCTTGCCTCACGAGGAAGTTGCCCTTGTATGTGCAAGTGTTTGGAAAAATGCCTGGAAAATGTTACCATAGTAACACTCCGTAGTCGAAGGGCAAATATAAAAGTTTGAACTGAAGGAGAGCTATTGTTGCTTTTCTAGAAGCTGCACCCTACAGAGGTCTGTCTGGCACATTCTTAAGCAGCATGTACCTGTATTAAGATATTGCTGCATTATAAATATTTAGTTGATTAATATATCAGCAAAGTGTCGATTACATTGATTGAAGGGGAAAGATAATAAAGTTCTGACACCTTTCTCCCCTCCGACTCGCCCTACATCTCAATACCCTTGCTGCTGCCCCCCACCCATCTCACATCCTGGGGTCCAAGCTCAGCTTCTGCTCCTCCATAGCATGGTGTAGTGGTTAGAGTGCTGGATTAGGACCGGGGAGACCCGAGTTCAAATCCCCATCCAGCCATGATACTTGCTGGGTGACTCTGGGCCGGTCACTTCTCTCTCAGCCTAACCTACTTCACAGGGTTGTTGTGAGGAGAAACATAAGTATGTAGTACACCGTTCTGGGCTCCTTGGAGGAAGAGCGGGATACAAAATGTAATAAATAAATAAATAGTTTCCCTCTATGCACAGTTGCTGAGCAGTGGTGTGCATTGTTGGAGCAGTAAACCACCTTGCTGGCCACCCCTGTTTCCCACCAGCAAAGTACATTTACACTTGCCCTTTAACGATCTTGTGTTTGATGCTCTGCTCATCTATGGTTCTTATCATCTTTGGTTTATCTCACTTGTCCTTCTGGAATGTTTCCTTTTCACCTTTTGGCATACCATTAGAAGTCCCTGCATATAGCAATTGCCAATCTGATGAAGCTGTGACCTAAATCATGACTGAGAAAAATAGTACCTTGTCTAGTACCATCACTGTGGGGAGGGCAGCCTTGAATTTTGCGCCTGGTACATATTTATTACCTCTAACAAACATCTGGTTTCTGTAATATCAGAAAAGTACAGTGGTGTGGCCTTCATGGTACTCTAGATATCTGGGTATGACTGTACCACCTGTTTTTCCTGGGATGTCTCCCAGAACACTTGGGAGTATATGCGCAACTTACACCTCATGCCAAGTGATGTCATCGATTAGATTTCTAGTTCTCGGATTTCTCCTGTGAAAGTCCATATGTAACTCAACAGGAACCAATGAAAATGGTTCAGAATAAATGTATTACAGACTCACAGGACTGTGATATTTCAAAATGGAGGCACAGGACTGTAATTTTGAACACTCCCATGTTTAAAAAAGGACAGTTCTCTGTGCGTGGAAACCTAGCATGTCAGGGAACAGGTTACTAACTTAGCCATCTCCCTCATTTGATAGTTTTCTGAAGGCAAGATGTTTTACACATTTTTCCATTCAATCATCAGTTTCCCCCACCTGCATTCTGAATTGTAACAGTCCTCAGAAGACTGTACCATGCGATTTTTCTGAATGTGTAGATCAGCTCTGACAATAACCATTTTCAGCTGTTTTTAGTGTGCATGCAATGAATGTTTACAAGGACTTAAGCAGGCTCCACCTTTGGATCACTACCTGATCATTCCACCTTCTTTCACTTCCAGGACCCCTGCAGCTGCACATACAACTGTATGCCTGGAGGGTTCATCCCCACACATTGGGAAACCTGCTTTTCCAGAGTTCCTGAACATGCAGAGAGGAGTCCTCAGCATGTACTGATGCTGATGCACAAATGGATCTTTGCAGACAGTCCATTGAATGCATCTAGGTTAGGATGGGTTCTTCTGCCCCTGCACATTCACTGCATGTGTGTTAATGTTTGAAAAGTGTTGTGCAGTGTAGGAGCATAGGATCATAGGAAGTTGCCTTATACTAAGTCAGACCATTGGTCCATCTAGCTCAATATTGTCAGCATAGACTGGCAGTGGCTTCTCCAAGGATAGAGGCAGGAGTCTCTCTCAGATCTATCCGGACATTCCAGGGAGGCAACTTGGAAACTTCTGTAGGCATACCCAGAGTGACCCCATCCCCTAAGTGGAATATCTTGCAGTGCTCACATGTAGACTCCCATTCAAATGCAAGCCAGGGTGGACCCTGCTTAGCAAAGGGGACAATTCATGCTTGCTACCACAAGACCAGTAATCTTATGCATTCCTTCTGTGTTCAATAGCAATTTATCCTAAGTGTGTATAGGACTGATGCTGTGCACTATCATTCATTCATTCATTCATTCGATTTCTATACCGCCCTTCCAAAAATGGCTCAGGGCGGTTTACACAGAGAAATAACAAATACATAAGATGGAACCTTGTCCCCAAAGGGCTCATAATCTAAAAAGAAACACAAGATAGACACTAACAACAGTCGCTGGAGGTACTGTGCTGGGGGTGGATGGGGCCAGTTACTCTCCCCCTGCTAAATAAAGAGAATCACCACGTTAAAAGGTGCCTCTTTGCCAAGTTAGCAGGGGTTATCCAAGAATAAGCCCTACTGAACTTAGTAGGATTGACTTCTGAGCCAATACATGAGATCAAGATTCAAATCTTCTGTTTCTGTTACCTGTCTATAGGTAACATAGGTCTGCCAGATTGTCCTTTTCAAAGACAGACTGGTTTGCCGAATGGCTGTGGTCTGTTCTTCATTTTTCCTTTGCTTTCCTTTGAACACATGGGCTGCAAAAACAGCACAGGAACAATGGAAGGATAAATTTAAAAAAATGCCAGTGTAATGCAAGGACTCTGAAGTGGACTGACTTAGAGGTGAGTAGGTGTTCTGCTCTGGCACACTTGCAGGTGGTTCCTGGCACATTTCAATTTGATTTATATTTCCTGCAAGTGCTACTTTCCATTGACAATATTTTAGGGACTTGTTTCCTTTGCACCTTATATCAAGAAGTGACACCGAAGGAACATTGACCCTGAGGTGTACCTGTCATGCTGGCACTGTATAAATATCCAGATATACTTCTGGATTCTTCTTGGCATCAATCCAGCGGAGCCTTCTCAATTACTCCGCTAGTCGTCATATGAAAGCAGAATCAAAATTAGCAGGGAACTAGTAAGGGTGTGCAAGTTTTTTGGGTTGTTTTTTTTAAAGTAACTCTGTTTCTTTTCATTATTAAAAGAGTTGTTTGGTTCATTATTCTTGATTAAGGCTGCCATTTCTTTATAACTGAAATGGATTTGTTTCACCCATTTTCATAACTCTGTTTGGTTTTGTAAGCTGAAAGCTTACCTCTGAGCAT